>NC_042986.1:9077425-9389925 GCF_901001165.1 Salmo trutta | reverse complement strand
TAATATGGGTTGACAGCTCATGTACCAACCCTAAGCTAAACTCTTTATTCTACTGGCACTATCAGCTCTATACCCCTGTGGTCAAGATAGGTTGAAACGTTGCCAATAATTCTGATGACTTTACTGTTCAAGGTTTATTGCTGTAAGCTCTCTTGAATCACTGTATACCATTCAACTGGGAAAGTGTCCCTTTACAGCTTGTCTGTAAAGGGACCCTTCGAGGCCCGTGATAAATAAAACTGGAGATGGACTGGTTCAGCACTCAGAGGAGAGGAAAGGAGGAGAGGAGATGAGGGGATGAGATGAAGAGGAGATGAGAGGAAGGACAGGAGGAGAGGAAGGAGAGGGAGAGGGAGGGGAGGAGAGGAGAGGAGAGGAGAGGAGAGGAGAGGAAGGAGAGGGAGAGGAGGGGAGGAGAGGAGAGGAGAGGAGAGGAAGGAGAGGGAGAGGAGGGGAGGAGAGGAGAGGAGAGGGAGGAGAGGGGAGAGGTGGTGGAGGGGGAGGACAGGATGAGGGGGAGGAGACGGGAGAAGGGGAGAGGAGGGGAAGAGAGGGAGAGAAGAGGAAGGGAATGGAGAGGAAGGGAGAGAGAGGGAGAGGAGGGAGAGGAGAGGAGGAGAAGAGGGAGAGGAGAAGGAAAGGAGAGAGGGAGAGGAAGGGAGAGGGGAGGGAGAGGAGAGGAGGAGAGAGAGAGGAGAAGAAGGAGAGGGAGAGGAGTGGAGAGGGAGAGGAAGGGAGAGGGGGGGAAGAGGAGTGGAAACACACCAATGTAGATAGACAGAGCAGAGAACCCACCAACTTAACCCACCCCACAGGAATTTTCACCCCGCTGTCATAACCAGCACCAAGTCACGAAACACATACGCAGACATATGTGTGTACGCACACTGTCTGAGAGAGAGAGAGAGAGAGAGAGAAACGCACTCTACTGGCATTGCCATGTACATGAGAATCATCGGTCCCCGTTCCACAAATGCACATATTGCATAAGTGGGTTTTCTGACTTGTAGACCTGAAGTTCTGAGTTCTATAATGTTGTATGGGTACCTACAGATTGTAACTATGCTCCTGGTACTGACCCTGCATATACAGTAGTTTACGTTCTATGGTTCTTCCTATTACTCATTTTATTTGATTGATATTATTCCCTCTTACCTTGATATTAAATACTGCATTGTTTGGGAAAGATTTCACTGTACTGTTTTACACCTGTCTGTATCCTGTAAAATAACGTTGAAACGTCAAATTCCAGACAAAGTGGGCAGCCCAAACCAGAGCAGGAAGGCAGGCAGGCAGCAGGTGGGACTGGTAACTGCTTGTGTCCCCGTGGCGTTTCAGTCTGAGACAGAGGCAGAGCAGCACACTCCTTCAAACCAGCCTTTCTTCTTTACAACACCTCATAAAAGACACTTTTGATTTCTGGGCCTGGTGGAGCCAGCCAAGCCAACAGCCAACAACTAACATTTGGCACAGAGTAACTCCCTTTCCTTTCCTGCATCACACCACAAGACTAGCCTGTCAAACCACACCAAGCTTCAAACAGTAACAGCACAACTCACCACCACCAGTGGCCCCCTTCAAGCCCCCGAGGCTGCCTAAAGAAAGACCTGCGGAGGAGAGGGCCGGAGAGAAGAGGGGGCAACTAACAGAAGTGGGCATTTTACAAAAGGAACGTCCCAGAAATCAATCAGATGTAATCATGCAGTGTAACAGGCTATTCTGAAGGCAGATCCAGGAGGAAGCAGACAGACAAGTCCAAATGTGCAGATAATCTCCCCCTGCATCCTGTGGTGAGCACCAGCCGACTGTTCATCTGGCCACTAGTACCATGAAAGAGAGCAGTCTATTCACTGACTGCTGCCTACAGTAACCCAGATCTGGCAGTGGTACAGGCCTCAGCTATTACTCAGACAGACTGACCAGTGTTTGGACGGAACAAATATTATTTGCAACCCACCATGTGGTGAGGACAGGAGGACATTCGTCTCCAGACCTTTTTTTTATTTTTTATCCCTGTGCCGTCGTCTGTCCTCCTAGCCTTCCTCTCACCACCTGTAGTGCTACCTCTCACCTGCCTGCCTGTCTGTCTGCCTGTCTGTCTGCCTGCCTTGCCTGTCTGTCTGTCTGCCTGCCTGCCTGCCTGCCTGCCCTGCCTGCCTGTCTGTCTGTCTGTCTGTCTGTCTGTCTGTCTGTCTGTCTGTCTGTCTGTCTGTCTGTCTGTCTGTCTGTCTTTGGCACTGCAGCTAGTGCTACTGCAGCTTGTTCAATTGATATTGCTTCCTCCCCACAACAATAGAAACCTGAAAAGTAGAAGTAGCCAATCGTGGCAGGACATGTAGGGAAAAAAGAGGACAATGTAACAACAACAGTACTGACTCATGACTCCACAACGACCGACTGCATTTCAGAAACCCTGTCCTGTTTGGGGTAGATCACCACTTTAACATTAGCCTAGTCCCAGATTTAGTTTTGTGCTGGTCTTTGCGTTCTCCTGCCAGGTCACTGTCATACTATAGGAGTTGTTGGGCTATACAGCACAAACAGACCTGGAACCAGGCTACTCTAACAGGTCTGCTTACATACAATGACATTTTTGGTCATTGAGCAGATGCTCGTATACAGAGTGACTTTACACTCTTCTTAGTCCAAGATTATCAGTACATACAGTACCGGTCTAAAGCTTTAGAACACCTACTCATGTCCAAGGGATTTTCTTTATTTTACTATTTTCTACATTGTAGAATAATAGTGAGACCTCAAAACTATGAAATAAACATATGGAATCATGTAGTAACCAAAAAGTGTTATGGACTGTCGTTCTCTTTGCTTATTTGAGCTGTTCTTGCCATAATATGGACTTGATATTTTACCAAATAGGGCTAATCTTCTGTATACCACCCCTACCATGTCACAACACAACTGATTGGCTCAACACATTAAGAAGAAAGAAATTCCACAAATTAACTTTGAAGAAGGCACCACCTGTTAATTTAAATGCATTCCAGGTGATTACCTCATGAATCTGGTTGAGAGGAATTCCAAGAGTGTGCAAAGCTGTCATCAAGGCAAGGGTGGAACTTTGAAGAATCTCAAATATAAAATATATTTTTGATTGGTTTTAACACTTTTTTGTTACTACATTATTCTACATGTGTTATTTCATAGTTTTGACTGTCTTCACTATTATTCTACAATGTAGAAATAGTAAAATAAAGAAAACCCTGAATGTTTAGGTATTCTAATACTTTTTACCAGTTGTGTATATTTTTTTGTCTCTGTCTGACCTAAAACTGCTGATGTCAAAGACATAGAGAGAGACTGCTGTCAACATGATTTGTGTTTGAGAGAGAGAGTGAGTGGTAGCAATCTGTACGTTTTGGTACTGAGAATAACATGTGCGTCTTAATGGCACCCTGTTCCCTATATAGTGCACTACGTTTAACCAGAGCCCCTATGGCAGGCCTAAGGGCCCTAGCCAAAAGGAGTACACTATATAGGGAATAGGGTGCCATTTAAGACGCAGCCTAAGTAGTGTTTTGACTTTCCCCTGCATGCAGTTGGCCTTGACTGATCCTGGCACCAGTCACCAGTCACTTCAGATGGCAAAAACACAGCCTGAGAAACTTCTGTTTTGAGCAACAGAAAATAGAGAAATGGACGTGTTTGTGTACGTGTGGCTCATACTTTTCACTTTAACTTGGCAACCAAACCGACTAAGGGAAGGGGTTGCCCAACGTTCACTACGGGTGGCTAGATTCAGACAATGACTCTACATGATGGATAGAGCTGAGAACACCTCACTCTGTCTGCACAGGTCCACTGGTTTAAAAGTCAAATAAGTCCCCTTTTGATCTAGCCAGGTCTCAGATCGGTTTGTGCTGTGTAGCCAGTGATAGACCATAGAAACACGAGTTGGCTAAAACAGCACAAAACAGATCTGGGACCAGGCTACCTTAAGTAACACCATGAGTCCACCTTGAGATGAAGAACTGCCCCCATTAACAAGTTGAACCACAATATCTTTTATTTTTGAACCACACAGCTTTCCTAAATAGAGCGTAAATCCGGTTTACAACTCCAAAGTGAAAGCTAGCTGTCTGATAGCCACTTGTTGACAAGCTGACTACAGCACTACAGCACACTTCCATTCAAAAAGATGGATGTTTCCAGGAGAGGAGTGAGAGCATTGAGCCAGGTCACGTGAAGAGTGTGTGTGTGTGGGGGGGGGGGGGGGTGAAGTTCTGTTGTTGGCTTCAAACTGACAGACACAGGACAGAGTTCCTAGGGGCCCGTAGAGACTGGCTGTGGTACTGGGCCAAGGCACACACACAGATACGCATGCAAGCACGCACACACACGCACACACACCAACGCACACGTACGCAACACGAGCACATGCCTTCTGAAGTACTGAAAGGCACACCTTTTAACGCAGATACGCATGAAAACACATGGCCGTTCTTCATCAGTGACCATACTTCCAAAACACACACACACCGCAGAAATGTCAAGAGTGGCTATATGGCACAGTACCTGGCAGAGTGGCTATATGGCACAGTACCTGGCAGAGTGGCTATATGGCACAGTACCTGGCAGAGTGGCTATATGGCACAGTACCTGGCAGAGTGGCTATATGGCACAGTACCTGGCAGAGTGGCTATATGGCACAGTACCTGGGGTGCCCCTCCCCAGTCCAGCCCAACCAAAGCCCCAGTCTCTCTCCAACACTCTGCTAAGATAATGGGAATAAATACATTCTAACCAGTGTGTGTCTGCTGCGTAAACACAACCCATTCACACAGAGTGGACTCTCCCTCCATCTCCTCTCGCTCTCATTCTCTCCGTGTCTGGCCTGAGCCTCTCATAACAGTGGGCCCTAGCAACGGTGGAGCCAAGCCGTCAGTCAATAACACGCTGGTAACAGAACCTCTCCCTTCACACTGAGCTCACACATGGTTCCAGACGGACAAACACACACACACAGTTGCACGCAAGCACACACACACACACAGCAGCCCGGAAGCCCATTGCCCACGCCTCAGCAGAGTGGGGAAAGTGCCTCGCAGGCAAACACTGCTAACAGTAAACAAGCACAATGCCAACAGGGATTGGTGGCAGCGAGAGACACTTCCTTTGTGCCCACCAACCAACCATGCTGTTTGTGAAAGCATTTTGAGGACCACAATGGAAATAAGTCCTTGACTTTCCTTAGCACCACATTGGTTCGCAAACCTTTGAATCTAAGCTCTTTGAAAGCCCTCACCTTCCTTCCATCCTCATACTGTATGAGCCATGGGGCTGCGTACCAAATGGCAGCCTATTACCTATTCCCTATATAGTGCACATGCAACACTATCACAAAAATAGTGCACAATGTAGGGAATGTGGTGCCATTTGGCAACATATTCCATGTTGGTTCAGACTATGTGGGTAGGAGACTATGGGCCCCAAGTGTTTGAATTCACTTGAGGTTGAGGTTAGGGTTAGCTGTGTAACTTGAGGTTGGGGTTAGCTGTATCACTTGAGGTTGGGGTTAGCTGTATAACTTGAGGTTGGGGTTAGGGTTAGCTGTGTCACTTGAGGTTGGGGTTAGCTGTGTCACTTGAGGTTGGGGTTAGGGTTAGCTGTATCACTTGAGGTTGAGGTTAGCTGTATCACTTGAGGTTGGGGTTAGCTGTATCACTTGAGGTTGGGGTTAGCTGTATCACTTGAGGTTGAGGTTAGCTGTATCACTTGAGGTTGGGGTTAGGGTTAGCTGTGTAACTTGAGGTTGGGGTTAGCTTTATCACTTGAGGTTGGGGTTAGCTGTATCACTTGAGATTGGGGTTAGCTGTGTCACTTGAGGTTGGGGTTAGCTGTATCACTTGAGGTTGAGGTTGGGGTTAGCTGTATCACTTGAGATTGGGGTTAGCTGTGTAACTGAGGTTGGGGTTAGGGTTAGCTGTATCACTTGAGGTTGGGGGTTAGCTGTGTCACTTGAGGTTGGGGTTAGCTGTGTCACTTGAGGTTGGGGTTAGCTGTGTCACTTGAGGTTGGGGTTAGCTGTGTCACTTGAGGTTGGGGTTAGCTGTGTAACTTGAGGTTAGGGTTAGCTGTATCACTTGAGGTTGAGGTTAGCTGTATCACTTGAGGTTGAGGTTAGCTGTGTCACTTGAGGTTGGGGTTAGCTGTATCACTTGAGGTTGAGTTTGGGGTTAGCTGTATCACTTGAGGTTGGGGTTAGCTGTATCACTTGAGGTTGGGGTTAGCTGTGTAACTTGAGGTTGGGGTTAGCTTTATCACTTGAGGTTGGGGTTAGCTGTATCACTTGAGGTTGGGTTTAGCTGTATCACTTGAGGTTGGGGTTAGCTGTATCACTTGAGGTTGGGGTTAGCTGTATCACTTGAGGTTGAGGTTGGGGTTAGCTGTATCACTTGAGGTTGAGGTTGGGGTTAGCTGTATCACTTGAGGTTGGGGTTAGGGTTAGCTGTGTAACTTGAGGTTGGGGTTAGCTTTATCACTTGAGGTTGGGGTTAGGGTTAGCTTTGTAACTTGAGGTTGGGGTTAGCTTTATCACTTGAGGTTGGGGTTAGGGTTAGCTGTGTAACTTGAGGTTGGGGTTAGCTTTATCACTTGAGGTTGGGGTTAGGGTTAGCTGTATCACTTGAGGTTGGGGTTAGCTGTATCACTTGAGGTTGGGGTTAGGGTTAGCTGTGTCACTTGAGGTTGGGGTTAGCTGTGTCACTTGAGGTTGAGGTTGGGGTTAGCTGTATCACTTGAGATTGGGGTTAGGGTTAGCTGTGTAACTTGAGGTTGGGGTTAGCTGTATCACTTGAGGTTGGGTGGTTGGGTTAGCTTTGTCACTTGAGGTTGGGGTTAGCTGTGTAACTTGAGGTTAGGGTTAGCTGTATCACTTGAGGTTGGGGTTAGGGTTAGCTTTGTCACTTGAGGTTGGGGTTAGCTGTATCACTTGAGGTTGGGGTTAGGGTTAGCTGTGTAACTTGAGGTTGGGGTTAGCAGTATCACTTGAGGTTGGGGTTAGCTGTGTCACTTGAGGTTGGGGTTAGCTGTGTCACTTGAGGTTGGGGTTAGCTGTATCACTTGAGGTTGGGGTTAGCTGTGTCACTTGAGGTTGGGGTTAGGGTTAGCTGTGTAACTTGAGGTTGGGGTTAGCTGTGTCACTTGAGGTTGGGGTTAGGGTTAGCTGTATCACTTGAGGTTGGGGTTAGCTGTATCACTTGAGGTTGGGGTTAGCTGTGTCACTTGAGGTTGGGGTTAGGGCTAGCTGTGTAACTTGAGGTTGGGGTTAGCTGTATCACTTGAGGTTGGGGTTAGCTGTGTCACTTGAGGTTGGGGTTAGCTGTATCACTTGAGGTTGGGGTTAGCTGTATCACTTGAGGTTGGGGTTAGCTGTATCACTTGAGGTTGGGGTTAGGGCTAGCTGTATCACTTGAGGTTGGGGTTAGCTGTATCACTTGAAGTTGGGGTTAGCTGTGTCACTTGAAGTTGGGGTTAGCTGTGTCACTTGAGGTTGGGGTTAGCTGTATCACTTGAGGTTGGGGTTAGCTGTGTCACTTGAGGTTGGGGTTAGGGTTAGCTGTGTCACTTGAGGTGGGAGCTACCATTGTGGTCCTGTGGCTGACAGACATAATCACTGCTTCTACGAAATCTGGTTCATAAACAACATATATATAAAAGTACAGATTTCAACCTACACGGACAGGAAGAGAAAGCCTGGTCCCAGATCTGTTTATGCTACTGCATTGCCCTCTCGGATGGTCATTTTGCCGCAACAATGACCCATAAGAGTTGCTGAGACAGCACAAACAGATCTGGGACCCGATTGCGAACAGGAGAATAACCTAGCTCATCAACAACACCCATAAAAACAATGATTTCAACCCACATGGATGGGAAGAGATAGCCTGGTCCCATGACTGTTTGTGCTGGTATCAGCTGTCTTCCATGTTCGGCTTGACAATGACCATAGAAGTTAGCAAGACAACACAAACAGGAAACAGGGCATCTGTCCCTTTCGCATCCATGTGGGTTGAAATCAGTGCTTTTGAAGTTTATGTACCAGATTGTGTAGAGTGTAGTGATCACGTATAAAGAGAAAGCTAGCCAGTGCATGTGAGGTGACTGGGGCCCATCCAGGCTATGGTGATTAGACTGACAGACAGATCTGTCCTATTTACAGTGTGGAAGGGCTATAAGCTGTCAGGACAGCGTGGAGCTAGATTCCAGCAAGCCACTGTGGAATCTAGCCCTGGCACGTCCTGGCTAACCTAACCCTGTCTGTGGGTCTGACACAGCAGTCCCAGCGCCAGTGGTTTTGGGCTACGAGCACACAGACACAAGCAAGCGCTTACACACGTGCGCACGCGTACGTACGTACGCAATGCACACACACTGACACATGCGGACACAGGTAGATTTACACCTTCTCATTCGCACCCAAGTCCAACACCCACCCACCCTCCCACACACACACAGCCAGACAGACAGGCCTTACAAGAACTTCTAGCCCGCATTGGCTTCGGGATGTGTGTTATTTTAGCCTGTACTTTGTCTAAAAACTCCACTATTCCTGCACTGATGGAATAGAAGACTAAGAGCAGCGTATGAAGGATCAGGGCTAGGGGTGAGCATGTCTGTGTGGCACACAACGGCTGTTTGAAAGTCAAAGACAAATGAAGGTTTTTCTTTTCCCTCGGTCATATCAGTTACGCTGCAATGACCTGGCATCAGCTGACTATTTAAGCCTTTTAACTTCGTACACTTCCATTTGACGTGATGCTGACGGGATCAGCAGGGTTTATGCCTGTTTTACAGCACTGACTAGTCCACATTCCTGCTGCTGCCCTTCCATGCAATGTACCCCTCACCCCACCCCAAGTCTCTCTCTCTCACACACACACACACACACACACACACACACACACACACACACACACACACACACACACACACACACACACACACACACACACACACACACTATCGCTCCTAACCATCCCTCCTAACCAACCAACCAACCAATTATCTATTCACAGTCCTGCCCCCTCAGGCATTCTAATCTTTTAATTGAATCTTTTGTAATTCTAATGAAATAACTGCAGAGTTCCATTAGCAAGAGAGAATGATCCGTAGTTCCATTAGGACAGAGAAGGATCTGAGCTGCTCGGTGTGACAGTGGTCACAGGAGCCAATTAGCAGTCTGTGGCTACGTCTCAAATGGCACAATATTTCCTATATAGTCCGTCTGGGCCCTGGTCAAAAGCAGTGCAATATATAGGGGACTAAGGTGCCATTTGAGTCACATCCTGTCTTTTCCTCGCAGCTAGATAGTTATAGGACCTGTTTCATTTAGCTCATCAATTCACATTGAACAGTACATTAAGGGAAAACAAAGAGCTGTGTGTGTGTGTGTGTGTGTGTGTGTGCGTTCAATGAGGAGAGAGAATAGAGATGCAATCGAAAACAAGCAAAACGTGACCAGTTAGACTGACCCTATTGGTTATAAAAAAGAGGAAAGCTTTCTAATAGAAGTCTATTACATGTATTACAGTTAAATTGCTAGATCCTTCTATGTACAAGAACATATCGGTAAAGCAAAAGGGGGTAATCACTGCTGCGTCATCCTTCGTCATCTCATAGGAAGTTGACTAATTTAGCTCGTCTTGACGTCGGAATACGTTATTATGGTATGTCTCCATCATGATCCTTTTCCTGTCCATAAAATGTGAGAAAAGAATTGCGTTATCCTTGCAGCACAGGCACATAGAAAGTGAAGAAAGAGCAGATGCACCTTTCTTCATACGGTCATTTGAAAACCACGACACCACCTTCCTTCCCATTCAGCCCTGACGTATTACTACAAACTATATTACATCAGACACTTGAAGAGCACTAGGCCACACAATAACAGCCATTTGAAAGGCTCTTCTCTCCTCCTTCTTAAAAAGGCAGATAAGGACACCAAACATGTCGTGGGTCTGACATTGGCCAGCCCGTAGCCTCTCTGTAACCTCTGACATTGGCCAGAAGAGAAGAAGGAGTCTCCAATCACCAGATAGAAAATAGGAAAGCTGATCATGACCACACACTAAACGTCCCCTTGATTCTAACCAGGCAGACTAACAGCAATGACACTGCAACCACAAGGAAATCCAAAATCCACCCCACTGATTTCCAGAATTGCTTTCGAGTAACTTTTCTTTAATAGCATGGTGTCTGTTTGTCAGAATTGTAATAAACTGATGATAATAATGTAACTCAACAATGAATCACCGTGTTGCTAATGTTTGGATTGCGTATAGAGAAAAAATATGACTTGTGGGAAAAATAATCTTAGATAAAAAAATGTATGTTCAAACCTTCATTAACTCTGGTTTCAGAGTTCTCCCTAACTAAATAAGAGACAAACCGAATATCTAGGACAAATGTAGGAAATAGTGTCCCGCTTTAACAGCTCACTGGGAAAAGAGTCAAGGAGTCATGAATGTTGTTCATTTTATGAAAGTAGAGCTGAGTAGAGACACTCATAGCTGAGTGTCTCTACTTTGGGGAGTTTAGCACGTTAGCTCGCTGCTAGCCCCCTGTCTGTGTCCCAAATGGCACCCTATTCCCTTCACAGT
This sequence comes from Salmo trutta, assembly GCF_901001165.1. Classification (NCBI taxonomy): domain Eukaryota; kingdom Metazoa; phylum Chordata; class Actinopteri; order Salmoniformes; family Salmonidae; genus Salmo; species Salmo trutta. Next base: position 9,379,306 of record NC_042986.1, on the reverse strand, counting down.
GCACTCCTTTTGACCAGGACCCATACGCCATAGCGGCGCACTATGAAGGGCATAGGGTATCATTTGGGACTCAGTCGCTGTGCTCTGCAGCTGGCCAGGCCTAATGAGAGAGAGATCAGACTTAAACATCAATTCATCTGCCTCATTGAAGAGGACAATGAGGGGCAACTGGTTCAGCAAGGTTAAATAAAGGTTAAATAAAAGAAATAAAAGTAAGGAGAGCTATCATGGCTGCTGCTCCTGTAGGACAAGGCCACCTTGTTTACTACGGTTATTGGGCACAGAAACAGCACACCGCACACACAGCAACACCGACTGATAGTTCTACCTCCCCTCAGGGCAACCTGGTCTCTCTCTGTCTCTCTCTCTCGCTCTCCTCTCTCTCTCTCTCCGTCTCTCTCTCTCTGTCAACTATCGCTCTCTCAACTCTCTCAACTCTCTCTCTCTCCTCTCTCTCTCAACTCTCTCAACTCTCTCTCTCTCAACTCTCTCAACTCTCTCTCTCAACTCTCTCTCTCTCAACTCTCTCTCAACTCTCTCTCTCTGAACTCTCTTTCCAGGAACCCCCCCAAAAAATACAAATACATTTGGGACCTGACCAGCTACTTTTTAAATGTGTGCGTGTGGGGGTCAGAGTGAAAGACCAGTGAGGTCTCTGATTGACTAAATAAACACATCTCCTCTTGTTATCATGAGAGCTCCCTGGCTGGCTGTAGAAGAGAGGAGATGAGAGGGGAGGAGAGAGGAGAACAGGAAAGAAAGAAGAAAGCAAAGCAGAAGAGAGGAGACGCTGGCTGGCTGGCTGGTCTGCATGGAGTCCCCCTAGGCCTCCCCTGGCCTGACAGGGCATCTGTCTTCATTAAAGAGAGCCCAGTGTGCATGACAGCCACTGAAACGCTGGTGTCTTCACGAGTAATGAAGACAGATGACTGCCCCCAAGAACCCGTAAAAAGGAGGAGAAAAAAAGCAGAAGGTTGAACAAATCAAATCTGAAAAAGCAATGCTTAGGGAGAATCCAACACCGCAGTTATTCAACAAACTAAACGGGAAGGGTTACAGAGAAGCAACAATTGAACTAGCTAGTCTGTTTTGTGGTTTCACGGTGTGTTGTGTTTTTCTTCTTATTCGTGGCATTTGTGGCTTGCTCCCTACAAGACAACATCACACCCCCACTCCTTCTTTTCCACACCGATTCTCTTTCTGACAGCCCCATAGGCCCCCTGGACGCCTATGGAAATGGACTTAAGTTTTGTCTGTCCGAGACAGGCCTGTTGTTAATAGAGCCAGAGGAGTGTCTGAAATCTGGGACGGAGGGAAGGCGGCGAGCGAGGGAGGACAAATTCTAACTCTGGCAGAGAAAAAGACAGCGAGAAAACACCCTTTGGCTCTTCTGAAGCCGAGCAACATTTGAAGTTACTAATTTATTCATCAATTTAACCACTGAATAATTCATCTACTTATTCATTTATAGCTATTTAGCTCCAGAGAAATATCATTAACAGCAGCAATACTTCCAACTAAAAACACGTACTACTTTCACAACCACTGTAGTTCCCATATGTCAGGCTCACGCCGTCACAGTGGCGATTGTGACGAGAACAAGCCATGTACAGTAATCTGCCTGGCTGACGTTATGTCCTAAGTGTCAGGTTTCTCGCTGTGTCCCCTCTCTCTTTTCCTCTCACTCTTTCATCTGTACTTTCTTACTTTGCATGCGCAGCCAACCCCACAAGGTCCGAACTCAGGTGGCTGGCATTATCCCGCTGTGCCTGAACCTGTGGTTTAGCACAACAGCCTCTCAGAAGTCAAACAAACACACACAGACAGACACAGAGACTAGCATAGCATAGCATAGCATTAGCTAGCTGTCCCAGTTAGGTGAGTTGCCCCAACAGGCTCTGGGTGGTGGTGGGGGGGGGGGGGGGGGTGAAGAGGGTGAGTGCAGGGCAGAGGGTGGGGGCAGAGATCCAAGTCCCAGTCTCGTCCTGTCCCCACACACACACACACACACACACACACACACACACACACACACACACACACACACACACACACACACACACACACACACACACACACACACACACACCTCTGTGGTATGGTGTGCTCTAGACCCTCTAGCCTTGACAGTCAGCTCCCTAGTTAGAGCAGTCCTGCCTGGGGTGAACAACAAGCCCAGCGGCACACACTGAGTCCAGCATCCAGCTAGCTCAGCGGGAGAGCGTGACACAGGACATGCAAACAGGATGCCATTGACTTACATTGAACGCTGGCGCTGCCGGTCCAGGCGAAGGGGTCCAGGCCCGCGAAGAAGGGGCTCGCCTTCCGCAGCATGCACGTACCCCGGCTGGTGACATCATAAAGCTGGCGTGGGCCCATCCCCAGAGCTTCCATACAGTCAAACATGGCGGTGGAGATTTAACCCTCTTTTTACTGTTACAGTACCCCTTCCCTAGTCCCTACCTCCTGAGAACACACAGATAAAGCCTGTTGCTCTACCAAACCCTCTTCCTTCCTCCTGGAGTAGCTAGGTCACCTCACTGTAGTACAACAACAAAACAACAACAACAGCAAAGGCCCTGATTCAAACCCCTCCTGTAACTCTGATGTGTTGCTGCCTCCTGCTACCTTTTCCCTTCCTTCCTTCTCTCTCTCGCCTGTTCTCTCCTTTCCTTCTGGAACTTCTGTTCCCCCTTTTCCCTTCCCCTTGTCTGGAATGCAGGGCTGGTTCCTGCCTGGCTGTGGCTGCTCCTCTGAGCTCTGTGTTGCTCTATCGTTCTCCCCTCGCCCTAGGGCAAGCTGCTCCCTGTCTGCTGTAAAAGACCTAAATAACAGCTCCCTCTCTTTCACACAGCCCTCTCTCTCTCTCTCTCTCTCGCTCTCTCTCTCTCTCGCTCTCTCTCTCTCTCTGCTGTGTCCCAGACATACACAGCACAGTGGAGTGAACCAACTGCCTCAGCCTGAGAGCGAGAGGGGGTGGAGAGAGAGAGAGCGAGAAAGAGAGAGGACCTAGAGGGAGTGGGTGGAGAGAGAGAAAGTGAGTGAGAGAGAGAGAGAGAGAGAGAGAGAGAGGAGGAGGGATGGGGAAGAGGAGGGGAGGGGGCCAGAGCCCTTTGCTGCTAGGAAGGGACTGATTTGGTTAGAGGACAAAACTTTATTCCATTCTTCTCTCTCCACTCCTCTCTTTTTTGTCCACGGCTTTCTTTTGTGTTTCATATTTCAGCCTGAACGCAAACAAACACAACCCCTCTCCTCCTCTGCCCTATTCAGATTCCTCTCCTCCTGTTGGTTGTCTCCATTCGTCTTTGCACTGCACCTCCCCCATTTCCCCTGCAGCCAATATGAGTCCCCTCCCTCCCTCCCTCCCTGACCCCCCCGTCTCTAATCATAACCATATTAAAGTCTGGACAGGCAGAAAGACAGGCAGACACAGAGAAAGAGAGAGGGAGAGAAAGAGGGAGGGAGGGAGAGAGAGAGAGAGAACTGTGCTGAACCCAGATGCCAGGCTAAATCCCTCCCTTTTGTCTATCTGTTTCTCTCGCTCACTCCCCCTTTCCCTCTCTCTCCTCCTCTCCCTTCCCCTCTCTCTCGCTCTCTTTCTGTCTCTCCTTCCCCTTTTTCTCAGTCTTTCTGTTTTTCTCTCCCTCTATCCTCCCCTCTGTCTCTCTGGCAGTGCTTTAACAGTGATGAATGAGAGCCTGCGTGGCTCAATCCCCTCAGTGCATTAAGTCAGATAAATACCCTCAATACACACACACACACACACACACACACACACACACACACACACACACACACACATACACACACTGTGAGATTGGCAGTGAACACACTCCTCTCAAACCCATCTGACCTCCTTCAAGTCAAAACAAATATATAACTGAAGCTAACTAGAGGCTCGGGGAAACAAGAGAGGAAAATGGATATAAACATGGAGAATAATGGTAACACTCTGTTCAAAAAAAATGTGTGGTCAAGTGTACTGAGGCTTCTGTTAAATACACTTCAAATAAATTGTCATTTGATTTGATTTGATTATAACGCCACATTCGTTAGTGTCTGTCATAACACATTTGTATTTGTATTACAAGGCATTAAAAAGGACATTGCAAAGCTGTACACGCGTGTACTTGGGACAAAAACACTAACGTGAACATGGAAGACAAAAGAAAGTATTTCCATAAAAGGTTTCTAACCGAAGATGTGTCGTGTCGACGTGACACACCCGAAAGGTAATTGCACCACCAGACACAGACACACGAGTCATGCCTCACATTCTATAGCGCCAGTCAACATTCCTGAAGCATGAAGCACACCTAAAAGCTCACTGCGGATAGACTGCCTATAGGTACTTATCACAGCGGGGGGGCCGTTTCTTCTCTCGCTAGAACAAACGCGGTACCTGCTGCGTGCCGACCCAGTAACGACAAACCTGCAGTTTCTACTTGTAGAATCGGAATGCTCGTCGGTGACCAACAACTTGACTTTGAGCCAATCAGAGAGCAAGAACCCCCAACAGGAGTGACAAATGGAGTTGGTCCCCCCCTTTGCTGCTATAACAGCCGCCACTCTTCTGGGAAGGCTTTCCACTCAATGTTGGAACTTTGCTGAGGGGACTTGCTTTCATTCAGCCACAAGAGCATTAGTGAGGTCGGGCACTGATGTTGGGCGATTAGGCCTGGCTCGCAGTATGCGTTCAAAATTCATCCCAAAGGTGTTCGATGGGGTTGAGGTCATGGCTCTGTGCAGGCCAGTCAAGTTCTTCCACACCGTTCTCGACAAACCATTTCTGTATTGACCTCACTTTGTGCACAGGGGCATCGTCATGCTGAAACAGGAAAGGGCCTTCCCCAAACTGTTGCCACAAAGTTGGAAGCACAGAATCGTCTAGAATGTCACTGTATGCTGTAGCGTTAAGATTTCCCTTCACTAGCCCGAACCATGAAAAACAACCCCAGTCCATTATTCCTCCTTCACCAAACTTTACAGTTGGCACTATGCATTGGGGCAGGTAGCATTCTCATGGCATCCGCCAAACCCAGGATCGTCCGTCGGACTCCAGACGGTGAAGCGTGATTCATCACGCTCCAGAATCCAATGCCGGCAATCTTTACACCTCTCCAGCCGACGCTTGGCATTGCGCATGGTGATCTTAGGCTTGTGTGCAGCTGGTCGGCCATGGAAACCCATTTCATGAAGCTCCCAACGAACATTTATTGTGCTGGCGTTGCTTCCAAAGGCAGTTTGGAACTTCGTAGTGAGTGTTGAAACCGAGGGTAGACCAAGCTCCCGTTCTGTGAGCTTGTGTGGCCTACCACTTCACGGCTGAGCCGTTGTTGCTCCTAGATGTTTCCACTTCACAATCACAGCACTTACAGTTGACCGGGGCAGTTTTTTCAGGGCAGAAATTTGACGAACTAACTTGTTGGAAAGGTGGCATCCAATGACGGTGCCACGCTGAAAGTCATTCTACTGACATTGTTTGTCTATGGACATTGCATGGCTGTGTGCTCAATTTTATACACCCGTTGTGGCTGAAATAGCCAAATCCACTAATTTGAAGGGGTGTCCACATACTTTTGTATATATAGTGTATACTGTGCTAACTAGTGAATATGCTAACGTTAGCTAGTTAGCTAAACATTTGTCTATGGGCTGGCAGTGACAGTATGGGATTATGGAGAGTTAATTAAATTGTTTATTCTTCATCTTGCTAGGTAGTTATCTAGCTGTGGCCATCTGGCTAGTATCAACAAGGGCATTCTACAAAATAGAAACATTAGCGCAGCTAGCTAATAAACTAAGACTAAGCAACATATACAGACATGCATTACCAAACAACGCTACTGCCACCTTCTGGTTTGGAGTATTTTAACAAGGCTGAATGGCTGATGACTTCAAGGTCTTTGCTGTGTGAACACAAAAGAGATTGACTGCCGACAGTGTTCAGAGGTGCTAAGTACTGCAGGCAAACATTTGACAATCCTACCGGTGTGTCTGAGCTATTAGAGTTTCATCTTCCTTTCAGCTCACTATAGCTTTCCATATAGCTTTCAAAGAAACCCTGCAACCCTGCTCTGCAATCAGAATGATTTACACTCAGGCTGTGTCTCAAATGGGGGGTCAAAAGTAGATCACTAATTACCGTAGGCAATAGGGTGCCATTTGGGACACAGGCAAAGTGATGTATATTGAATCAATAGCCAATCTATGATCAATAAATAAGACTGACACTGGTTCAACTGTTGAGCAGTGGACAGACACTGGCTGGTTGTCCCATAAAACAAACAACTGAACACAATACAATTGGATGAGGAGGAGGGATTCACCATAGAATGAGCTCATGCTCTGTGCACTCCCTGTCTGAACATCCATCGCCCCTGTCAGACTGGTGGAAGTGGTACGACCCATCAGGCAGCAACAACACAATTTCCTGTCAATCTGTGCTGCTGGCTGGCTGGGCTCTCTTCATAATTATATATTTTTTAAACACACACACAAACACAGCCTAAGCTGTCACACACACACATACATTCACACACACACACGAATGCACGAACACACACAGACACAGACGCATCCACGAACACACACATACACACACACACGAACCATCAAACAGGCAAAGTGTCAATACAGGACTAAGATTGAATTCTACTATACCGACTCCGACACTCGTCAGATGTGCCAGGGCTTGCAAACTATTACAGACTACAAAGGGAAGCACAGCCGCGAGCTGCCCAATGAAATGAGCCAACCAAAATTACTTCTATGCTCGCTACAAGGCAAGCAACACTGAAGCATGCATGAGAGCATCAGCTGTTCCAGACGACTGTGTTATCACGCCCTCTGTAGCCGATGTGAGTAAGACCTTTAAACAGGTCAACATTCACAAAGCCGCAGGGCCAGACGGATTACCAAGACGTGTACTCCGAGTATGCACTGACCAACTGGCAAGTGTCTTCAACGTCATTTTCAACCTCTCCCTGTCTGAGTCTGTAATACCAACATATTTCAAGCAGACCACCATAGTCCCTGTGCTCAAGAACACTAAGGTAACCTGCCTAAATGACTACCGACCCGTAGCACACACGTCTGTAGCCATGAAGTGCTTTGAAAGGTTGGTAATGGCTCACATCAACACCATTATCCCAGAAACCCTAGACCCACTCCAATTTGCATACCGCCCCAACAGATCCACAGATGATGCAATCTCTGTTGCACTCCACACTGCCCTTTCCCACCTGGACAAAAGGAACACCTACGTGAGAATGCTATTCATTGACTGCAGCTCACTGTTCAACACCACAGTGCCCTCCAAGCTCATCACAAAGCTAAGGACCCTGGGACTAAACACCTCCCTCTGCAACTGGATCCTGGACTTCCTGACGGGCCACCCCCTAGGTGGTAAGGGTAGGAAACAACACATCTGCCACGCTGATCCTCAACACGGGGGCCCTTCAGGGGTGCGTGCTCAGTCCCCTTCTGTTCCCTCAGTCCCCCTGTTCACCCATGACTGCATGGCCAGGCACGACTCCAACACCATCATTAAGTTTGCCGACGACACAACACCTGGTAGGCCTGATCACCAACAACAATGAGACAGCCTACAGGGAGGAGGTCAGAGACCTGGCCGTGTGGTGCCAGGATAACAACCTCTCCCTCAATGTGATCAAGACAAAGGACCGAGCACGCCGCCATTCTCATCAAAGGGGCTATATTGGAGCAGGTTGAGAGCTTCAAGTTCCTTGGCGTCCACATCACCAACAAACTATCATGGTCCAAACACAACAAGCCAGTCATGAAGAGGGCACAACAAAGCCTATTCCCCCTCAGGAGACTGAAAAGATTTGGCATGGGTCCTCAGATCCTCAAAAAGTTCTACAGCTGCACCATCGAGAGCATCCTGAGTGGTTGCATCACTGCCTGGTATGGCAACTGCTCGGCCTCCGACCGCAAGGCACTACAGAGGGTAGTGCGTATGGCCCAGTACATCACTAGGGCCAAGCTTCCTCCCATCCAGGACCTCTATACCATCCATGACCTCTAAAAGGATTCTGAACAGCTTCTACCACCAAGCCATAAGACTCCTGAACAGCTAATCAAATGGCTACCCAGACTATTTGCATTGCCCCCCACCCCCTCTTTTACACTGCTGCTACTCTCTGTTTATTATCTATGCATAGTCACTTTAACTCTACCTACATGTACATATTACCTCAATTACCTCGACTAACCGGTGCCCCCACACATTGACTCTGTACCTGTACCCCCTGTACATAGCCTCTCTACTGTCATTTTACTGCTGCTCTTCAATTATTTGTTATTTTTTACTTATCTATTTTTAATTATCACTTATTTTTCTTAAAACTGCATTGTTGAGTAAGCATTTCACTGTAAGGGCTACACCTGTTGTATTCGGCGCGTGTGACAAATCCCATTTGATTTGATTTGACTGGCTGCCTTCTAAGTCTCACACTTAGTCCTCCCTCTTCTCCTTTCCCTGTTTAATGAAGCCAAAACCTTGTTTTCACATTTGGAGGTACGGGGGGGAGGGGCAGGAGAGGAGGTATAAGGAATGATATTGATTCCATTGTTTATTGATTTAAAAGTCTCTTCCCTATTGGGATGTCTCATTTATTTTCTTAAGTTGACAGTTGGCAGGATGCGTGCACACACACACACACACACACACAAACACATACACTCTCTTAAAGAGCCCTTTTATTGCAGTAACAAACCGTAAAAAACATCAATAGTTTCGGACTCTTTCTTCAAATAATTGTCAAGTAATAAAGCAGGAGAGTTTATGACAGGAACTAAAGAACATTGAGGTGGTGATAGAGCAGAGGCATTCCCCGCAAATATACACTACAGGACCTACATCTCTACAGGACAGAATGCTAAGGCACCAGTCAATACCTCAGTGGTGTGTATTCATTGTTTGCCAAGGGAAGCCAGGCTTCCCCAAAAAATTGAATAAAATAATTCATAAAATAATTTATTTCTCTGTGTTTCATAAGAGAAAGCATCCAAGTGGGCGAAACAGCGCCTCTCTGTATCTGTATGTGTAGGCCATCTATCTGATGCTGTCTGGTCAAAAAGAGTATGACATTGTTGCCGCCCTTTGCGTTATACGCATGCCACGGGCGGCAAGTATCAGCGAGCATTTGGCCTCCCTTGATAAAAAAAGTATAAACTAGTAGCCAATCAGCGTTGAGCTTAACTGAGTGAGCTCAACTGTGAATGGTCCTGGCCCACCAAAAAAAAGTGTCCAAAGGAAGCCAGTTTGGATTTGGCTTCACTCTAATCACATCACATCCAGAGAAAAACGTCACTGACAGAAAAAAATTGAATTGTTGCATATCTTTGTGTTGTTGTCCTCCGGTGGCTAGCTAGCAAGCTAAAATTGTATCTTTCCTAAATTAGCCATGGATGGAGATAGGGATTTGGACTTGTGGTTTTACTTTATTCTCCGTACTGGCCAATGATTGTAATGGCGATTCTGATCCAACCATTAATTCATACATTGTGCCCCTGGCCTGCGAGGATAGAAGTTCAATATGTAGCTCGATGTAGTAGGCTAGTGTTAACTACCTGGCCTGGTGCATCGTTGCCCATGAAAGGAATTTAGGCTAGCAAGCAAGCATTTTAGCCAGGTAGCCTAGGACAACAAAACATTTAAGTGTGTTCTTTATGACAGAGTCAGAGACTGTTTTGTCAACATGAAAGAGAGGAGGATGGCATTGGCGTTTCTCTAGAAGTAGGGTGAATCAACCTGTTTTTTCTACTTGCACAAACGCACACACACACACACACACACACACACACACACACACACACACACACACACACACACACACACACACACAAATCATAACCATGTACAGCCACATCATATTTACCCTATGTTGAATGGACTAAATTGTTTTTGGTATGTTTTAGTTGTCACTGTATTAGACTAAGCAGAGGTGATTTGATGATGTTGAAATGGTGCTGGAATAGTGGAGGCAGCTCCTGTTTTCTTTGTGACTTGCCGTAACCCTCCGTGGAGTAGTTGTTTAGTGGTGCGAGTATGTCGGAAACACTAACTTGCTTGACAATGCTGTAGGTCATGTAACTGTTTGTTACATGCAATATGCTTTGTGGACTCCACCAGACAGAGGTTGCTCTCCGGTTTTGTGATGAAACAAAGGTGTGGTTGAATTCAATCTGCCACTGTGTCTTCTCATTATCTCTGCCTTTAGGCCTATATATCACGGTCACAAGGCATATGAACTAAGAAGTTATAGAACAAACAACGCAATTATCCCAACACATAGGTTGTAATATGGCTTTTTTCTGACTTGGCTTCCCCAGTGATTTTAATTTTGGAAATCTGTTCCCAAGTATTCCCACTCATAAAAGACACATGTGACTGTATACAAACGTAAGCAAGGTTTGAAATTATCTTATTTTTTTCAAATATTATATCTGTTTGGGCTTCTTGTGGTCAATTTGCAGGATACAAATTATTTATAATTATGTTCCAGCCCCCTGACAATCCACTCAAGAAAAAAATTGTCTCGTGGCTGAATCTAGTTGATGATCCCTGCCTTAAGTTTTCTAGTAGTTTCTTTTTACAGACATTGATGGTCTTGTGAAGGTCATTTTATTTCTTTCTCTTTCTTTATGTCTACTTCTCCCTCCTACTTTTACAGTAATGGCTCTGAGTAACATGTTGTTACCAGAAAACTGCTTCTCACAACTTGTTTCCTGTCAAACAGGCAGAAACATGCCAAACCATCCACACATCTAAGGGTTGACGCTGACTAAACCTATGTGGTCATCTTTCAAAGAATAAAAGAAAACATTTTGTAATCGACCATCCCACACTTAATAACTGCTCTTATTGAGTACTGCTCTTGTCTCCCACTTTGACATTACTTTCACTGTGTTTTGAGCTCATAATTCAGACCAATAATCCTGACTTCTCCATTTATAAGCGCTACACAAAGTTAGTAAAAGTATGCAAAGTTTTATAATGCCCCATGCAACAACAAAAAAACTCTCTCTCCATGCAGTGTGTTTGGACATTTAATACACATACTCCATACTGCTTGTGACCCAGGCCAGGTCCCTGCCTCCCTGCCTCCTCCCTTTCCTTCCCTGGCCATAGAGCCTGAACTCTGCAGCAACCCCCCACTGGGCCACTAACTTTCCCCTAAACATCTCCTGCCTTTCTCTCCCTCCTCGCTTTCTCTCCCTCCCTCTCACTCGGTTTGTCTCGCAATTCATCGCCCTTTCTCCTGAATTCCCTCTTTTCCTTTCCCTCTGCTCCTTCTCTCCTCATTTTATCATGCTTGTTATTACTCCCCTATCTCTCCTCTCTGTCTTTTCTCTATGGTGTGTTTTGTGTGAATGTTTTCTCATTGCTTTTCTTTTCTATTCTTGTCTTCCCTTCTCTGTTAATTATCCTATGAATGCTCACCAGCTCTTTTGTCATGCTTTGTGACGGAGCAACATTTGAAGTATTTTGGGGTGGTAAAATATCCCTGCACAACGTCTATTTGCGCCTCTACCGGATGGAAACTACAAGTGTAGTGGCTGTGCTCAATGCAATGGCAATTACAAATGTAGATCCTTCAAACACCGCCTAACAGGGAAACAGATCCCAATCACAGCTGTATTCTCCTACAGACTTCCTTCTTTTCACTCTGTCAACTAGGTTAGTGTTGTGGAGTAACTACAGTGTTGTTGATCCATCCTCAGTTTTCTCCTATCACAGCCATTAAACTCTGCAACTGTTTTAAAGTCACCATTGGCCTCATGATGAAATCCCTGAGTGGTTTCCTTCCTTTCCGGCAACTGAGTTAGGAAGGTCGCCTATGTCTTTGTAGTGACTGGGTGTATTGATACACCATCCAAAGTGTAATTAATAACTTCACCATGCTCAAAGGGATATTCAATGTCTGCTTTTTTCGTGTTGTTTACCCATCTGCCAATAGGTGCCCTTCTTTGTGAGACATAGGAAAACCTCCCTGGTCTTTGTGGTTGAATCGGTTTGAAATTCACTGCTCGACTGAGGGACTTTATAGATAATTCTATGTGTGGGGTACAGAGATGAGGTAGTCATTCAAAAATCATGTTAAACACTATTATTACGCACAGAGTGAATACATGCAAACTTATTATGTGACTTGTTAAGCAAATTTTACTCCTGAACTTATTTAGGCTTGTCATAACAAAGGGGTTGAATACTTATTCACTCAGCTTTTCATTTTTAATTCAATTGTAACAAATTCTAAAAACATGATCCCATTTTGACATTATGGGGTCAAAATAATCTAAATGTAATCCATTTTCTATTCAGGCTGTAAAATAACAAAATGTGGAAAAAGTCAAGGGGTGGGAATACTTTATGAGGTCACTGTATGTTTTTTTTAAGGTTTCTTTTTTTTTCAATCATATTTTTTGGAGTGGCGGCAACGATTTAGCAGCAGGCAGCCGCTACTAAAAGTATATAGGGGAAACACTGACGTGCCTATAGTATTGATTAAAACCCAAAGGAAGTAGTAGTGCCAGGAAGCCTGTACATGCTGTAAGCTTTTAAGGTTTTAATACTGTTTGACATTCTGATGTGAACTACAGATAAAGACCTACAGTACTATACAACACATTGTTGCCACTTCCTCTGTCCGCAATACATAGAGTCATTCCTTACAGTCATTTCTTACAGCCAACCAAGAAATCAATACTATTGCGAGGTTATAAAGCCAGGAGCAGGTTTCTGGGATAATAAGCAGGACTTGGCATGGTGATATCTGTAGCTGTAGCATGTGTGCAGTCAGTGTGTGGACGTGCTGAAACAGATTGCCAGTGATGACAGAAACGTAGAGCACCACTTCAGATCCCTCCCTCCCTCCACGGTGCATATGTGTGTGTTAGTTACCAACACACACATACAGCATGCATGCAGATCACACACACAGATGATCCACGCTACATGTTCTCTAGGTCAGATCTGTTCTCTTCTCTAGGTCAGATCTGTTCTCTAGGTCAGATCTGTTCTCTAAGTCAGATCTGTTCTCTAAGTCAGATCTGTTCTCTAGGTCAGATCTGTTCTCTAGGTCAGATCTGTTCTCTAGGTCAGATCTGTTCTCTAAGTCAGATCTGTTCTCTAGGTCAGATCTGTTCTCTAGGTCAGATCTGTTCTCTAGGTCAGATCTGTTCTCTAGGTCAGATCTGTTCTCTAAGATAATACACTCAAACGTAAGCAACTAATACTACTACTACTGTGCCTAGGTCAGGGGTTCACAAACCTTTTTTGCTCACCAATTGAGGTGTCCTTTGATTCACGACCCACCAATTGATGTGTCCTTTGATTCACGACCCACCAATTGATGTGTCCTTTGATTCACGACCCACCAATTGAGGTGTCCTTTGATTCACGACCCACCAATTGAGGTGTCCTTTGATTCACGACCCACCAATTGATGTGTCCTTTGATTCGCGACCCACCAATTGATGTGTCCTTTGATTCGCGACCCACCAGTTGAGGTGTCCTTTGATTCGCGACCCACCAATTGAGGTGTCCTTTGATTCGCGACCCACCAATTGAGGTGCCCTTTGATTCGCGACCCACCAATTGAGGTGTCCTTTGATTCGCGACCCACCAACTGAGGTGTCCTTTGATTCGCGACCCACCAACTGAGGTGTCCTTTGATTCGCGACCCACCATAAGGGTTGAGTGGTGAAAAACATAGACAGAAAACATAGTTCAAAATATCATTAAAAATATCATCCTGGCAGTGGAGAGAACATTTCTCAGTTTTAAAGCTAATTTTCTGTAATTCTACACCATAGGGCTGAAATTAAATGTTGCCGTTTTGGAGCCAATTCTTCTTCAGTTCTATACATTTTGCCATGGAGCAGAGAGACTTTGTTGCCGTTTTAAAGCTAATTTCCTGCAATTCTACACATTTTGACATATGCTGTGTTATTATGCTTAAACACAACAAAATGAATGGGGGCCTGATTGTCTAGCTTTAATTTTGTTGATTGTAAGTTCTCAAAGAATATAGGCTATTATAAAATATATATATTATATATATATATATATATATATAATATATATATATATATATATATATATATATAGGTCCATTATCTTTTCTACATACTTTCTATTTGGTTTTAGTCATTTAAGTTTACACTGAAAGCCTTTTTCCATCCCAAAATTGTATTTAAAAACCAAAAATATTTTGTGCAATGTCGCGACCCACGAGTGGATCCCGACCTACAGTTTGGGAACCACTGGCCTAGATACATGCACATTTGAGAGCACCCATAAATATGCAAACTCATCAACCAATCCAGATAGGAACCCATCGACAGAACATGAAGTGTATGAGTGTTCAGTTCTATCATCATTGGACAATCCTATCGTGCCATCGTCAGTCCATCCATCATCGCCATCCACCTCGAGCGGCTTCTCCCTCACATGTTCAGTTCTGACGAGACATGTCATCTTATCCACACATAGATCTGACTAGCTCACTCTCACTATATCTCTTCCCTGGATAACTCAGGTTTCACTCTGGGGAGACGAGATGAGGGAAAAATGATGCTGGAAAACCCTGGGATGCGTCCCAAATGGCACCATGTCCCCTAGTGCACTACTTTTAGACCGGAACCCTATGGCCCCTGGTCAAAAGTAGTGCACTGTATAGGGAATAGGGTGCCATTTGGGACACAGACCCTTGTTTCAACCGTGTTTTTCTCTGTTCACATGCTTGTCCCACAAAAGCCTGAACAGAGCTACTTTTCAGAACATAATCAGGCTTGGCCATCTTTCAGCGAGGTATTTTTCTCTCTCTGTCTCTCTCCCTCTGTGCTGTCATTACTTTTTGCTACCCGTGTTTTTCACACACAAAAAAAATGTTGTTGGCCAGCCAAACCTAAAAGCCCCACCCACCCATAGTGTGCCCTCCCACGTCTTCTCCCAAGCTCCTCCCCTCCCTTTTCGCCATTTCCCAGTCGACGTTCTGCACGTGCCCAGTATAAAGAACACAAACCCATCCCCTTTTTAATAGTGGTTTCTTTATCTTCATCTGTCATCATGCAGCAGCTCCAGAAGAGCCCGGTGGTCTCTCTCTCTCTCCCTCTCTCTCCCTCTCTCTCTCTCTCTCTCTCTCTCTCTCTCTCAACACACCACACACTACTAAAGACCTGCTCAGCAACACACACACAGGTACCCAGGCACCAAAGCACCCACCCACCCACCCACCCACCCACACACACACACAGACAGACACACAGACAGACACTACAGCCCTCCTGCCTCAGCACTTTCCTGAACTGTACTCACTTGGCTCGACCTGGTCGAGAGGGTTAAACAGAGGAAATCCAAGGTGGATGAGAGAGAGAGAGAGAGAGAGACAGGAGAGAGAGGAGAGAGAGAAAGAGAGAACAGAGCGCAAAAGAGAGGAGTGTAAGCCTTCGGGGTTGAGGGATAGCATTGGAGGACGAACTGTTCTGATATTCCATTTGCTACCAATTGTACCAATAGTCTCACTGAGCACGTAATTGTCTGGAAAAGAGAGAGCATGGGACCTTGTGCTATGGTATTCCTTTCTTGTTGTTGTCATCCACAGGCCAAAGTTGCCCGGGGGGGAGAGGGAGAGAGAGAGGGAGAGAGAGAGAGAGAGAGAGAGAGAGAGAGAGAGAGAGAGAGAGAGAGAGAGAGAGAGAGAGAGAGAGAGAGAGAGGGAGGGAGAGGGAGAGAGAGAGAGAGAGAGAGAGAGAGAGAGAGAGAGAGAGAGAGAGAGAGAGAGAGGGAGAGGGAGAGGGAGAGGGAGAGTGCTGGGATGGTAGAAAGGCTGTTTTTCACAAACTCTGGTCACAGTGATAATCCTGGTCACAGTGATCATCCTGGTCACAGTGATAATCCTGGTCACAGTGATCATCCTAGACACTGGCCAGATAAGATGCATACAACACACAGGCAGTCATGAGGCCTTGAAACCAGCCAAACTGGACAGCACAGAATGTACAGAATTCAGTGGCAGTGGCACGAAGGCACCTCTAGAGGGTGAGAGTTGACATCCGTAACCAACCTTATATCTACTGTATGTCTTTTATAGAATGCATACATTGTAAATAATCTTTCAATAGAGCTCTGTGATGTTCATAATCTGCCCATTTGTACTCTCACACCATACAGATGTAGGATCTTAATTGGATCACCCTGCTGCATGAGAACCCAGGACATTTTAAACTTGTAGTGTATTTGAGGTTTAATAAGGCTTCTGAAGTTTAACATTTCCACGGTAAAATTTCAGACTTGATTTTCACTTCCAAATAATGTATTAACCCCTTCCACAAATATCCATTCATTATAATCCACATAATAATTCACATTTCCTGTTGATGCAGGATTATTTTCCTGCTCTGGCAAACTGTCTCAAATGAAGATCTTAAATTTGTAGGAGGAACCACTGTTCATTTAGCCCTGAGTTAACTGAGTGACATGTAGTATTGACAGAGGAGAGAGACGGATTGGTTTCAGCCTTTTTACCAACTCCCAGGTATTTCATTCCAGTATGTCTGTCTTGAAGGAAGACCTGACCTTTGCACTTTTACGACTATTCCATTGGTTCCATCGCACGGAACCAGACAAGCTCAATCAAACCCAGACACCCTGGTTCGGATGCTGGCTGTATCATAACCGGCCGTGATTGGGAGTCCCATAGGGCGGCGCACAATTGACTTGCCTAGTTAAATAATGGTTAAATAAAATAAAAAATAAATAAAAAATAAGATATTTCAAATCATTTCAAATAGTATCTGAACCCAGGTCTGGCTGTTTCACAACCAATCATGGCCTCAGAACTGGTTTTGACGGCAGAGCTGACCTCAGTTCAGCGCTGGTTTAAGAGGACAGAAAGAAAACAACAGGGGAAATGGGAGATTGTTGTTTGTGCCTGGAAGGAAGTATTGAGTCGTCTTAGCTCATACATGTCCATTCCCCATACATAGCTCACTCCCTCCCCTCTCTCTCTCTCACAGGCACACACACACACACACACACACACACACACACACACACACACACACACACAACACTTCAACTGTATATTTATCAGATAAATAATTCGGTACAATGTGCTGTTTGTGCTCTCTCTGTTCCAACCAGATCTCACAGTCTCACACCAGAATTAGACGTTCATCCATGTTTCTCAAACGTCACATTTCAAAGTTGTTCCAAATGTTGAAGTTTTAAGGTTAAGTTATGGCATGAACTCCGAATGGTTAAGGTAAGGACTAAGATTTGAGATAGGCTTAAAACAAAAAATATCAAAAAACGACTTTCTATCGCTGGATTGCAACCTTTAAATCAGAGGTAGATTCTTACGCCCATCCACCATCCCCTTCCACAACACCCTAGCAAAACTGTTGCCCCTAGTGGCCGCTTTACACATAACCTCCCAAAGTCCTCAGACGTGGAAGGAAGTCAAATGCTGACTTGTATCACAGGTGACCTGGCTGTTCTGTTCCCTCTACCTACACTAAATAAACCTCACCATTTTCACATTTTCCTGCTCTCTATCCTTTTCTGCTTTCCATTCCGTCTCGTACAACTTCCAATAAAAATTGGTATTTATCACAACTTATTGAGCTCCTTAAGCCAACATGCCCTCCCTGTGTGTGTGTGTGTGTGTGTGTGTGTGTGTGTGTGTGCAACCCACTGTTAGCATAAACAGGCTGTCTGTACCACCCAGTTCCATCTGAGGCAGTAAAGAGTAGAGGGAGGGTCTTGGAGTCCGACAAGTCAGAACAAGCAGCTCATGCCTTTCTATTAATACAATGCTCATTATTACACACACCACATCAAAGAACATACACCTTGGACTGTCCACAGTTTCCACCAGCTCCAAATGTGTCCACCGTAGAGAGAGAGACACAGAGAGAGAGAGAGAGAGAGAGAGAGAGAGAGAGAGAGAGAGAGAGAGAGAGAGAGCGAGAGCGAGAGAGAGAGAGAGAAAGAGACACAGAGGGAGAGAGAGAGAAACAGAGAGAAAGGGAGAGAGAGACAGAGAGAGGGAGGGAGAGAATGAGAGAGAGAGGGAGAGAGAGAAAGAGTGAGAAAAAAGACAGAGAGAGAGAGAGAGAGAGTGAGAGAGACAGAAACGGAGAGAAAAGGGGTGAAAAATCAAGTAAGCTCGACAATTTGCCGCCAAAGAAAAGGCCTCTACCTTTAGGAGGTGGTTCTCTCCATCCTCCATTCGTGTGGGCTAGCTTTTCAAAATATCCCTGTGCTTACAGAAGTGTTTCAGGGCTCAGTTCAGATGTTATCACACAGTAA
Organism: Salmo trutta; assembly: GCF_901001165.1. NCBI lineage: Eukaryota > Metazoa > Chordata > Actinopteri > Salmoniformes > Salmonidae > Salmo > Salmo trutta. The sequence continues at coordinate 9,360,960 of NC_042986.1, read as the reverse complement.
ATTGTGGTAATCGGCTTCCGACTGTTTGTTTGAAGGGCTCCTGTAATGTCAAGGATCTCTGTTACTCTGCTCTCTCTCTCTCTGTGTGTGTGTGTGTGTGTGTGTGTGTGTGTGTGTGTGTGTGTGTTTGTGTGCGGAGTAGCGTGATAGTGCAGACAGCCCTCAAATTCTCTCATGGAGTTTTGCATACACACGGACATACAGTATGTAAGGGAAGGGCCTACTGCACACACACACACACACACACACACACACACACACACACACACACACACACACACACGCCAGCCTCCACAAGACCTGTTACTTCACCACACACTTAATCTCTATCTGGCAACCTCCCCCTCCTCCCTCCCATCCTCTCTCTGTCTGTCTCCCTCCCCCTCCTCCCTCCATCCTCTATCTGTCTCCCTCCTCCTACTCCCTTCATCCTCTCTCTCTCCCCCTCCCTCCCTCCCCCTCCTCCCTCCAATCCTCTCTCCCCCTCCCTCCCTCCCCCTCCTCCCTCCATCCTCTCTCTCTCTCTGTCTCCCTCCCCCTCCTCCCTCCATCCTCTCTCTCTCTGTCTCCCTCCCCCTCCTCCCTCCATCCTCTCACTCTCTCTGTCTCCCTCCCCCTCCTCCTTCCCCCTCCTCCCTCCATCCTCTCTCTCTCTGTCTCTCTCCCTCCCCCTCCTCCCTCCCTCCTCCCTCCCCCTCCTCCCTCCATCCTCTCTCTGTCTCCCTCCCCTCTTCCCTCCCCCTCCTCCCTCCATCCTCTCTCTCCCCCTCCCTCCCTCCCCCTCCTCCCTCCATCCTCTCTCTCCCCCTCCCTCCCCCTCCTCCCTCCATCCTCTCTCTCTCTCTGTCTCCCTCCCCCTCCTCCCTCCATCCTCTATCTCTCTCTGTCTCCCTCCCCCTCCTCCCTCCATCCTCTCACTCTCTCTGTCTCCCTCCCCCTCCTCCTTCCCCCTCCTCCCTCCATCCTCTCTCTCTCTCTGTCTCCCTCCCTCCCCCTCCTCCCTCCATCCTCTCTCTCCCCCTCCTCCCTCCCCCTCCTCCCTCCATCCTCTCTCTGTCTCCCTCCCCCTCTTCCCTCCCCCTCCTCCCTCCCTCCATCCTCTCTCTCCCCCTCCCTCCCTCCCCCTCCTCCCTCCATCCTCTCTCTCCCCCTCCCTCCCCCTCATCCCTCCATCCTCTCTCTCTCTGTCTCCCTCCCCCTCCTCCCTCCATCCTCTCTCTCTCTCTGTCTCCCTCCCCCTCCTCCCTCCCCCATCCTCTCGCACACCAAAACAAAAGTAGGTGGGATGGGACTGTCTGTCCCTGGCTACCTTTCACACAGCAATTAACCATGGAACTGCGAGACAGGAAAATAACGTGACAAAGTATTCAACCCCCTTTGTCATGGCAAGCCTAAATAAGTTGAAGAGTAAAAATTTGCTGAATAAGTCACATAATAAAGTTGCATGGATCCGGAGAGAAGAAAAGGAAAAACAGTGCCCGGGGAATGTTGGAACGTGTAAGGGAGAGCCTGCCTTTGTTTTCCACGGTAGCTAACGCTTGAAAAGGACGGTATGAGAAAGCGAAACAAGTGAAACAACTTGTAACATGTCTGGCTGTCTGGGCTGTGGAAGAGGGGGAGAAGAATGAGGAATGTCAATCTCCATGTTTAAACACGGGTTAGAGCTAATTGTGACTCTGTGATCCTGACTTAACCTTTGATCCCGTCGCAGTTAAGTCGCAACACAGATATGTACCTTACAACCCCTCAACCCCACGGTCATGATACTATGCCTAGTGTTAATCTGGGCATTTGCATACCCCCCCCCCCATTTATTGAATTTATTAAACAATGTAAATTAATGAGAACAGATTCTCTTTTACAATAACATCCTGACAACCGTCTAATGTCCATGCATATATGAACAACAACTGAACATTTTGCCCTTTAAAACCATGAAAAATGCATTCATAAATTAAGGAGATTTTATTCAGTGTGTGTGAGTGCATGAGAGGGGTGTTTAAATTTTTTACATGAAAGAGAGACAGAGAGGTGTGTGTGTGTGTTTTCCTAGCAGGGTGTGTTCTTGGATTCCACCACACCAGGACATTACCCCCGGGTGCTCTCTTTCTACTCTCCTACTTTTTGGATTCTCTCTCTCTCCTCTCTCTCTGGTTCTCTGTAAATACCTTAAGGATTAAGTGGGCAGCAGGAGGGGAGGTAGTGATTGACATCTGAAAGGCTGGAGAGGTGCTCAGGCATGCTGTGCTGAGGGGAGGGAGAGGGAGAGGGAGAGAGAGAGAGAGAGAGAGAGAGAGAGAGAGAGAGAGAGAGAGAGAGAGAGAGAGAGAGCTTCCACAAAGCTGTGAACGATTTAAGAGATAAGGCAATAAGGGATTTCTATGACATCGAAAGGAACATAAAACTCGATATCCCAATTAGGATATGGCTAAAATACTTCAATAAGTTTTATATAACCCATTGCTCTCTATGGTTGTGAGGTCTGGGGTCCACTCACCAACGAAAAATTCACAAAAAGGGACAAACACCCAACTGAGACTCTGCATGCAGAATTCTGCAAAAATATATACAGTACCAGTCAAAAGTTTGGACACACCTACTTATTCAAAGGTTTTTCTTTATTTTTACTATTTTCTACATTGTAGAATAACATTGTGAAGACATCAAAACTATGAAATAACACATGAGGAATCATGTAGTAACCAAAAAAGTGTTAAACAAATCAAAATATATGTTATATTTTAGAATCTTCAAAGTAGCCACCCTTTGCCTTTAGGACGGCTTTGCACACGCTTGGCATTCTCTCAACCAGCTTCACCTGGAATGCTTTTCAAAAAGTCTTGAAGAAGTTCCCACATGTACTGAGCACTTGTTGGCTGCTTTTCCTTCACTCTGCGGTCCAACTCATCCCAAACCATCTCAATTGGGTTGAGTGATTGTGGAGGCCAGGTCATCTGATGCAGCACTCCATCACTCTGCTTCTTGATCAAATAGCCCTTACACAGCCTGGAGGTGTGTTTTCGGTCATTGTCCTGTTGAAAAACAAATGATAGCCCCACTAACCCAAAACCAGATGGGATGGCATATCGCTGCAGAATGCTGTGGTAGCCATGCTGGTTAAGTGTGCCTTGAATTAAAAAAAAAAAAATCACAGACAGTGTCATCAGCAAAGCACCCCCACACCATCACACCTCCTCCATGCTACACATGCAGAGATCATCCAATTCTGCGTCGCACAAAGACACGGCGGTTGGAACCAAAAATCTCAAATTTGGACTCATCAGACCAAAGGACAGATTTCCACCAGTTTAATGTCCATTGCTCGTGTTTCTTGGCCCAAGCAAGTCTCTTCTTCTGATTGGTGTCCTTTAGTAGTGGTTTCTTTGCAGCAATTCAACCATGAAGGCCTGATTCACGCAGTCTCCTCTGTATAGTTCATGTTGAGATGTGTCTGTTACTTGAACTCTGTGAATAATTGATTTAGGCTGCAATGTGAGGTGCAGTTAACTCTAATGAACTTATCCTGCAGCAGAGATAACTCTGGGTCTTCCTTTCCTGTGGCGATCCTCATGTGAGCCAGTTTCATCATAGCGCTTGATGGTTTTCGCGACTGCGCTTAAAGAAACTTTCAAAGTTCTTGAAATTTTCCATACTGGCTGACCTTCATGTCTTAAAGTAATGATGGACTGTCATTTCTCTTTGCTTATTTGAGCTGTTCTTGCCATAATATGGACTTGGTCTTTTACCAAATAGGGCTATCTTCTGTATACCACCCCTACCTTGTCACAACACAACTGATTGGCTCAAACACATTAAGGAAAGAAATTCCACAAATTAACTTTTAACAAGGCAGACCTGTTAATTGAAATGCATTCCAGGTGACTACCTCATGAAACTGGTTGAGAGATTGCCTAGAGTGTGCAAAGCTCTCATCAAGGCAAAGGGTGGCTACTTTGAAGAATATCAAATATATTTTTTACAATATAACACTTTCTTGGTTACTAAATGATTCCATATGTGTTATTTCATAGTTTTGATGTCTTCACTATTATTCTACAATGTAGAAAATATATATTTTTTAAAGAAACTAGAATGAGTATGTGTGTCCATACTTTTGACTGGTACTGTATACACTGCACAAAAATATAAATGCAACATGTAAAGATCCCAGAAATGTTCTATACGCACAAAACCTTATTTCTCTAAAATTAGTTTAGATCCCTGTTAGTGAGCATTTCTCCTTGGCCAAGATAATCCATCCACTTGACAGGTGTGGCATATTAAGAAACTGATTAAACAACATGATCATTGCACAGATTAACCTTGTACTGGGGACAAAAGAAGGCCAAATGTGCAGTTTTGTCATACAACACAATTCCACAGATGTCTCACGGTTTGAGGGAGTGTGCAGTTGGCATGCTGACTGCAGGAATGTTCACCAGAGCTGTTGCCAGAGAATTTCATGTTAATTTCTCTGCCATAAGCCGCCTCCAACGTCGTTTTAGAGAATTTTGCAGTACGTCCAACCGGCCTCATAACCGCAGACCACTTGTAACCATGCCAGCCCAGGACCTCCACATCCGGCTTCTCCACCGGTGGGATGGTCTTAGACCAGCCACCTGGATAGCTGATGAAACTGTGGGTTTGCACAACTGAAGAATTTCAGCACAACCTGTCAGAAACCATCTCAGGGAAGCTTATCTGCATGCTCGTCGTCCTCACCAGGGTCATGACCTGACTGCAGTTCGGCGTCTTAACCGACTTCAGCGGGCAAATGCTCATCTTCGATGGCCACTGGCACACTGGAGAATTGTGCTCTTTACGGATGAATACTGGTTTCAATTGTACCGGGCAGATGGCATACATGTATGGCGTCATGCGGGCGAATGGTTTGCTGATGTCAACACTTTGAACAGAGTGCCCCATGGTGGCGGTGGGTTATGGTATGGGCAGGCATAAGCTACGGACAACGAACACAATTGCATTTTATCGATGGCAATTTGAATCCACAGAGATACCGTGATGAGATAATGAGGCCCATTGTCGTGCCATTCATCCGCTGCCATCCCAGTTCTTCCATGTCCTCATGGCCGGCCCCCTCATTAGTCAGGATTAGGCGGCCGCCTATGGCGGAAGATTGACAAGGGTGGCAATTTCTGAGCTAAACAGACCAAGACGCACCTCCAACAACAACACATAAAAACACCTATAATTCTACCTAAAATCAATGACAATTTCTCTCAACCAGTGGCAAATGGGCTTTCTAGGTTAGCGCTGATTAGGTGAGAGGTGATGCCGCCCTTTGATAAACAGTGGCCACTTTGTCAAAGGCAGGGGCACAAAATATTTAGCTTGTTCATTCCCAGCGCGCCCCTCCAGGGTGCTGTTGAAGAGGCGCATCGCTGTGGCGCTCCACCCGCGTTCTGTCCCCCCAACATTTAGTGAACATTAATCATCTAGCAGATACAGGATATGGTAGAAAGAGTATGTGGCCTTTTCTGTAGCCTACAATGTAATGAGAAAGACACTTTTTACATCATGCAGGTTTCTGCAATCAAATAGCCTAACCTAAATGGCGCTCAATCAAATAAAATGGAACGGGTCAAAGTAAAATGGACAATATGGAATGGACAATCACAACTGTTGTCCAGGAGTTTCACCCCATTGTCATGATCAATGGTTTCAAGTTTGTATCCATCCATTTTTGACAAGCTGATCATAGTGAAAATAAAATACTTTGGCAATTCCTGCTGTGTATAGGCAAATAGGCTCACGACAACTCCTGATAAAGTTGGGTAGCTGATACTCAGAGGTTAAATTGACAAATTGATTAGTCACAGGAAGCAGGAGTAATAAAGCCAATGCAACAGCCTGTTTTACAAATGGTAGACCTACCACATGGATGGGCATTCATAAAATTCCATTGTGGCCGACATGGTAGGCTACACACCAGTAAACATGAGCCAACGTCTTTTTTTGGTCCTTTTCTAGGTCCGGAAGACGCCTTTTCAACATCCTGTAAAATCTGTATTTTACAGTGGCTTGCGAAAGTATTCACCCCCCTTGGCAGTTTTCCTATTTTGTTGCCTTACAACCTGGAATTAAATTGAATTTTTTGGGGGAGTTTATCAATTGATTTACACAACATGCCTACCACTTTGAAGATGCAAAATATTTTTAATTGTGAAACAAAAAAGAAATAAGACCAAAAACAGAAAACTTGAAAGTGCATGACTATTCACCCCCTCAAAGTCAATACTTTGTAGAGCCACCTTTTGCAGCAATTACAGCTGCAAGTCTCTTGGGGTATGTCTCTATAAGCTTGGCACATCTAGCCACTGGGATTTTCCCCCCTTCTTCAAGGCAAAACTGCTTCAGCTCCTTCAAGTTGGATGGGTTCCGCTGGTGTACAGCAACCTTTAAGTCATACCACAAATTCTCAATTGGATTGAGGTCTGGGCTTTGATTAGGCCATTCCAAGACATTTAAATGTTTCCCCTTAAACCACTCGAGTTTTGCTTTAGCAGTATGCTTAGGGTCATTGTCCTGCTGGAAGGTGAACCTCCGTCCCAGTCTCAAATCTGGAAGACTGAAACAGGTTTCCCTCAAGAATTTCTTTGTATTTAGCGCCATCCATCGTTCCTTCAATTCTGACCAGTGTCCCAGTCCCTGCCCATGAAAAACATCACCACATCATGATGCTGCCACCACCATGCTTCACTCTGGGGATGATGTTCTCGGGGTGATGAGAAGTGTTGGGTTTGCGCCAGCCATAGCATTTTCCTTGATGGCCAAAAAGCTCATTTTTAGTCTCATCTGACCAGAGTACCTTCTTCCATATGTTTGGGTAGTCTCCCACATGCCTTTTGACGAACACCAAACGTGTTTGATTTTTTTCTTTAATAAGCAATGGCTTTTTTTCTGCCCACTCTTCCGTAAAGCCCAGCTCCATGGTGTGTACGGCTTAAAGTGGTCCTATGGACAGATACTCCTATCTCCACTGTGGAGCTTTGCAGCTCCTTCAGGGTTATCTTTGGTCTCTTTGTTGCCTCTCTGATTAATGCCCTCCTTGCCTGGTCCATGAGTTTTGGTGGGCGGCCCTCTCTTGGCAGGTTTGTTGTGGTACCATATTCTTGCCATTTTTTAATAAGGGATTTAATGGTGCTCCGTGGGATGTTCAAAGTTTCTGATATTTTTTTATAGCCCAACCCTGATCTGTACTTCTCCACATCTTTGTCGCTGACCTGTTTGGAGAGCTCCTTGGTCTTCATGGTGTCTCTTGCTTGGTGGTGCCCCTTGCTTAGTGGTGTTGCAGACTCTGGGGCCTTTCAGAACAGGTGTATATATACTGAGATCATGTGTCAGATCATGTGACACTTAGCTTGCACACAGGTGGACTTTATTTAACTAATTAGGGTCATTGTGGCTCAGTTGGTAGAGCATGGTGTTTGCAATGCCAGCATGGTGTGTCATATTTAGGGGCTTCATATCAAAAGGGGGTGAATACATATGCACGCACCACTTTTCCATTAAATTTTTTTTTTGAAATAAAGCCCTAACCTACAGAGAGATTAACCTACAAAAGAGTCCCCTTCAGCCAGCTGGTTCTGGGGCTCTGTTCACAAACACAAACAGACCCAACAGAGCACTAGGAGAGCAACACATTTAGACCCAACCAAATGATGAGAAAACTAAAATATAACTACTTCACACACTGGAAAGAATCAACCAAAAAAAACGGAGAAAACTGAAATGCTATCTGGCCCTAAACAGAGAGTACACAGTAGCAGAATACCTGACCACTGTGACTGACCCAAAATGAAGGACATCTTTGACTATGTACAGACTCTGTGAGCATAGCCTTGCTATTGAGAATGGCCGCCGAAGGCAGACCTGGCTAGAGAGAATAGAATAAAGGCTATGTGCCCACTGCCCACAAAATGAGGTGGAAACTGAGCTGCACTTCCTGACCTCCTGCCAAAGGTATGACCATATTAGAGACCCATATTTCCCACAGAACACACAGACCCACAAAGAATTTGAAAACAAATAAAACTTTGATAAACTCCCATATCTGTTAGGCGAAATGCCGCTATGTGGAATTACAGCAGCAAGATTTGTGACCCGTTGCACAAACATTGTAAATACAACCAATATTTATCTGTTTACTTAGTTTCCCCAGTATGCATACTACAACTATGTGCACATTGTTAAACACTGTTAAATATAACATTTGAAATGTCTTTATCCTTTTGAAACCTTTGAGTGCAATGTTTACTGTACATTTTTTATACGTTTTGTGTTGATGTTTAAAGCTATAACCCGTAGAAATGCCATAGGCACATTTTAGTGATTTTAAATGGACGTCTTTATATTGTGCTGTCACCATTTCAAATTGTTCAAGGTGTTCCATTACAGAGAAAAGCTATAAATCACAAACAAATGTCTCTTTCTCTTCTCTCCTCCCTTTTTTTCCTTTCAGTCTACGCCGATATACAACAGCACCCCCTGTGGCCACATATAGACCTGCAGTTTTAGAATGGCATAAGACAGCCTCTTATGACCATTTTCAATTATTTGATGACATACATGCCGTTCATCACCTCATGTGAAAAGAATGTCGTTTTGTCTCTTATTTGAGACTTGTGGGAAGGAAGCCTGTTTGACTTTACGGACTCTCTGACTGTGTCACCCCATAATCATCTACAAGAGCCATCATAAAACCCCAAACCGGCAACAAACGACCAACGCAATTTTATGCAACTGCTCCTTTCTCTGTTTCATTGTTTTCTTCTCTCGTATTATTATAAACAGATGCATACATGTTCAATGAAAATGGAAAATGTTCTGTTTCAAAATACGACAGACACACACCCCTCCCCCCAACACACACATACACGTGTACACACACAGGCACACACACGTACATGCACACACAATATGTTTGAGTAACTTCACTTACACAGTGCAGCCATCTCTTTAGGGAGGTCGGTGCTGAATCTCCCAAACAGGCTGCTATTGGACAGCAGGTCAAAGGAGGAGTGGTTCCGCATGGAGTTGAAGGCAAATGGGTAGACAGCAGGTGGGAACCCTGTCATGTGACCCACCTGACCCACCTGCCGCTCCCTGTTGGTAGCCATGCTAATGGAGAGGAGAGGAGTACCCAGAAGGCCTGTGGTATCCCAGACAGACCCTCTCTCAGGCCGTTGGGCTAGGGAATATCACACACCACCTGGTAGAGGACAGGGAAATTGGGAATGCCAAACTGGGAATTCCACTTCTTCCACCGGTAGCCTATCAGGGCGCTGGGCTGGATGAGGACCTAAGGTTCTGGTTGGCCGAGGAGATTTCTGGTCTTCTGCTCTTAGGATTGATCATGCGAATGCACCTATCAGAAGAAGACAAACAAAACATATCAATTTTGTAGAACAAAATAAAAATGCTAACTACTTTTTACAATATTGTCACATGACGTAATGATAAACTCAAAAGTATTGTCCAAATGTTCTTTGTTTTCTACAAATACAGTTCAATTTACATCAACTCTGAGGACTGATCTGGAACAATGAATAGTTTATTCCAAACAGTCATTTCAGAGGGATGTGCAATCTTCAAAACAATAGCAAACACAGGTTATGTTGAAAGCGTCGAGGTGTGTGTGTGGGGGGGACATGTGGGAGACTGTGAGAGTCAAAAAGCGAGTAGAAGAAGGAAAAGCAAGAAAACCAGGGGTGAGGAAAGGAAAAGAAAATAAGAGAGTTGTTTGAAAAAAGTTAGTGGGAGAGAAGGAGGGAGGGAGGGTGAAGGAGCTCTTGTTTCAGCAGTTTTGAAAGGCTTCCAGACTTTTGCAGTGATTCCAGGCTATGCCATATGATTTAAATCAGCAGAACTCCACAATAAAGAGGCTCTCTGTTCATGCTGCCAACCCAGCACAGCAGCCTGCCTCTCTGTCTCGCAACCTCTCTCTCTCTCTCTCTCTCTCTCTCTCTCTCTCTCTGCCTCTCTCTCTTTCTGACTCTCTGCTGCCTGGTCCCCTGGCTCTAGCCCGCACAGCAGCCTGCCTTTCTGTCTCCTGTGCCTTTCTCTCTGCCTCGATCCCACAGGACCAAAGGCCCAGACACGGGATCCAACACATGAGAAATGGAAAGAGAGAGAGAGAGAGAGAGAGAGAGAGAGAGAGAGAGAGAGAGAGAGAGAGAGAGAGAGAGAGAGAGAGAGAGAGAGAGAGAGAGAGAGAGAGAGAGAGAGGAAGAGAGAGAGAGAGAGAGAGAGAGAGAGAGAGAGAGGGGGAGAGAGGAAGAAAGACAGAGAGGAACAATGGTTGCCCGCCTAACTGCTGATGCCTATACCTCCATTTCTTTTTCTTTTTTTATGACCAATATTTTATTGTAATTTTTAGTATTTATATATATACAGAAACAACAGAATACAGCAAATACAAAGTAGTAGGACCCTACAAAAAAGCAATAACAAAAATAATAATAAAAAAAGATGACAACAAACAACAGAAAACTGGACGACGTTCAAATGCAATCCATCACACTGGCAGAGAGAATAGGGGCAATACACTGTCCAAAAGTATAGAACACATTGAGAGTTAGGCTTACGGCTTAAATGTAACACCATTTTCACAGAGATCTCACGAACCACTGATATGATCAAGATTCTTACCCCGTTTAAAAAAAGAATACGTCGGAAAGAACGTTTCTTGTATGCTGCTAAAGTTCCCAGTTGGGAGGACCATTCAACCATACATTTATCACGGTTAGCTTAACATAAGGAATTTGATTTATAGCATTTACTTGACTTTGCACTTTAACTCATGCATGACAATTTAGTACTTTTCCACCACTGTCCAGAATATACAAGCTGGGAGAAAATGGAATATTGTCACTAATAATACATTTGATGTTTTCATGAATGGCAGCCCAGAAGTCTAGACCATAAACGCAGTGCCATCACGTTCCCTGCATCTCCAGCTCTCTGGATAATCCTCTACCTCCATTTCTATCTCCCTCCATCTCTCTTTCGCTTCAGACAGCCCAATGTACCCATCTAGGCTAACACCAGTCCAGCCTGTATACACACTTGTCCTCAGCCCCAGGTAAAGTAAAGGTAAAGGTAAAGTACTGTAGACGAAGCTTGTCGCTATACTACTGTTGGCTGTCTCTAGCTCTAACTCTGAGCCCAGCGCCGTGCGCGTCCCATTCAAACCTCTGTTTCCCCCAGAGAGATTTTATGAGTGGGTGGTGTCAGCTGCTTGTTTTTGAAATGTGGTTTGGAGAAACAGCAGAGCCAAGGAAATCAGCTAGAGCTGCTTTCTGGAACGGCCGTTGTTTGTGAATCAGGGGGAACAGAGACTGAGGAAGAATCTTGGAATTCGGGGAATAAACAAAGAGGAAAAAAAGAAAGATCTGAGGCTGAACTGCTGAACTGGCTGAACTGCAGAACTAACTGAACTGCTGAACTGGCTGAACTGCAGAACTAACTGAACTGCTGAACTGGCTAAACTGCAGAACTAACTGAACTGCTGAACTGGCTGAACCGCTGAACTGCAGAACTAACTGACTAGCTGAACTGGCCGAACTGCTGAACTGCTGAACTAACTGAACTGCTGAAGTAGCTGAACTAGCTGAACTGCTGAACTAGCTGAACAGCTGAACTAGCTGAACTGCTGAACAGCTGAACTAGCTGAACAGCTGAACTAACTGAGCTGCTGAACTAGCTGAAATGCTGAACTAACTGAGCTGCTGAACTAGCTGAACTAGCTGAAATGCTGAACTAGCTGAACTAGCTGAAATGCTGAACTAACTGAGCTGCTGAACTAGCTGAACTAGCTGAAATGCTGAACTAGCTGAACTACTGAACTAACTGAGCTGCTGAACTAGCTGAACTACTGAACTAACTGAGCTGCTGAACTAGCTGAAATGCTGAACTGCTGAACTAGCTGAACTAGCTGAGAGAGAGAGAGAGAGAGAGAGGCAGAGTATGGGCACAGTGACAGAGTGTGGGCACTGGGCGGCACTAAGGGGTGGCTGCCTGCCCAGGAAACATAACAATTTTCCATACTCACATCAAAGTTACACACACATATAACAAAAAAAACACAGAGGCACTCTTGAACTCCACACACATGTGCAAAAACACACACATCCCCCTTTCCACTGATCTCCCTCTCTTCTTTCTCCCTCTCTTCTCTCTCCCTTCCTCTCTTTCTTTCTGGCTCTTTCTCTTTCACCAGAGCCAGTTAATTACACTCTACTGCTGCAGGCAGCTTCAAACCACCACTAAGTTAGAGTTCCATTACAGTAAACTGTTCCACATGTGAACCCAGAGCAGAGCCAGGGATAGAGGGAGCAGGCAGGCAGAGCAGGGAGGGAGGGAAGGAGCAGGCAGGCAGAGCAGGGAAGGAGGGAGGGAGCAGGCAAGCAGAGCAGGGAGGGAGGGAGGGAGCAGGCAGGCAGAGCAGGGAGGGAGGGAGGGAGCAGGCAGACAGACGAGGGAGGGAGGGAAGGAGCAGGCAGGCAGAGCAGGGAGGGAGGGAGGGAGCAGGCAGGCAGAGCAGGGAGGAGGGAGGGAGCAGGCAGGCAGGAGCAGGCAGGAGGGAAGGGGAGGGAGGGAGCAGGCAGTCAGAGCAGGGAGGGAGGGAGGGAGCAGGCAGGCAGAGCAGGGAGGGAGGGAAGGAGCAGGCAGGCAGAGCAGGGAGGGAGGGAAGGAGCAGGCAGGCAGAGCAGGGAGGGAGGGAAGGAGCAGGCAGGCAGAGCAGGGAGGGAGGGAAGGAGCAAGCAGGCAGAGCAGGGAGGGAGGGAAGGAGCAAGTAGGCAGAGCAGGGAGGGAGGGAAGGAGCAGGCAGGCAGAGCAGGGAGGGAGGGAGCAGGCAGAGCAGGGAGGGAGGGAGGGAGCCGGCAGAGCAGGGAGGGAGAGAAGGAGCAGGCAGGCAGAGCAGGGAGGTAGAGATGGAGCAGGTAGGCAGAGCAGGGAGAGAGGGAGAGGGGGGGCAGGCAGGCAGGCAGGGAGGGTGTCAGGCAGGCAGGCAGGCAGGCAGGCAGGGTGGCAGGCAGGCAGGCAGGCAGGCAGGCAGGCAGGCAGGCAGGCAGGGTGGCAGGCAGGGTGGCAGGCAGGCAGGGAGGCAGGCAGGTTTGTGTGGCCACGTTTCAGGAAGGAGCAGCAGAAACAGCCCCATAGACTATAGGCACCAACCCCATTCTGCCAACACAGCCTCCAACTGCCATCTCTCTCTCTCTCTCTGCCTCCCTCTCGATCTCTCTCTCCCAGTCTGTTTCTCAAACCAACAACTCAAACCCCAATGACCATGCCCTTGTCACTCCCCTAACCCTTCTTCCTCCTAAAAGTACCGGTCTCCCCTTCCCTACACCCAACCGCCACCAAGTCACCTCCTTCCTCTATAACACTACCTGGCCCCCTCAGCTGTCCTCTGTTTGTCAGCCATTACCATGACCCATATGCAAATGTTCAGTGTGGCCAACCCACTAGAACATAACTAAATATTTCACAGTATGCCTAATGGGGGAAGAGGTTCAGGCTGGAAAAACAAAAACTCCCTACAAACACAGACCCATAATAATATGTGTGAGTGTGTGTGTGTGTGTGTGTGTGTGTGGGGGGGGTTATCTCCCTGTTTCGATATCTGCCTCATGAACTCGGCCCATAATGCCAATCAGAGATGGGAGAGGAGAAAGAGGAGATGGAGGATTATTACAGCACACACACACACACACACACACACACACACACACGCACGCACGCACGCACACACACACACACACGCCAGGGCCAAGCATGTGCTACACATGTTCCCAGGGGATGTCTGGAGGGGACAGAAACAGCACCACATCAATTCGTCCATGAGACAAAGACCGTGTCTGAATACCCGTACCTGCATTGTAAAATGTAAGTGTAGCGCTAATGTGGTATTTAAATGCCAGGATGTCATACTCATTGCAGCTTTTCATCTAGTAGAATTCGCTGCCCGTTATTGAGGAAGAGAATCGTCTTCTGAGACTTGTGTGTTTGACAACACAGTAAGTAGTAGGCAAGCCAGATTTCAGACACGGCAACAGACTTCCAACAGGCCTGATGTGTCAGAAATGGCACTCTATTCACTATATAGTGCACTTTTGACCAGAGCCCTATGAGCCCCCTGGTGCACTACATAGGGAATAGAGTTCCATTTGTGAGTCTGATGTGAGGAACCTAACCTAACTTATCCTCCAGATCTGGAGGAAAACACAGTCAAACGGTGATTCACGCATATCTCAAAGCTTGCCTGTCACTCAACAGAAGGCAGCAGACACACTAGTGGGTTGGGGAGAATGGGGAGAAAGAGGGAACAGTAGAAAGAAAGAGGGAATAAAAGAAAGGAAGAAAAGAATAAAATTCAGAAAGAAAGTGAAAAAGAAACATAAAACCCCACCAGACCAGAGTGTACATTTAGAGAGCAAAACCACTGAACATGGATCCTTCTCCTCTCTCTTTCTCTCTCTTTCTCTCTCTTTCCCTCTCTTTCCTCTCTCTTTCCCTCTCTTTTCCTCTCTTTTCCTCTCTTTCCTCCCTCTTTCCCTCTCTTTCCTCTCTTTCCCTCTCTTTCCCTCTCTTTTCCTCTCTTTCCTCCCTCTTTCCCTCTCTTTCCTCTCTTTCCCTCTCTTTCCCTCTCTTTCCCTCTCTTTTCCTCTCTTTCCCTCTCTTTCCCTCTCTTCCCCTCTCTTCCTCCCTCTTTCCCTCTCTTTCCTCTCTTTCCCTCTCTTTCCTCTCTCTTTTCCTCTCTTTTCCTCTCTTTCCTCCCTCTTTCCCTCTCTTTCCCTCTCTTTCCCTCTCTTTCCCTCTCTTTCCCTCTCTTTTCCTCTCTTTTCCTCTCTTTCCCTCTCTTTCCCTCTCTTCCCCTCTCTTCCCCTCTCTTTCCTCCCTCTCTTTCCCTCTCTTTCCCCAAACACAATAATGAATTAATAAAAGACTTGGCGCCAGCGTTTTTTAATGAGTCACATCAGCCGGGCTGCTTTTTACAGACCAGCCATTTGTGTTTTTATGTTGGGGCCTTATGCCCGGGTCCTGTGGTAGGCTGGGCCTGTTTGGCATGGATAGGCGGTCTGGGGCTATAAGGGGAGATGGGGAATTCGGGGTGACCTCATCCATCCCCCTCAGCTCCGGGCCCAAATGGGCACAGAGGGCCTTCCCACTTCCCCTGTGCCTGGGGGGCACAGAGGAGGCATGGAGAGAGGGAGACAGGCAGGCAGACAGGGAGACAGGCAGGGCAGGGAGAGAGGGAGGGAGGGAGACAGGGAGTGAGGCAGGGAGGGAGGAAGCTGGGGGGCACACAGCAGTCAGACAGACAAGCAGATAGACAGACAGACAGACAGACAGACAGACAGACAGACAGACAGACAGACAGACAGACAGACAGACAGACAGACAGACAGACAGACGGTTAGACAGCCAACTATGGGTGTGATTAATACCAGATCTGGGACTTTCCAGCTTTGCCTGGGAGGTGTACTACCGTAGTATTTTAGTTAGCTTTACTTTGTTTCTAAAAATACTGTAAATACTTTTCAGCACTTCATTACGCTTAATGAGACTGATTTCATTTGACATAATCAATTGATCTAATCCAGAGAAACGCCACATTTGAAATTAAATCAATTTAGGCTGAGAGAGAGAGAGAGAGAGAGGAGAGAGACAGAGAGAGACAGAGAGAGAGAGAGAGAGAGAGAGAGAGAGAGAGAGACAGAGAGAGACAGAGAGAGAGAGAGAGAGCGAGGGAGAGCGAGGGAGAGAGACAGACAGACAGAGGGAGAGAGACAGAGAGAGACAGAGAGAGAGAGAGAGAGAGAGAGAGAGGGAGAGAGAGACAGACAGAGAGAGAGAGACAGACAGAGAGAGAGAGAGAGAGAGAGAGAGAGGGAGAGAGACAGATAGAGACAGAGAGAGACAGAGAGAGACAGAGACAGATGGAGTGTGAAAGAGAGAAAAAAAGAGAGCGAGAAAGAGAGCAAGAGAGAGAGAGCGAGAGCAAAAGAGAGAGAGCGAGAGAGAGAGTAGAAAAACGTAAAAAGAGAGACCGTGAGAGCAGGACAGAGTGAGCGAGAGAGAGAGAGTTGTTCCCACAGATCGAGTGTCTGTCAAACAAAGGGTATCAAATCCTCTGTGAGCAAAACAACAATTGTGTCTTAACCGATGCGTTGGAACCCCTCTGGCGCTGACTGCTGCAGTGAAACATAACAAATAAATCACAGCATCTCAGGAAGTGATAATGCACCACACAACCCTAACCAGAGGTTTCTACTCAGCAGACAGAAACACAATCACTGCAGGTGAATCTATGTGTATCTGCTGGTGTGTTAACTTGTTCACGATTGAGAGTCTCCTTTTCCGTTCAACTGAAACATCCGATACATTTGATAACTATGCCGTGATCTGTGTAGTAACAAAGCATGGTTTGACACCAGAACGTTGCTTTGTGTTTAAACCATAGTGTTCTGTTTGTCATTCAAGTAAACCAAACTCTCCCATACCGCAGTGCTAGTGTACCCTCAGCCGGTTTTCATTTTCTGACACGAGTTGTTGAAAAAAAATATCTGAATGTTTACAATTCACCCTGAATTCACCCTGACTAGGGCCATTTTTTCTTTTACCACAGAGAAAGAAAACTCTTCGAGAAAAGGCTCGTTGGATCTTAACTTCAATGGGCAGAATGGAGACATGTCAAAAAGAGAAGGAGTTTGTATATCTTCACTTCGCAGCCTCCAGATAGGTGAACACAGCCAATATCTACCAAGTTCGTTCGCAGGACATGAAAGCTTGGCACCGTCAACGACTCTGCTCGGATTTATTTTCCATTAGAGACTTGCCTACTCTTGTCTATTGTTCGAAATTATTTATGTCTTCTTCGCACAATAAATCCAAATTGTGAAAAAAAACCATCATAAACCATGTCTGAGATATAGCAAGTATTATACACTGAGCGTACAAAACATTAGGAACACCTGCCTTTCCATGACAGACTGACCAGGTGAATCCAGGTGAAAGCTATGATCCCTTATTGATGTCACTTGTTAAATCCACTTCAGTCAGTGTAGATGAAGGGGAGGAGACAGGTTAAATAAGGATTTTTAAGCCTTGAGACAATTGAGACATGGATTGTTTATGTGTGCCATTCAGAGGGTGAATGGGCAAGACAAAATATTTGAGTGCCTTTCAACGGGGTATGGTAGTAGGCGACAGGCTCAACGGTTTGCGCCAAGAACTGCAACGCTGCTGGGTTTTTCACGCTCAGCAGCGTGTTTCCCGCGTGTATCAAGAATGGTCCACCACCCACAGGACACCCGGCCAACTTGACACAACTGTAGGAAGCATTGGAGTCAACATGGGCCAGCATCCCTGTGGAACGCTTTCGACACCTAGAGTTCATACCCTGAGGTACTGAGGCTGTTCTGAGGGCAAAACCGGGGGGTGCAACTCCATATTAGCAAAGGTGTTCTTAATGTTTTGTACACTCAGTGTACATTAGAGCAACAATGACAACATTGTGATGTACATGTGAACCTGAGGCTGAAGCTTAGGTCATAGGTCATGATTAGGATCAAACAGACAGGGATTACCTCATGTCAATCAGTTTTCACCACTGGGACGTGATCAAACCTAGTGAACCTTCTGTTTTCCATAGATCTGCATGGAAACATATACAGTATCTCTAACACTCTGTGGCCACTTTAAGTATATTTTACATATGGATAAAGATCTAACCGGGCTTCTATAAACCAAACAAAAAAAGATTATTACACACAATTATGAGAGTGTAACAGGATATTGTATTTGGCATCATAGAATGGGTAAAAGTTTTGGCTGGGTGTGAAATAGATATCATAAACACAGTTTATTCTAAGAGATTCAACTTGACAGCTCAGAGTCCCTTTCTACAGCAGCTTGTTACGGGCACCTAGACATTTCCACTGACAGACTGGCAGCTGATCCACCCACCGCCTCCATACTGCCACACACACACATACACACACGCACGCACGCACACACGCACGCACGCACGCACACACACACACACACGCACGCACACACACACACACGCACGCACACGCACACACACGTACACGCACAAACACTCACACACGTACACGCACACACGTACACGCACACACACAAACACGCACACACAAACACGCACACACACACACACACACGCACACACACGCACACACACGCACACACACGCACACCGCCTCCAAACTGTTACACACGCCGCCCCAAAACTATCATACATTCCATCATCTCAAACTAGTTTGACGTGGGTTCTTCCACAAGCCTGGCAACACAGATGCATATTTTGCTGACAACAAAGCCACATCATTATACTAACTTCAATATATCATTTGTCAATCACAGAAAGAGGTATTGTCTTTGGATGTGTAGATAGATACCTGGGAGTGTCGACAGACAATCAAGCCTTTGTTTCAGCACCATCGATCAAACAAGCAAAAACCTTTCCGTTCGATCTTGGTTAACAGAACATTACTGTGCTGTCGGTGCGGACAGTGGAGGAAGAAGAATATGGAAAGAGTGAGAATTGACACGGAGACATAAAACACTCAGTGAGACCGTGATGAAGTCATTCTGACAGCTCCTTTCCATGATGGTGAGGCGGAGTCGGCGAGGAGAAACAGCAGTGGAGTCAGAGCTGCTTGACATTGAGACACTAACGGTTGGAGAAAGCCCTGAGGAGAACACAACACTAGGGGAGAGATGGAACATACTTCTTCAGATGGACAGAGAGAGAGAGAGAGAGAGACCAACAGACCGAGAGAGAGAGGAAGAGAGAGACAGAGAGACCTAGAGACCAACAGACCGAGAGAGAGAGAGTCAGAGCGAGAGAGACCAAGAGAGACAGAGAGACCAACAGACCGAGAGAGAGAGGAAGAGAGAGACAGAGAGACCTAGAGACCAACAGACCGAGAGAGAGAGAGGAAGAGAGTCAGAGCGAGAGAGACCAAGAGAGACAGAGCGACCAACAGACCAAGAGAGAGAGGAAGAGGGAGACAGAGAGACAGAGAGACCAATAGACCGATACAGAGAGAGAGAGAGAGAGAGAGAGAGAGAGAGAGAGAGAGAGAGAGAGAGAGGAAGAGAGAGAGAGACAGAGAGAGAGAGACAGAGAGAGAGAGACAGAGAGACCAACAGACCAAGAGAGAGAGGAAGAGAGACCAAGAGAGACAGAGAGACCAACAGACCGAGAGAGGAAGAGAGAGACAGAGAGAGAGACCAAGAGAGACAGAGAGACCAACAGACCGAGAGAGAGAGGAAGAGAGAGATAGACCAAGAGAGACAGAGAGACCAACAGACCGAGAGAGAGAGGAAGAGAGAGACAGAGAGACCTAGAGACCAACAGACCGAGAGAGAGAGAGTCAGAGCGAGAGAGACCAAGAGAGACAGAGAGACCAACAGACCGAGAGAGAGAGGAAGAGAGTCAGAGTGAGAGACCAAGAGAGACAGAGCGACCAACAGACCAAGAGAGAGAGGAAGAGGGAGACAGAGAGACAGAGAGACCAATAGACCGATACAGAGAGAGAGAGAGAGAGAGACAGAGAGACCAACAGACCAAGAGAGAGAGGAAGAGAGAGAGAGACCAAGAGAGACAGAGAGACCAACAGACCGAGAGAGGAAGAGAGAGACAGAGAGAGAGACCAAGAGAGACAGAGAGACCAACAGACCGAGAGAGAGAGGAAGAGAGAGACAGAGAGACCTAGAGACCAACAGACCGAGAGAGAGAGAGTCAGAGCGAGAGAGACCAAGAGAGACAGAGCGACCAACAGACCGAGAGAGAGAGGAAGAGAGAGACAGAGAGACAGAGAGACCAACAGACCGAGAGAGAGAGAGGAAGAGAGAGAGAGAGAGAGAGAGAGAGACAGAGCGACCGAGAGACCAACAGACCGAGAGAGAGAGAGAGAGAGAGAGAGAGAGAGAGAGAGAGAGAGAGAGACAGAGCGACCAAGAGACCAAGCTCAACAGAAAAAAAGAGAGAGAGCGAGCGAGAGAGAAAGGCTGAGAGAGATGAATATGTGAAAGCATATAAAAGTTTATGAGAGCTCAACAGTTACAAATGTAGGACTATCACTACCGGTGTAATGTAGTAATTACTGAAGACGTCATTAGCATATAAAGTGACACAGTTGGGGTGATTAAGCCGCTGTGAGTTTACGGCATTGCTCACTTTAAATGTTACATGCTTCTATTGTTGTCTTCCATTCTATTTTGCAGAACGACATTTTCTGCCCAGTTGAGAGGGTTAACAATCTGTTTCTGTGAGAATAGCTAGACATAATGTGTGTGTCAGTATCTCTGCTTGAGCCCCAGGAATCTAAGCAACACTCCAAGACAAGTACACACACACACACACACACACACACACACACACAGCTGTACAGGTACGTGTAAAAATATATTGTACCAGAGGATCAGAAGGGACCAGAGTCAGGAATGATAGTGTCTAGCTAGTACATCCTACACATAGGGAATCACACCTGCAAAAATAGACACAGGAAATCACGAGCTGATAGTTTCCATGTTAATTATATAGTGTAGCAATGAGCCCCCTTGTTCCATTCTTCTAAGACCACCTGTCTACCCCCCTCCTAACCACTCCCTACCCCTGCTAGCCCTTCCCTACCACTTGGAACTTAATTGCTATAGAAATTCTTGGCAGAGACAGGAATCAACAGCTCCCAGACTTATATCTCAAAGTCGTGTCTCCCAAGCGGTCCGTTTGAAACATTTCTCTGTCAGAGGGATGAAATAGTGAAATATTCTGGGGACTTTGAGCCGGACATTTCCATTTGACCCCAAATGTGAGACACCATTTTTAGAACAAGTGGACCAATAAACACCCTAACGAAATAACAAAGTGGGCATTGATTTAATCAAGCTTTCTCTCTGGTGCAGCGACAATGTTGTTGAAACATAGTCTCTTTTTGAAACGGCGTACTCTCACCTGGACTCAAGTGACAAATAAACACTCACAACTAACAATTACTGTAAAGCTTTTCCCAATTTTATTTTGAGTAGACAAGTGTGACATGTTTCTCCCTCTCAGTTTTGTGTGTATACAGAGCAGTCTTGGGTTGTTGATGTGTGTCCTGTGTGTGTGTGTGTGTGTGTGTGTGTGTGTGTGTGTGTGTGTGTGTGTGTGTGTGTGTGTGTGTGTGATCTCAGACTCCACAGCCAAGCCTGTCATGTCCCTGGACGTGTTAACTACCATTCCGTCACACATTAAAAATAAATATGGAGTGTGTTTGTTAAGAGGCTGCTGTTGTTGCCATGCCCTTTGGTAACGCACCGCATCAAGCCATAAGTCTAGCCCTTCAGATAACACACAAATAACACAAAGCCATAAAAGCCTACCTCTTAAGACCTAAATGAGTCCCGAATAAAAGTATTCATAGTAGTGCACTTCTACAATTGCTAAATAAAATAATTGTATGTAACCTTTGCCAACCGTGAAAGGATAGCATCATGGTGCTATGTGTTGACGTGGTAATGCAATAGGAACTACAGTATACAGGGAAACGAGCTCTATGTGGAACTTTCTCTGTCTCCGTCCATCTTTCCAAAGAAACGTACACCAAGCCGTTCCCACAGTTGTAGCAACGCTGTGCTGCGAGAGAGCAGAACGATAGTGCTCAGTGATGACTTAGTGATGACTTAGACATGATTTCTAGTGTTTTCCAGATGACCATATGTGATTGACTGACTCCAAGTCAAGTGCACTATAGGGAGCCCAGGTCAAAAAGTGGCGCACTATGGAATAGGTAAATAGGGTGGCATTTTTGGACACAACCCTAGTGATGATTTCCCGTTTCGTTCCAGATGACCAGATGTGGCTGACTGAGTCCAAGTCGAGATGATAGTGAGAGTCAAGCAGCAGAGTAACACTGACGACATGATGGGCTAGGAACACCCATCCATCACTCACTCATTCACAGTCAGTCCGCTGGGTGGTTTAAAGTAGCTGTCCGGTGAAATTCATATTCCGTTAAGTCATACCCAAATAACGTTGTTGACATCCTATGCTCATATTTGTGGCCAAAGCATTAATAAAACTTTTTTTTTTAAATGTAAAAACCCGCCTCAAACTTATATCTCAAAGTGACCGTTTAAAAATGCTTGCTATTTCCTCAGAGAGAATGATGGTATACTCCTGAGGCTGTTGAGCCGGACAATCAGCGGCCTACTCGTGTGAATATTTTTCATTTCCTGTATACGCCCACTCTGTTGTTGTGGTACACCCACACCATTCCAACACAGAAAAGCAGTTTTTTACCAAGCTTAACAAAAAAATGTTGGAAGGGAAACGATTTCACTCATATTGTAATTAAGTATAGGTCATATTTCATAGAAATCTGGAAACACTGGACAGCTACTCTAAACCCGCCACAGTACAAACATTCCTCACATCACACTTACGTCACTTTGGTCCGGCCAGACAGAAAGAGAGAGACCAGAAGTCCGGCCAGACAGAAAGAGAGAGACCAGAAGTCCGGCCAGACAGAAAGAGAGAGACCAGAAGTCCGGCCAGACAGAAAGAGAGAGACCAGAAGTCCGGCCAGACAGAAAGAGAGAGACCAGAAGTCCGGCCAGACAGAAAGAGAGAGACCAGAAGTCCGGCCAGACAGAAAGAGAGAGACCAGAAGTCCGGCCAGACAGAAAGAGAGAGACCAGAAGTCCGGCCAGACAGAAAGAGAGAGACCAGAAGTCCGGCCAGACAGAAAGAGAGAGACCAGAAGTCCGGCCAGACAGAAGAGAGAGACCAGAAGTCCGGCCAGACAGAAAGAGAGAGACCAGAAGTCCGGCCAGACAGAAAGAGAGAGACCAGAAGTCCGGCCAGACAGAAAGAGAGAGACCAGAAGTCCGGCCAGACAGAAAGAGAGAGACCAGAAGTCCGGCCAGACAGAAAGAGAGAGACCAGAAGTCCGGCCAGACAGAAAGAGAGAGACCAGAAGTCCGGCCAGACAGAAAGAGAGAGACCAGAAGTCCGGCCAGACAGAAAGAGAGAGACCAGAAGTCCGGCCAGACAGAAGAGAGCCAGACAGAAAGAGAGAGACCAGAAGCGCAACACACGCACGCACGTACAGACACACGCACGCACACACATGCAAACACAGATACAAACAGACACACACAGATACAAACAGACACACACAGATACACACAGACACACACAGATACACACAGACACAAACAGACACACACAGATACAAACAGACGCACACAGATACAAACAGACACACACAGATACAAACAGACACACACAGATACACACAGACACACACAGATACACACAGACACACACAGATACAAACAGACGCACACAGATACAAACAGACACACACAGATACACACAGACATACACAGATACAAACAGACACACACAGATACAAACAGACACACACAGATACACACAGATACAAACAGACACACACAGATACAAACAGACACACACAGACACACACAGACACACACAGATACACACAGACACACACAGACACACACAGACACACACAGATACACACAGACACACACAGATACACACAGACACACACAGATACACACAGACACAAACAGACACACACAGATACAAACAGACGCACACAGATACAAACAGACACACACAGATACACACAGACACACACAGATACACACAGACACACACAGATACAAACAGACGCACACAGATACAAACAGACACACACAGATACACACAGACATACACAGATACAAACAGACACACACAGATACAAACAGACACACACAGATACACACAGATACAGACAGACACACACAGATACAAACAGACACACACAGACACACACAGACACACACAGATACACACAGACACACACAGACAGACACACACAGACACACACAGACACACACAGACAGACACACACAGACACACACAGACACATGGTTTCAGAAAAACATGATGGACTAAAAAGACAACATGATATATTCAAACCACGCAGCACTAAATGTTCCATTAACGTAACGCCCTACCTGTTCATTAACGTAGCGCTGCCTGTCGCCGCGGTAACAAGCTGAACCAGTTAACAACTGGTTCGCGTCTGTCTGCGCCTTACCCAAGTCTATAACCTTACCCAACAACTACACACTATGAATGGAACTCCTACAATACACTGACAATTACACTAAGCCCAGATTTAGAGAGCAGAGACACACCTCAGTCCAGAGGCGAAAGGCTCTGCTGTTTAGAAAGTAGAAATCGACGCTCGATGAATGAATGTTCACATTGTTGTGTCATGTGGTCACAATAATAAGTAGAAACGATTAGGTCAAGGATGGGTCAGTCACACACACACACACACTATTCCACATATGCACAGTGTAGATCAAACGAACCCAGGCAGGCATGTATCCACTTACACTTACAAAGGCACACATGCTAATAAAAACACTGTGGGCTCTGAGGGTAACACTCTTAACATTCACTAAGTAGCACACACTGGCACGCAACCCAGCAAATGACTGACACACACAAAAACGCACACATACACACACTGTAAAACAGGCACACACACAGACGTTGTAAAGGACAGACATACACGGTTTCACCAACAAAAAAACACCCTCGCAAACACACACGGTACACACACAAGGAGAGAGACGTACACATACAAATGCACACTGACTGAACCGACACGATTCGCAGCCATAAATACAACTAGAGAAGCCTGGTCCAGTTAATGGAAACCCTGATCAGTTGCCTCTATGTACTCTCTGCCTCATACGCTCAAGCTCTGGTCTTTCATTTCAACTGTTTCTGTTAAGGCTACCTCTCCCAAACTCTCTAACTTTAACTTCAAACTCTAAGAGCAGAAAGAACAGAACAGTAGAGGGAAAAAGAGGAGAGCAACAGTTCATATTGTTTCTAAAGTTCCCTGAAAGTAGAAAGTACTCACCCACTCTAATGTCGTGCTGGCAGACTGGCAGACAGACAGATCAGACAGGTCCAAACAGACTGATAGATGGAGTGCTGGTCCAAACAGACAGACAGATCAGACAGGTCCAAACAGACAGATAGATGGAGTGCTGGTCCAAACAGACAGATAGATGGAGTGCTGGTCCAAACAGACAGATAGATGGAGTACTGGTCCAAACAGACTGATAGATGGAGTGCTGGTCCAAACAGACTGATAGATGGAGTGCTGGTCCAAACAGACAGATCGATGGAGTGCTGGTCCAAACAGACAGAACGATGGAGTGCTGGTCCAAACAGACAGAACGATGGAGTGCTGGTCCAAACAGACAGAACGATGGAGTGCTGGTCCAAACAGACAGAACGATGGAGTGCTGGTCCAAACAGACTGATAGATGGAGGAAAAGGAGTAGAGGAGGGATTTGTGTATGTTCATCAGTCTCTTTGACAGCAAAGAGGATAGCAATGAGTTTCTCTCTCACTCCCTCCCCTTTTCTCTCTCTCTCTCAAGCTCTCTCTCCGTCCTCCCATTCTCTCTCTCTCTCTCTTATTCAACACTCTCTCTCTCTGCCTCTTTCACTAAGAAATAATCATGCTCTCTGATTCATAAAGCCAGGCTTTGTCACGTGATCCAACACTGCAAATATACAGCACATTTTTTCACCGGCCATAAAATCCCTAGGGGAAGAAAAAGCCCCCTGAAGCTTAATTTTCAGTTTTTAATTCTCTCCCTCTCGCCCTTATTCTCCTTTTCTCCCCCTCCATTTTCTCTCCTCTCTTTTTAGAACTCACACTTTCCCTACTTTGTGTTTTGTATGTGTGAAATGTATTAACTTAACAGAGTCAAACATACAAGAAATGACATATTTTCAAACATGAACCCGGTAGTGGATATAGAAATATAGCTGACTATGTATCGACACAGACGTCAACCTGTCCGCTAACCATGCTTCATTTGAGGGTTGTTATTGAACCTTTATTTAACTAGGCAAGTCAGTTAAGAACAAATTCTTATTTACAATGACGGCCAACTCCGGCTAAACCCAGACGACGCTGGGCCAGTTGTGCGCCGCCCTTTGGGACTCCCAATCCCGGATGGATGTGATACAGCCTGGATTCGAACCAGGGACTGTAGTGACGCCTCTTGCACTGAGATGCAGTGCCTTAGACCGCTGCGCCACTCGGGAGCCCAATAGGGAAGTCCCCAGTAAGATGGCAGTAGCAGTAGTAGTTTGGGCGGGGTGCCCATAAATGTGTCTCTCTCTCTCTCTCTCTCTTTCACCATATCAGATTGTATGTTTCAGATCTATGTTTGTTGTGCAGCTCTTGTGGTTCTGGGCGTATGCCTGCAGTGCCTTAGCCTGGTGCCGTTGGTTTCTAAATGTCATGTTGTGATTTGACATTGTTTTGCTTCGAAAGGCAGGCACCCCGAAAACCTCAGGCTTTAAACACCCTTAAACACACCTCAACGGGCACCTTAACCAGCGTTGTCTCTGACCCCCATCTAGAACACAGAAGAGGGCTCTCAAGGGCTTCTAGAATCTAGCACAAGCTCAGTAGTTCTTCATAAAAGAAATTCAACCCTCTATTTCTCAACATATACAAATCCTCTCTGGAATAGACGAACCCAGCACACTTCACCATGTGTCGTCTCGACAGCTTCAGCATGACAGCGAGTCACCGCCATGATGCTCAATGTAACAATCCCATCCAGTGTACCTTCACCTGGTTTCTCCCAATTACCACATCATCACATCTGCCTTCCAAGTCCTCCTCCTAAACATCAAGGCTGTGTCTGAAATGCCACCCTTTTCACTATGTATAGGGAATAGAGTGGTCCAGGGTGGTCAAAAGTAGTGCACTATATAGGGAATAGAGTGGTCCAGGGTGGCCAAAAGTAGTGCACTATATAGGGAATAGAGTGGTCCAGGGTGGTTAAAAGTAGTGCACTATATAGGGAATAGAGTGGTCCAGGGTGGTTAAAAGTAGTGCACTATACAGGGAATTCAGACGCAGACTGATACAGCTAGTTCCTTCCTTCTGAGTGTCCTCTACCGGCTCATTGATAGTAATTGAATGTCGGTGTTTAAATGAACCTGACCTCAATATGTCTCCGTAACGAAATCAAGCCATTAGAACCAAATCAAAGCCCTTTCTGTTCCTAGCGCTATCTCCCAGATGCTTACACTGGGCATAGTCCTCTGTGGAAATGATTCTCTTCACAGCATACAATCAATCAATGAATCAAGCCAACGCTCTTTTTTTCCATCAGCAGTCGTCACAACGTGCCTTACTGATACCCGGCCTAAAACCCAAAGAGCAAGCAATGCAGTAAAACATACCATCACGCAGAAAGTACACCTGTACACAGCCTGTGTTGTTTATGTTTACAGTAACAGACAGTGAGGTGCGAGAGACACTTTACAAAGCTGGCATCAGATCCTTACATGCACCCAACCCAAGAGGAAGTGGTTTCCTAAGCCACACAGCCCAGAGCTTCATAACCTGCCCTGTTCATAGTTTCGTTTACTTTTAGAAGGTGGCAACTGCTTGGCATCCGGCCGCAAAACGTTACAGAGGGTAGTGCGTGAGGGGGGCCGAGCTGCCTGCCATCTAGGACCACTGTACCAGGCGGTGTCAGAGGAAGGCTCTAAACATTGTCACAGACTGATCTCTCTGCTACCGCACAGCAATTGGAACCAACAGGACCCTGAACAGCTTCTACCCCCAAGCCATAACACTACTAAATACTCGTACCCCTGCACATCAACTCGGTACTGGTATCCCGTGTATATAAGTTATCATTACTCATTGTGTATTTATTATATCTTTGTGTTATAAAGATCTTTTTTTTTATATACATTTTTTGGGGCATTGTTGGGAAGGGTCCTTAAGTAAGCATTTCACGGTTAGTCTACACCTCTTGTTTACGAAGCATGTGACAAATAAAATGTGGTGTGATTTGTTGTTTAATAAGGACTCAAGAAGTGGAGACGTCAGCAGAATCCCTGAATGCGTTCTTCACAAATTATCTGATTTCTTAACATGCGAAATACTGTAACGAAATATGCCAACATCATAATACCCGCTCTATATTGATACTATTAAGTGTAGTAAATGTCCAATTTTCATGGATTTGTGAGGGTGTGTGCACATGTGTGTATACATGTGCATGTTCAAGCCATGCTTGTGGGTGTGCGCTCTATGTCCATCTTCCTCTGTTAACAAAATATACTGACCATGTGGTGCTTTCTTATGGGATTATACCTGTACCGGTAAAAAGTTTTAGAACACCTACTCATACAAGGGTTTTTCTGAATTTGTACTATTTGCTACATTGTAGAATAATAGTGAAGACATCAAAACTATGAAATAACACATATGGAATCATGTAGTAACCAAACAAGTGTTAAACAATTCAAAATATGTTTTATATTTGAAATTCTTCAAATAGCCACCCTGTGCCTTGATGACAGCTTTGCACCCTCTTGGCATTCCCTCAACCAGCTTCACCTGGAATGCTTTTTCAACAGTCTTGAAGGAGTTCCCACATATGCTGAGTACTTGTTGGCTGCTTTTCCTTCACTCTGCAGTCCAACTCATCCCAAACCATCTCAATTGGGTTGAGGTCGGGGGATTGTGGAGGCCAGGTCATCTGATGCAGCACTCCATTTGCATTTGTATTTAAATTCAGAAAAAAAGGAACGTCCTCTCATTGTCAACTGCGTTTATTTTCAGCAAACTTAACATGTGTAAATATCTGTATGAACATAACAAGATTCAACAACTGAGACATAAACTGAACAAGTTCCACAGACATGTGTCTAGCAGAAATGGAATAATGTGTCCCTGAACAAAGGGTGGGGTCAAAATCAAAAGTAGCAGTCAGTATCTGGTGTGTCCACCAGCTGCATTAAGTAATGCAGTGCATCTCCTCCTCATGGACTGCACCAGATGTGCCAGTTCTTGCTGTGAGATGTTACCCCACTCCTCCACCAAGGCACCTGCAAGTTCCAGGACATTTCTGGGGGGAATGGCCCTAGCCCTCACCCTCCTATCCAACAAGTCCCAGACGTGCTCAATGGGATTGAGATCCGGGCTCTTCGCTGGCCATGGCAGACCATGGCAGAACACTGACATTCCTGTCTTGCAGGAAATCACGCACAGAAGGAGCAGTATGGCTGGTGGCATTGTCATGCTGGAGGGTCATGTCAGGATGAGCCTGCAGGAAGGGTACCACATGAGGGAGGAGAATGTCTTCCCTGTAACGCACAGTGTTGAGATTTCCTGCAATGACAACAAGCTCAGTCCGATGATGCTGTGACACACCGCCCAAGACCATGACGGACCCTCCACCTCCAAATCGATCCTGCTCCAGAGTACAGGCCTCGGTGTAACGCTCATTCCTTCTACGATAAACGCAAATCCGACAATCACCCCTGGTGACACAAAACCATGACTCGTCAGTGAAGAGCACTTTTTGCCAGTCCTGTCTGGTCTAGCGACAGTGGGTTTGTGCCCATAGGTGACATTGTTGCCGGTGATGTCTGGTGAGGACCTGCCTTACAACAAGCCTACAAGCCCTCAGTCCAGCCTCTCTCAGCCTATTGCAGACAGTCTGAGCACTGATGGAGGGATTGTGGGTTCCTGGTGTAACTCGGGCAGTGGTTGTTGCCTTTCTGTACCTGTCCCGCAGGTGTGATGTTCGGATGTACCGCTCCTGTGCAGGTGTTGTTTCACGTGGTCTGCCACTGCAAGGACGATCAGCTGTCCGTCCTGTCTCCCTGTAGCGCTGTCTTAGACGTCTCACAGAACGGACATTGCAATTTATTTCCCTGGCCACATCTGCAATCCTCATGCCTCCTTGCAGCATGCCTAAGGCATGTTCATGCAGATGAGCAGGAACCCTGAGCATCTTTCTTTTGGTGTATTTCAGAGTCAGTAGAAAGGCCTCTTTAGTGTCCTAAGTTTTCATAACTGTGACCTTAATTGCCTACCGTCTGTAAGCTGTTAGCGTCTTAACGACCGTTCCACAGGTGCATGTTCATTAATTGTTTATGGTTCATTGAACAAGCATGCAAAACAGTGTTAAAACCCTTTACAATGAAGATCTGTGAAGTTATTTGGATTTTTACTAATTATCTTTGAAATACAGGGTCCTGAAAAAGGGACGGTTCTTTTTTTGCTGAGTTTATTATCATTAGCTGCCTTGGCAGCAGCTACTCTTTCTGGGGTCCAGCAAAATTAAGGCAGTTTATACAATTTTAAAAACATTACAATACATTCACAGACTGTGTGCCCTCAGGCCCCTACTCCACCACTACCACATATACAATTGAAGTCGGAAGTTTACATACACTTAGGTTGGAGTCATTAAAACTCGTTTTTCAACCACTCCAGAAATTTCTTGTTAGCAAACTATAGTTTTGGCAAGTCGGTTAGGACATCTACTTTGTGCATGACACAAGTAATTTTTCCAACAATTGTTTACAGACAGCTTATTTCACTTATAATTCACTGTATCACAATTCCAGTGGGTCAGAAGTTTACATACACTAAGTTGACTGTGCCTTTAAACAACTTGGAAAATTCCAGAAAATTATGTCATGGCTTTAGAAGCTTCTGATAGGCTAATTGACATAATTTGAGTCAATTGTAGGTGTACCTGTGGATGTATACAAGGCCTACCTTCAAACTCTGTGCCTCTTTGCTTGACATGGGAAAATCAAAATAAATCAGCCAAGACCTCAGAAAAAAGATTGTAGACCTCCACAAGTCTGGTTCATCCTTGGAAGCAATTTCCAAATACCTGAAGGTACCACGTTCATCTGTACAAACAATAGTAAGCAAGTATAAACACCATGGGACCACGCAGCCATCACACCACTCAGGAAGGAGACGCATTCTGTCTCCTAGAGATGAACGTACTTTGGTGTGGAAAGTGCAAATCAATCCCAGAACAACAGCAAAGGACCTTGTGAAGATGCTGGAGGAATTGGGTACAAAAGTATCTATATCCACAGTAAAATTAGTCCTATATCGACATAACCTGAAAGGCCGCTCAGCAAGGAAGAAGCCAATGCTCCAAAACCACGATAAAAAGCCAGACTATGATTTGCAACTGCACATACCCGAAACGTTTGACCCAAGTTAAACAATTTAAAGGCAATGCTACCAAATACTAATTGAGTGCAAGTAAACTTCTGACCCACTGGGAATGTGATGAAATAAATAAAAGCTGAAATAAATCATTCTCTCTACTATTATTCTGACATTTCACATTCTTAAAATAAAGTGGTGATCCTAACTGACCTCAGACAGGGAATTTTTACTAGGATTAAATGTCAGGAATTGAGTTTAAATGAATTTGGCTAAGGTGTATGTAAACTTCCGACTTCAACTGTATACAGTACAAAATCCATGTGTACGTGTGTGTATAGTGTGTATGCTATCGTGTGTGTGTGTGTGTGTGTGTGTGTGTGTGTGTGTGTGTGTATGCATGTGTCTGTACCTATGTTTGTGTTGCTTCACAGTCCCCACTGTTCCATAAGGTGTTTTTTTACATCTAATTTTACTGCTTGCATGAGTTACTTGATGTGGAATAGAGTTCCATGTAGTCATGGCTTTATTTACTACAGTGTGCCTTCCATTGTCTGTTCTGAACTTGGGGACTGTGAAGAGACCTCTTGTGGCATGTCTTGTGGGGGTGTCCAAGCTGTGTGCCAGTAGTTTAGACAGACAGCTCGGTGCAACATGTCAATACCTCTCATAAATACAAGCAGTGATGAAGTCAATCTCACCTCCACTTTGAGCCAGGAGAGATTGACATGCATACTATTAATATTAGCTCTCTGTGTACATCCAAGGGCCAGTCCTGCTGCCCTGTTCTGAACTAATTGCAATTTTCTTAAGTCCTTTTTTTATGGCACCTGTCCACAAAACTGAACAGTAGTCAAGGAGCGACAAAATTAGGGCCTGTAGGGCCTGCCTTGTTAACAGTGCTGTCAAGAAGGTAGAGCAGTGCCTTATCATGGACATACTTCCCCCCATTTTAGCTACTGTTGTATCACTCTCCTTCTTAGTAAAATAGCCTTACACAGCCTGGAGGTGTGTTGGGACACTGTCCTGTTTAAAAACAAATGATAGTCCCACTAAGCCCAAAATAGATGTGATGGCGTATCGCTGCAGAATGCTGTGGTAGCCATGCTGGTTAAGTGTGCCTTGAATTCTAAATAAATCACAGACCGCAAAGCACCCCCACACAATAACACCTCCTCCTCCATGCTTTACGGTGGGAAATACCCATGTGGAGGATAATCCGTTCACCAAAATCACATCTCACAAAGACACGGCGGTTGGAACCAAAAATCTCAAATTTGGAATCCAGAACAAAGGACAAATTTCCCCTGGTTTAATGTCCATTGATCGTGTTTCCTGGACAAAGCAAGTCTCTTCTTGTTATTGGTGTCCTTCAGTAGTTGTTTCTTTGCAGCAATTCAACCATGAAGGCCTGATTGACACAGTCTCCTCTGTATAGTTCATGTTGAGATGTGTCTGTTACTTGAACTCTGTGAAGCATTTAGCATTTATTTGGGCTTGATGGTTTTTGCGACTGCACATGAAGAAACTTTCAAAGTTCTTGAAATGTTCCATACTGGCTGACCTTCATTTCTTAAAGTAATGATGGACTGTCATTTCTCTTTGCTTATTTGAGCTGTTCTTGCCATAATATGGACTTGGTCTTTTACCAAATAGGGCTATCTTCTGTATACCACCCCTACCTTGTCACAACATAATTGATTGGCTCAAACGCATTAAGAAGGAAAGAAATTCCACAAATAACTTTGAAGAAGAAACACCTGTTAATTTAAATGCATTCATGAAGCTGGTTGAGAGAATTCCAAGAGTGTGCAAAGCTGTCCTAAAGGCAAAGGGTGGCTATTTGAAGAATCTCAAATATAAAATATATTTTGACTTGGTTAACACTTTTTTGGTTACGACATGATTCCATATGTTCTATTTCATAGTTTTGATGTCTTCACTATTATTCTACAATGTAGAAAATAGTAAAAGTAAAGAAAATCCCTTGAGTAGGTGTTCTAAAGCTTTTGACTGGTATTGTAAGTGTGCCTGTGTATTGAACTGTGTGTGTGGTGTGGTGTGGTGTGTGTGTGTGTGTACTAGTGTGTGTTCGTCAGTAGTTGCAGCTACAGGGAAGTTCAGGGGTTAATAGTGTTTGTGTTTCAGTGTCAGTGGAGTGTGTTACAGTGGGAGATTTATGATGTGACTGTCTGGGAGACTGCAGAGTGGAGGATAATGAAGATAGATCAGAGTCCCATCTCTTTCTCTCTCTCTCCCTCCCCCTCTCTATCTCTCTCTTCCCTCCCTCTCTCTCTCTCTACCTCTCTCTTCCCCCCCTCCATTTCCCTCTCCCTGCTCTCTCTCCCACCCCCTCTCATTCCCCTCTCTCTTGCCCCTCTCTAAATCTCCCTCCACTCTCTAACAAACCACCCCTTCCCGCTCTCTCTATGGTCAGCACTAGGAAAATGGCCATCCAAACAGCCACCTCACTGTTTGAGAACTACAATTCCCATTTGGTCACGTCTGTGACATCATAACCCCTGGCTGGCATCATCAATTCTGAAACAGTAGTATTTTCTTTCAACAAGCCAGCAGCCAAGCCATTGAACCCGTTTTGGTTCAGTAGCAGCACTTGTGTAAATCAGCACACAATGCTTCATGCCACAGTACTATAGAATGGACTCTCCATGACTCCTTGTTGGTAGAGAGGGTATATATTTTTGAAGATTAAAATATTCCTGAAAATATTGTAATCCAGTGTATGTCTGTTTCTACTTATTTGCATTCTGAGAAACCATAGAAGTGTATAAGCCTGGGGCTGGCTGGCAGAGGAGAATCAGAAAATAGGAGAGCAAGGAGAGAGGGAGGGAGGTTGGGGAAGGGAATCAAGGAGAGAGGGAGGGGTTGAGTAGGAGAGAGAGAGATTGTTCTCTTCTCTCTCTCTCCCTCTTTCCCTCTCTCAATAACTATCATCTCGCTCTCTTGCTGTCTCCCCTTCCCCTTTTCCCCCATTCTTTCTGTTTTTCTCTCTGCCTCCTCTCTCTCTCTGGCAGTGCTTTAACGGTAATGAATGACACACACAAGGTAAAAAAGGTAGGTGATAGAGGGAGCTGCTGCTGCTGGGCAGGTTTTAATCAGCTACAAGATGTCTTTAAAGAGATCACTATAAAGATATGACTATTTCCCTGCATTCAGATTGACGTCGTGAAGTTTGGTGCCGCACTGAGACATGTAGGGGGCGCAAGGCAGCCACGCTCTCGTGCACGCCCCCACACACACACACACATCCACAGACAGACACACAAATACACACACAGTTCACCCACATACTCAAGCACACACACACACGTAAATATACACTTACCTACTCGCTCACTTACGCATAGTCCGTTTTTAGTTGCCAAGTTAAATACACATCCTGTGAAATGAAAGAGCTCATTCATTCAGCCTGCTGGCAAAACGCACACTTTTACACTCCGAATGCAATGAAGGAAAAACATACACCAACAGAGGAATACAACTCAATGGAAAATGAGATGCTAGGAGAATAGTATAGTGTGTGTTAGGCAAGGAGGCTTTGGGCAACTACAACGATTACTATGTTTCAACAACAAATACGTCTGTTTATATAGGAGCCTAAAAGCACATAGAGAGTTTATTTGGGGTTTATTCTGGACGAGAGAGAGAGAGAGAGAGAGAGAGAGAGAGAGAGAGAGAGAGAAAGATGAAGAGTTTTCCACACAGTTAGCGGCAGGCATGTGTGCCAGCACAAGCAGTGTACATAGCCCTATTCCCTAACATGTGTCCAATGAAAGGTGAATGGCCCTCCTGTCTATACTTTCCTCAAAATCACCCATGATGTCACCATGAACCCTTTGCGAACCCAGCTCTGTCAAAAAACATTACTATAGCTATTACTCTTTCTGCCTAATTTTCCATCTTTCTCTTTCCACCTCTCCCTCACTCTCCTTCTCTCTCTCTCCTTCTCCGTTCTGCCTCCCTCTCTCCTCCCGCTCTGCCGGAATTCTTTCAGCCGAAACCACATTCTTTTTCTTTATTTCCTATTTTATATTATTTTCCGTATTCTTCTACTACTCACTTTCACCCATCTTTCTCCCCATCTTTCTCTTCCTCGCACCTAACCCCCCCTCTTCTTTTTCTCTCCCCTCCCTCTCTCTCTCCTTCTCAGTTTCTCCCCCCTCTCTCCCTGGCTGGCTCGTTCTAATTCAATCACCACAAGTTGTGGAGCCAAATGTGCCAGGATGTTCTGATTGAGATAGACTTTGTTTAAGCAGTGGTTTTGCTAAATTGCTCCGAGTGCTGGGGAGGGAGGGAGAGAGAGAGAAGGCCTCTGCGAAGGCAAAAAGGAAAAAAAACAGGAGGGGGGGGGAAGAAACTGAAAAAGAAGAGAGAAACCCAGACTTCACCAAAGAAATCAGAAATGGTCATCCTGCAAGAAACATGGTATAGAGATGTACCTACTGGTTGCCCTCTAGGTTAGAGAGCTGGTAGTCCCATCCACCAAACACAGGAAGAGACTCAGGGGGTATGCTAATTTGGTATGGATCAGACTTAACCCGCTCCATTAAATTCATCAAAATATGAAAATTTTACATTTGGCTAGAAATTCTAAAGGAAATGATCTCAACAGAGAGAAATGTCCTCCTGTGTGCTTCCTATATCCCCCACTAGAATCCCCATACTTTATTGAAGACATATTCTCCATCCTAGAGGGAGAGGTCAATCATTTCCAGACCCAGGAACACTAGTCTGTGGTGACCTAACCGTCATAACTGGACAAGAACCCGACATTCTCAGCACACAGGGGGACAAACACCTTCCTGGAGGTGACAGCATTCCCTCCCAAATATGCCCCCTAGACACAACTACAACAAAACAACCAACAAAATTTGGTCACAACTCTTGCGGCTCTGTCGCACGCTGGGTCGGCACATAGTCAATGGTAGGCTTCGAGGGGACTCCTACGGTAGGTACACCTACAAGTCATTCCTTGGCAGTAGTACTGTAGACTACTTTATCACTGACCTTAACCCAGAGTCTCTCAGAGCGTTCACAGTCAGCCCACTGACACCCCTATCAGATCACAGCAAAATCACAGCCTACTTAAAAATGAGCAATACTTAATCATGAGGCTTCAAAGCCGAACAAACTACATGATATTAAGTAAAGTTATAGACAGAGGGAAAGAAGTTTAGAAATCTAACAAAAAAACTATTGTGCAACAGCAAAACCAATCCCTTTCAGACAACTTCCTGAACAAAACGTTTCACTCCAATAGCATAAACTAGGTATAAACTTGGCAGTAGAAAACCTAAACTGTAAATTTGACCTTTCAGCTTCCCGATCAAATCAAAACATGTCAAGCAGACAACCTAAGAAATGAACAAGAATGAATCAGCTATTAAAGACTACCAGAACCCACTGGATTCTTCAATTGAATGAACTACAGGACAAAATGCAAACCCTCCAACCCAAAAAGGCCTGTGGTGTTGATGGTATCCTCAATGAAATGATAAAACATATAGACTACAAATTCCAATTGGCTATACTTATACTCTTTAACATCATCCTGAACTCTGGCATCTTCCCCAATATTTGGAACGAAGAACTGATAACCCCAATCCACAAAAGTGGAGACAAATTTGACCCCAATAATTACAGTGGAATCTGTGTCAACTGCCATCTCTGAAAAATCCTCTGCAGTATCATCACCAGCAGACTCCAACATTTCCTCAGCGAAAACAATGTCATG
This sequence comes from Salmo trutta, assembly GCF_901001165.1. Taxonomy (NCBI): domain Eukaryota; kingdom Metazoa; phylum Chordata; class Actinopteri; order Salmoniformes; family Salmonidae; genus Salmo; species Salmo trutta. Next base: position 9,324,094 of record NC_042986.1, on the reverse strand, counting down.
CGCAAATGTCAAATTGGCTTCTTACCAAAATACCGTACGGCAGACACCTGCATCCTCTTACTGACGAACAAAACAAAACAAATGCAAAGTCTTCTCATGTTTTGTTTATTTCAAAAAAGCTTTTGACTCAATTTGCCATGAAGGTCTGCTATACAAATTGATGGAAAGCGGTGTTGGGGGAAAAACATATGACATTATAAAACAACAAGTGTGCAGTCAAAATTGGCACCAAACACACAGATTCCTTTCCTCAGGGCCGTTGGGTGACACAGGGATGCAGCTTGAGCCCCACCCTCTTCACCATACAGTATATATCAATGAATTGCCATAGAACAGTCTGCAGGACCTGGCCTTACCCTACTGGACTCAGAAATCAAATGTCTACTGTTTGCAGATGATCTGGTGCTTCTGTCCCCAACCAAGGAGGGCCTACAGTAGCACCTAGTTCATGTTTTCCCAAACACAGTCCTCGGGACCCCGAGGGGTGCACGTTTTGTTTTTTGCCCTAGCACTACACAGCTGATTCAAATAATCAAGCTTTGATTATTAGAATCAGCTGTGTAGTGCTAGGGCAAAACCAAAACGTGCACCCCTCGCGGTCCCGAGGACTGTGTTTGGGAAACGCTGACCTAGATGGACTGCACAGATTCTGTCAGACCTGGGCCCTGACTGTGAATCTCAGCAAGACAAAAACAATGATGTTCCAAAAAAGGTCCAGTAGCCAAGAAAACAAATACAGCACACAAAGAACTATACCTACCTCAGCCTAAACATCAGCCCCACAGGTCATTTCCACAAGGCTATGAACGATCTGAGAGACAAGGCAAGAAGGGTCTTCTACGCCATTAAAACAAACATTAAACTCAACATCCTAAATAGGAGCTGGCAACAAAATACTTAAATCAGTTATAGAACCCATTTCCCTCTATGGTTGTGAGGTCTGGCGTCAACTCACCAACCAATAATTCACAAAATGGGACAAACACCCAATTGAGACTGCATGCAGAATTCTGCAAAAATATATTTTGTGCACAACGCAAAACCCCAAACAATGCACGCAGAGCCGAATTAGGACTAAACCCACTAGTTAACAAAATCCAGAAAAGAGCTGTAAGATTTTACAACCACCTAAAAGGAAGCGATGCCCACACATACCACCGCAAAGCCCTCACCTACAGAGACGTGAACCTAGAGAAGAGTCCCTTCAGCCAGCTGGTTCTGGGGCTCTGTTCACAAACACAAACCCCACAGAGCCCCAGGACAGCAACACAATTAGACCCAACCAAATGATGAGAAAACTCAAATATAACTATTTGACACACTGGAAAGAATCAACCAAAAATAACAGAGCAAACTGAAATGCTATCTGGCCCTAAACAGAGAGTACACAGTAGCAGAATACCTGACCACTGTGACTGACCCAAAATTAAGAAAATCCTTGACTATGTACAGACTCAGTGAGCATAGCCTTGTTATTGAGAGAGGCAGACCTAGCTCTCGAAAAAAGACAGGCTATGTGCCCACTGCACACAAAATGAGTTGGAAACTGATCTGAACTTCCTAACCTCCTGCCAAATGTATGAATAAATTCGAGACACATATTTCCCACAGATCACACAAGCTAGGTCTGTGGCGGTCATGACATTTTGTCAGCCAGTGATTGTCAAGCAAATAACTGCTGGTCTCACAGTAATTGACCGTTAATTAACATAAACACGTTTAGCACCTACTGGCTTCCACGCATAGCTTACAAGCCACTGATGCAGACGTACATTTTATAAAGTCTAATAAATCCATAGCCTACACAATCACAATAAATCCATGATGTATTTTAGACAGGTCTAAAGGAACATGATATGAAGAAAATGTAGTGTATTTCAGAAGAACAGAATAACATACTCCTTCTCCTTAGTTAATTTAGCATACAAGATTTGCTTAGAATTCTGTGGCATGATTTCAATTATTTTATACTATGAAGAACACAATTGAACATAGCTGAACAAAACAGAAAGGATGTTTTCTCCAAAAGATTTCCGAGGGAGTGCGGACATGCGGTTATTTTGTGTTGAGCAGTTAACAAAGATACACGTTTTCCTATAGGCTTCATTTACAGTTAATTATGCAACTTAAGTTGTGATCAGAACATATAGCCCAATGTTCGTATTTTTAATACATTGTAAGGATGCATGATGCGACTCTGCTTTGTTATTTGCGCAGGCTGCACACATTTCATCAGTCTCTCATTCACAATTTGACAAGCACTTGATAATGCCTCGAATTTCCCGGCAGCATCCCTTTTGTGTGGTCTTAATGGCACACAAAAAATCCATGCCTTTTGTGGCCTGTGGCCGTTGTGCCCTTGGGCTGAATATAATAATTAGAATTCCCTTCTTCCGGCTGTGTTCTCCGATGCACCTCTCAATCACATGGTTCTCTCAGATAGCTCGATTCTTATTAGCCAATGCCCTTTCTCACAGGCTACAAGGGAAGACAGACACATCGGGAACGCAACTGTGCGTGTCCTTATCCAATTCCGAGGTGCACATTGAAGATCTTGGAAGAACTGTCCACATTTACTTTCAGTAGTAGGCCTAACGAACAGCAAACGCACGAGCCTATCAACTTTTGTACTATGGGGGATAGTGTTGACCAATTCTATTCTGTGTGAGAAATAAATATTCCAAACATAGTCTGGGACAGTTACTATTAAAACCTCTAGCATCAAAAATACTTTTTTCAGCAATGAGGCTGACGCAACAGATCAACTATTGGGCTATTTCTTCACATTGTAACCGCAGCAATGCGCACACACAATGCGCAAGCTCAAATATTCCAAAATGCAATCAATTAGCGGGAAAACACCATTCTTAAAAGTGACCGCAAATGCGATTGTGCATGTAATGCTTTTATTATAAAGGTGCATTTTTATGGTGAAAATGATCTTCCTCAAACTTGAAACTCACACGCTGCTTATGTATGCCATTTAGGATCTAAACCCAATGTCAAGCGGATGAATGTGCTTCATTTTAAGAAGATATTTGGCCCCTTTAGTTGTGATACAAACCTTATCAAAACATATAGGCCTATGGGCAAGGCCACATGAGGTGTGCGACTCGTACAACAACTATTTGCACATTGGTAAAACACTGTACATAGCTGATAATATAACACTTGAAATGTCTTTATCTTTTAGAAAAAATGTTGAGTTCAATTCTAATAGTTTCATGTTGTTGTTGTTTTGTGTCTTCTCACTCTTGTTAATTTCACTTGCTTTGGCAATGTAAACACGTGTTTCCCATACCAATAAAGCCCCTTTGAATTGAACTGAATTGAGGGGGGGGGGGGGGGGGGGGGCAGGCAGCTAGAAAGCAGCCAGTGTCACATATGGAAGCGATTCAAGTAATTACAGCATATCTCTGAGCTCTAAAGGAAAGGTCCTCCTTACCATCCCTCCTTCCATCCGTCTCTCCCTGCACATAAAACTACCCTTGTGAGAAAACAGGCTACTCAAAAGTACACAGTGTATGTCAACAAAAAAAGCTTTAGTTGTATGCCTTATCTATGAATCAATGAACCATAGTGTGATTAAAGTGTGATTAATACAACTCTAGAAAGATACAGATGAGCTACTGTCTCCCATGCAATTGTAAACCCATGTTGAAAGCAGGAATAATACCACACTTTCTTAGAATAGTTTTCTGCATTCTGTACTCATAAAGTGTGCTTTCTGAAGCATAATCAGCCATTCTATAAGCAATCTAAGCAAACTCACTGTGAAGAAAGGCTCAGCCTGGTATAAACTTGTTAAAGCTCTCATCACCCACAGCTAAATTGGCATCACTTCACACAACAAAGAACTCTTTCAACCAAATATAACAGTGTGTGTGTGTGTGTGTGTGTGTGTGTGTGTGTGTGTGTGTGTGTGTGTGTGTGTGTGTGTGTGTGTGCGTGCGTGTAACTATACTTGTGGGGACACAAACAAAAACTGACAGGGGAAATTTTGTTAGTACCCACAAGGTCAAATGCTTTTTGTAGGGGGTTTTGGGTTAAGGTTAGAATTAGTGTTAGGGTTAGAATTAGTGTTAGGGTTAGAATTAGGTTTAGGGTTAGGAGCTAGGGTTAGTTTTAGGGTTAGGAGCTAGCATTAGGGTTAAGGTAAGGTTTTCGGGTTAAGGTTAGGGTTACAGAGAAAGAGAGCGAGAAAGAGACTTCTCTTTAGCCCTGAGGCACAAGGTGTTTTGCAGGTGTGTATGTTGGCAGCAACTTCTGTTCTGTTCTGTTCAGTCCCCAAACAGCGAGAGCACCCTGTAATTATCTGCGTGCCCTGCCATAACATGTTCTCATCATGACATGAGCGTGAATCGGGCCAACATACACACTTCATAATTTGACACACTTCGAATCCGAGACACCAAATTAATTCAGGCAGGGAACGATTTATGTAAGAAGAGCAAAGCCGGAGAGCGCTATATTTCCTGGCAGTAGGCTACACCTGTAGGCCAACACACCTAATTTTACACATTGGATGGTAAAATGGAAGGTAGGCCTTGGACATTAGTGCAGATGAAGCAGGTTTGGGTAGTTTGACAAAAACAATCGAACGCAGTTGGGTCATTCTTCCTTTTCCTGTCCCGGTCATCAGGAAAACCACTTAAAGACATCCTCCATCGCTATTTGTACTTTTCCCACTGAAAAGTGATATCCCAAGTGTAAATACAGTACACACAATAAAGGTTACAAAAAATATTTGAACAAAATGTTGTTTTTTGGACACAACTGCAAACTTCATGGAGTAGGGCATTCAAGGAGTTCGTCTGGTGGAAATCCGTGATGTCATCAGCCTCCCCCTTACTTGAGCCACAAAAGAGGAAAGGCCCAAGTGTCACGTCTGGAGGAAACCTGGCATCATCCCTACGGGGATGTTTTTCAGCAGCAGGGACTGGGAGACTAATCAGGATAGAGGGAAAGATTTTTTAAAATGTAACCTTTATTTAACTAGGCAAGTCAGTTAAGAACAAATTCTTATTTACAATCACGGCCTACCCCGGCCAAATCTGGACGACGCTGGGCCAATTGTGCGCCACCCTATGGGATAATCACAGCCGGATGTGATGCAGCCTGGATTCGAACCAGGGTCTGCAGTGACACCTCTTGCACTGAGATGCAATGCCTTAGACCACCGCGCCACTCAGGACCTCCAAGATGAACAGAGAGATCCTTCACTGCAAATTGTAAACCATTTTAAAATATATTGTAAATACAGTCAGTACAATACAATTGGCTTGTCCCTCGGGTCATGAGTTGTGGTTTATTGATATTTTAAAATATATATTTTTCTCCCACTTTAAATGTAATAAAAAGAAAGTATTAGCTTTATTTAGTGATTTACTTAAAGCCGCAATATGTAACTTTTTGGATGACCAGACCAAATTCACATAGAAATCTTTGTTATAGATCTTTCATTTTCATTGAAAGCAAGTCTAAGAAGTGGTAGATCTTTTCTGTGTGTGCTATTTCTATGCTTCACGTTCTTAAGTTTAGTTTTTGCTTCTTTTAATGTCATACACTTTTCTTGACATACACCAGCTTCAAACAGATGAAAATACAATATTTCTGGTTATGGAAAAGCTATTTCACAGCAGTTTAGATGGTACAATGATTCTCTACACTATACTTTATTTTTTTTCTCACATAAACTAACATTAAACAAACTATTAGAATTTTCAGCAACCAGGAATTGGCGGAGCAATTTTAGCATAGTGCTTCCTTAAAAAACTAAAATATCAACTAAATCTAAACAAATATTTATAGGGAATAGCTGTCATTGGTGTGGTGTATTGGTGTTGTGTCGCAGAGCATCATGGAGGTTCTATGAGTTGAAGACCAAGCACGTTCAAGATAAATCTTTGTGAACTGATTCCTGTCTCCCATCGCATCATTATTGAATTGTTATAAAGATGTGGTTATGAAACCCACGAGACATAACAAAAGATTGGTGACTAGTAAGTCTGAACCTACAGGAAATATTATTTCCGGAAGAAGTCGGTTTTAACAAGTTTAAAACGTATTTTCCGTGGTGTAGTCTAGGCTAATGTTAGCACAGTGTATTGTTAGCAGAGCCAAGTGCATAGTCAAGTTAGCTAAGAGAGAGCGTTAGCATCGTCATGGACAGTAGAAAAGGATTCAAGTCGGATATCGGAGCGGGAAAACAATGTGATTAAAAAGGGAGGGATATACAGTGAGTAAAGGACATTTATTCAACTGTGAAGACCGAACTTTGCAATTAAAAACTGCTAAATGAGCGAACTTAAGGATGAGATGTCAATGAGTGAAGTGAATGATCTCATGACTGAGGAAAATATTGCCGTGTCAGAACAGAACATTGCCATGGTTGAGGACAATATTGAAGTGAGTGACAATCGGGAGCCTATTGTGAAACGAAAAAATGTCAGGAATTGTTGGAAATATTGAACAGTTTAATGAAGTGTTGAGCAGTAGAGCTCATATACAGAACGGTTTGAATATTTTGTTCTTGGACATGACATTAATGAAGACTAAATTGTGCCTACATTTGTTTGTGTAATTGGACCAAAGACATTTAATTTACTACGCAGCCTACTACAGCCAGACAGTCCAGGTAATAAGACATATGGGGATATTGTGGCAATACTTAAAGGACATTTTTCACCAAAACCACTAGTCATCGCTGAAAGGTTCCACAGAAGAAATCAGGAAAAGGGAGAATCAGTTATAATGCTTCCTGCTGCATTAAAGAAACTATCAGAGCTCAATGATGTTCTAAATCAGGCCGATTTTCTCTTGAGCGGATGGTCTAAGGGGCCAGAACATAATTACAAATCATTTGTAGGCTGCAATTTGACTGCAAGAATCCCAAACAGATATAACATTTGACTAAAACGTAATAAACCTTGCTTACATTTGTATACAATCACACGTGTCTCTATATTATGCATGAGAATACTTGGGAACAGATTTCCAAAATTAAAATCAATTGGAGCTGATTTCCTGGTGTTTTTAGAGTCTTTTGTGTCCAACAATTATTTATCTATTTGCTCAGAAAATTTGTGGGGCCAAATAAAACCACCCACGGGCCAAATTCGGCCCACGGGCCGCCAGTTGGGGAACCCTGTTCTAAATGACACCGCTAGAGACAGACTGTGGGCTACGGAGTGAAAATACATAAAAGAGACTATTGACTGAAAGTAATCTGACCTTGGCAATGGTCATTGAAATCAGTTTGTCAATGGAACTAGCTGCTAAAAAGGCTCAGCACTTGAGTTAATCAGGACGAGAGCACAGAAATGCAACTTCAAATCAGAGACGGGGAAAACAAGGCACATACTTCCACTGTGGCAAAGCGGAGCATCAGACGTCTATATGCTGGTGTAAGGGCATGAATTGCTAGGCCTGTTAATAAAAAGGGCCACATCGAACAAGCCTACAGACGAAAAGAAAAAGAGACATGTTCATGCTGTTGAGCAGGAGAACACTGAGGTGAGTGACTCATCAGACGAGGAAGTCACAATGAATATACTGACTGTTAAAAGGGGGGCCGCACGACTACTATGCCTCTCCCTTGCTAGAGGGGCAGCTGGTGCGTATGGAGCAGCTGCAGCTGTATCTCGTGTCAAGCTGAGTCTACAAAAATACACTGTGACAACGGTAAATGTAATAACACCGGCAAATGTAAGAACTTTTTTATTAGTAATAACTTTCAGATTTTTTTATGTAATGAAACCGGTAAATGTAATAACTTGCCGGTAAGTTATATAAGTTATTACATTAACCGGTACTTATTACATTAACCTGTGATTTGTTTTGGAATAATGTAATAACTTCAACCAATCATGTAATAACATACCAAAATCTATGTTTTTATGTACTACTTCCCACATACTGTACCACCCACCCCCAACTGCTAATCACAACACAAACAAACTCATCCACATCAAACAGGAATACTCATACACACACACACTCTGCTGGATTGCCTCTGAAGCAAAGCAGGCTTGGCCTGGCTGGTCCCTGGATGGGAGACCAGATTCTCCTGGAAGTGGTTGGAGGTCCAGTAGGGGGCACTCTTCCCTCTCTTCTAAGGAGATCCCAGGGCAGTGAAGGGGACATTGCCCTGCGTAGGGTGCCGTCTTTCAGAAGGGATGTTAAACGGGTGTCCTGATTCACTGTGGTTATAAAAAATCCAATAACACCCCATTCCATCATGGCCATCTAATCATCCCCTCATTGGCAATATCACTCCTCCCCAGCTGATGCGTGGTGAGTGTTCTGGCACAAAAATGGTTGTCGTGCACCACCCAGGTGGGTGCCACACATTGGTGGTGGATGAGGTGAGTTTCCCCCCTACTATGTAAAGCACTTTGAGTACCTATGTTGGTAGAAAAGTGTTATATAAATCCCCCAAAATGTTTACTTTATTATTATTGGATATCATAAGGTGAATGCACCAATTTGTAAGTCGCTCTGGATAAGAGCGTCTGCTAAATGACGTAAATGTAAATGTAAAATTATTAATCAAGCTTATTATTATGTTATCCGGTGGTTATTATGTTATCAGGTCAGAAGCAACCTTTTTGATGAATAACATAATAACTTTAACCTATCATGTAATAACATACCAAAATAATTTCCTTAATTTTGAATGGCATGGAATAGTACCAAAAGTGCAAAACCCATCAATCTGGCACTCCAGGCAGGCTCAAGCAAACCCTCAAAGTATTTCAACAATTTCAAATCTGTCACGCTCTGACCTAAGAGAGCTGGTTTTTCTCTGTTTAGGTAGGTCAGGGTGTGATGGGGGTGGGCATTCTATGTTGGTATTTCTATGTTTTGGCCGGGTATGGTTTCCAATCAGAGGCAGCTGTCTATCGTTGTCTCTGATTGGAAGCCATACTTAGGCAGCCTTTTTCCCTTGGTTTTCGTGGGTAATTGCTTTCTGTTTAGTTTGTATAACCTGACGGAACTGTTGGCTGTCCTTTTGTTTATTTTGTCTAGTGTTTGTTTTCATTCAAATAACACGCTGCACCTTGGTCTCCTCTATATGACGCCCGTTACAACATTTGAATGGCAGATCTGGATGGCACCAGGGCAATTGGTGTCAAATGAACATATTGTGTAAACTTGCCTGAAATCACAAGCTAACAACTTGGCTTAAACTCAGCAGAGACTATCAAATAACTAATCCAGTCAGTAACACCAGCAACCATCCAGTTCAATCCAACCAGATATTTTTACTATAAAATAACTTATAATACTGTAATGAAAACAAGACTTTTGTTTTGAAGATTACATATGGTTGATACTGAAAGCAATGATGAATGATACTGCAACATTCATGAAGGGGTTATGAATGATTCCATAAAGGTGTTATCAATGCATATGTACAGTGCACTCAAAAAGTATTCAGACCCCTTGACTTTTTCCACATTTTGTTACAGCCTTATTATTATAATTTTATTTTAAAAATGTAATATCCTTTTCGTGGAATCCAATTGGTAGTTACAGTCTTGTCCCGTGGCTGCAACTCCCATACGGACTCGGGAGAGGTGAAGGTTGAGAGCCGTGCGTCCTCCGAAACATGGCCCAGTCAAGCCGCACTGCTTCTTGACAATGCCTGCTTAACCCGGAAGCCAGCCGCACCAAGGCGACCGTGTCAGTGTGCATGCGCCCGGCCTGCCACAGGAGTCGCTAGAGCGCGATGGGATAAGGACATCCCGACCGGCCAAACCCTCTCCTAACCCGGACGACGCTGGGCCAATTGTGTGCTGCCCAAATGGGTCTCCCGGTCACGGCCGGCTGCGACAGAGTCTGGATTTGAACCAGGATCTCTAGTGGCCTTAGACCACGGCACCACTCGGGAGGCCTACAGCCTTATTCTTAAATGGATTAAATAAATAAAATATTCACATCAATCTACACACAATACCCCATAATGACAAAGCGAAAACAGGTTTTTATAAATGTATTAAAAAAAAATTTAAAATGAGAAAAAAACCTGAAATACCTTTTTTACATTAGTATTCAGACCTTTTGCTATGAGACTCGAAATTGAGCTCAGGTGCATCCTGTTTCCATTGATCATCCTTGAGGTGTTTCTACAACTTGATTGGAGTCCACCTGTGGTAAATTCAATTAATTGGACATGACTTGGAAAGGCACACACCTGTCTATATAAGGTCCCACAGTTGACAGTGCATGTCAGAGCAAAAACCAAGCTATGAGTTCAAAGGAATTGTGCGTAGCGCTTCGAGACAGAATTGTATTGAGGCACAGATCTGGGGAAGGGTACCCAAAAATGACTGTAGCATTGAAGGTTCCCATGAACACATTGGCCTCCATCATTCTTAAATGGAAGAAGTTTCTCTCCCTAGAGCTGGCCACCAGGCCAAACTGAACAATCAGGGAGAAGGGCCGTGGTCAGGGAGGTGACCAAGAACCCGATAGACACTCTGATTGTCAATGGTGTATGTACTGGGAGCCGAGTCAGTTGCAGGAAAGCAGAGAGTTGTGAACATGCACACACTTTATTTAGGCAGGAGAAACCAACAGACGGACGCCACTGCGTTGAAACCTCCATCCAATATGCCAAAGTGAAAAAACGCACAATAATAAAGTACAAACAAATAAACATACCTCGTGAATATAAAACACGGAAATAAACGCACACCAGAAATAGCACGACAAAAATGACACGTAACATGAAACAATCACACACAAAGACATGAGGGAGAACAGAGGAATAAATACATGTAGTGTGATTGGGGAATGAAAACCAGGTGTGCAGGGAACAAGACAAAATGAATGGATAAATGAAAAATGGAGCGGCGATGGCTAGAAAGCCGGTGACGTCGACCGCCGAACGCTGCCCGAACAAGGAGAGGAGCCGACTTTGGCGGAAGTCGTGAGACTGATAGACCTCCAGAGTTCCTCTGTAGAGATGGGAGAACCTTCCAGAAGGACAACCATCTCTGCTGCACTCCACAAATCAGGCCTTTATGGTAGAGTGGCCAGACGGAGGCCACTCCTCAGTAAAAGGCACATGACAGCACGCTTGGAGTTTGTCAAAAGGCCACTAAAGGACTCTCCAACCAGGAGAAACAAGATTCTCCCCATCCAACCATCGTTTTTGGAGTTCGTAATTATGGGAGGAAGTTCACCCTTCTTACAGATGACAAGCATCTCTGGACCGCATACTGGGATTCCGTCACTTGCTGCAAGCTGATTGCAAAGGTGGGCTTTGCTGTTGTCAGCACACACCTACAACATCAAGTAGCGCAAGTCAGAACTGCACTGCAACGCAGATGGACATTCCAGGTTGCCTGTGGTCAAGCCAGATTCATGCCAAGTGGACATCTTCTACTTCAGACAAGTGGAAAATGCACCAGTCACTTCAACACAAGTCTGGAAAAACACCAGAAATGACCCAGTGTTATCTGAAGTGATGGACATCATCATCAAAGGTAGAGCCTCAGGGGATGCTCCGGAACTGAAACCTTTCGAGGAGAACTGAGCTGTCAGTACAGTCCGGTTGTCTGCTGTGGGGAAGGAGAGATATCATTCCGCCTTCGTTGAGGAAACCAGTGTTGCAACAACTACACTCAGGTCATTGTGGAATGGTTCGCATGAAGGAAATCGCACAAAGTCACTTCTGTTGGCCTGGATTAGATGGAAGCATTGAAGAAAAAGTAAAAACATGTTCCTAATGCCATAAGGTTCGCAACGTACCACAACTTGTACCTCTTCATCCGTGGGATTGGCCGGAGGAGGCATGACAACGCATACACATCGACTTTGCAGGTCCATTCGAAGACAGAATGTTTCTTGTGGTCGTGGATGATCCTAGCAAGTGGCCAGATGTTGCCATCATGAGGTCTACTACTGCTGTGAAGACCATCGAGATGCTTGGAGAAGTGTTTAGCTGCCACTCCAACTTGTTAGGGACAACTGACCACAGCTAGTGTCGCAAGAAATGGTCACGTTCCAACAGGTGAATGGTGTACAACCCATCAGGTCCGCGCCGTATCATCCATCTACCAAAGGGTTGGTGGAGAGGTTTGTACAGACCATGAAACATGTCTTAAAAGCGTCTCAGGTTCAAGGGACTTGAACAGCTTTGTGATATCCTACAGGAAAACACCTTACTATGGGTTCTATGTATTGTAGACCGAGCACATTCAAGATAAATGGTTAAACTGATTCCCATCTCCGGTCACATCATTATTGAATTGTTATAAAGACATGGTTATAAAACCCACGAAACATGACAGAAGATGTTACCCTTTATAAAACCACCACCTTGAAAAAATTCTACATCCTTGACAAATTCTTCCTGGGTCAAAGGTTTATTGGAGGCGGGGTTGTTTTGAAAAGCACGAGTCTGCACTCTCTCTTCATATGTTGGCAATTTGATGATTAATTTAGTAATTTTATGCAAGGCCTTAATATGTGTCAATGGTGTTACACAGTTTATAGTAACAAAAAAATCTATGTGTTTAAAATAATTGATCAAATCACATGATTAAGTGATTTATTTACAATTTAAGAAGTGTGGTTTGAGCTACTGTGGCCACCATCTTAGCTTTGCCATCTTGTCTACTTATTTGTCACTGGTGTTACTGTCACTGGTCTTACTAGCCACTGCATGGTGGTAATGGAGTAGTGTTAATAGTGTTACTGGTCTGGTGTTACTGTCACTGGTGTTAATAGAATAATGTCATACAATAACTTTACACATACCTGTTTAAAGTACATTATTACTAATCAAAACATGTTCTTAATATTATCATTAACCTTTTCTGTCTTTGATTATATATGCAAATTAAATAGTCAAATTACATTCTAGAAAGCCTGAATTGTCATCTAAAATATTGGTAACACCAGTGACAAAAAGGCAGCACAAGCGTAGAACGACCCAGTTAAGTCTTCATGCAATGTTGCTTGAGAAAAACAAACAGATGAACAGTGTGTTTACACAACATCATCATCAAGTAGGCCTAATAGGCCTAGCCCTAATATCATGGTATCCTATCTCAATCGTCATACTTACACAGGGCCTGCTCTTGCCTTTCGGGGACCCTAAACAAGATTTAGTTGCCCCCCCCGTAACAAAATGTGGAAAAAGTGAGGGGGTCTGAATAATTTCCCAATGCACTGTATAGCCACCCTTATGCCATTTTAATGATATCTGAGTGAGAGTGACTAACAAAATCTATAGGGACCCGCTGGAGGTTAGGGCCCCTGGGCATGTGCCCTCCGTGCCCAGTCGGTATTCAACCATTAAGTTTAGATAGCTGGCTAGATCAACTTATTAATCAAAAAATTGTTAGCTGACATGGCTAATTGAGTGACTGTCAGTGACAGATATAACAAGACAAAAAAAATGATGATGCGCAACCAAATTGCATACTTGCACATTGTGTATTCTACTATTCTAACGCTCAACAGTAAAATGAGACCCCAACTTATTTTTTATTTTTTTAAAGTTCTTTATTAATATTTTTGGGGGCCCTCTAGCAGCCTGGGGCCCTAAGCAACTGCATATGTCGCTCATGCCTTGAGCAGGCCCTGTACCTAAAAATCCCTGCATATTAATCTAAACGTTATCTGATCAATTAGGCCTACATTTGTTGTCTGCTCAATGGGCCATCTCGACTATCATCCCAAAGAAAATAAAATCTGAAAGCATGCCATAAAGGGGGTTGAGGTGACAACGATGGGATTACAGCTCTCTCTAGTGACAAAAGAATGAACTGCAATTGATTGTTACCATATTTATAATCCAGCCACCAAGGGGTGCATTCTTCTTGCAAACCAGCAGGCACTTATTTGTGCAGGCTCCACAGAAGGGGAGAACACAATTCAAAAGGAAGAGACCTTCTTTAAGACCATTATGTGTACACAAGCCACATTTGACCACTGCGGGCATATGTCTTAGTAAATTAACATTGTAGGCCCTATCTATAACAGGAATAAGTTGCACTTGATGGGCCCCTGAATTCACTAAAACACTGTATGTTACACTGGCATAGTCTACATTTCCTCCATTAACACACACAGTCTTGTATAACCAACCTTGTGGGGGACACACAATTCAGTCCCATTCATAATCATATTTTCCCTAACCCGTACCTAACCCTGACCCTAAACCTAGCTCCTAACACTAATTCTAAACTTAACCCCCCTAGAAATAGCATTTGACCTTGTAGGGACTAACAAAATGTCCGTAGTTGGTCACATTTTTGTTTGTTTACTATTCTCGTTGGGACTTCTGGGCCCCACAAATATAATTAAACACGTCCACACACACACACACGAATGACAAAAGGGCCATACTTCCGAACATAAGCAACCATTTAAATGTAAACAATTTCTCTGGCTCAAAATGCGTATCAACCAATTAACGTGACAGGTGACAGAACGCTAAATTGTAGTTGGTCCCATTAGATAATGGCACACATTAGCCCTATGCGCACCTCACCAGGTGGCAGTGATTATATCCTGAAACAACCAATTAAATCGTTAAAGTAGATGGATGTGTTCCAACACTTGTTCACGGAAGCATCCTTAACATACAGTACCTCAGTCCAACAGCATGTTCTGATCATCAAAGCAACTCTCCTGTGTATTTGACTGACCGGTCAAATTGCTCTCTGTGTAAAGTGACGGGTCCACGTAATTGTCGCAGATTGCGCAAAGCGTTCGAATCTCACATGAGTCCCCCCCCATTTGCATTTTGATTTACATGTATTGTGTTAGTGTGTTGAAAAGGGACATAGTCTACATCCAACAGCTTGAATATGCATATGGTACACCTCAATTGATGATGAACCCCATTAGCCACCTTGGTTGTATTCCATATGTAGCCTCTGCTTCCAGGCTGATGGGGTGAAAGCCTGGTGGAGCATACCCATAGACTGATTACGCCCTCTCCTGGCGAGGAGACATCAGTGTAAGCTATCATTAGTAAGCTATATTGTTATGTATGCTACACTCACATGTAGGCCTACAGCGCTGTATTGGCTATGCATTATTATAATCATCCACTTCGTCACATGCGTTTTGAATCGAGCATCAAGGACCGGCAGTGAACAGTTTTTTCCTAAAAAAAAAAGCTTGATGCGAGGGGGACTTGAACCCACGATTAAAGTGCACTATCAATTTCAAGTTAACCACTTTAAGCGGTGTGCGCCACCTAAAAGCAATGATGATAATGGTAGCCTTCATGACTGCTGTTTGACAAATCCCTAAGTCTCTTCTGTTTTTTTTACGATGTACAATAACGTACATGTTGTAAGGAACTCATTTATCTTTTTGCCTTAAAAGCACATGGAGGTGTGTGAAACAGATGAACAAAAACATAGGACTTTGTCATATACGCGAAAATGTTGTCTAATGTTAGTAGTAGCTAGAAGCCTAGACAAGCATGTATCAATGCAATATCGGCTCCCAATATTTTGTTTCAGACCAACAGAACAAAAGTAAACCTTGAATTTGTAGGTTTAAAATAGCCCTCCAGTTGCGAAGGTTGATCTATTTTAAGAAATGCCATTGGTTGGTGCATATAAAGACTAAGATATTTGATAGGCTGATGAAGAATTTGTTACAGGATATAATCAGTGCCACCTGGTGAGGTTAGCATTAGGGCTAACGTGTGCCATGTTATCTGATGGGACCGGCTACAATTTAGCGTTCTGTCACGTGCAAGTAAATCGATGATTTTAATTGGCTGATAGTCATTTTGAGCTGGAGCAAGTATTTACATTGAAATGGTTGCTTATGTTCGCAAGTATGGCCCCAACGTGTATTACTTGTTTATTTATATTTTAGTAAGACACATGATCTGAATGTTTGGCCATCGACTTCAAGTAGCACCACCGCTACTAACAACAACAAAAATCGGCCCAAAATCTCCACAAAATATTACCAAGAAATTAATAATTTTGGGATGGAGGTCAATGAATGTCTCTATTTTCGTTAACAACAAAAAATTATTGCTCATTTCCTACGTGAGGCTTGTTTGATCAAATAGAAGTTTCATAATGGTTAGGTAGCATTTCGGCAACTTTGAAAAAAACTACATTATATCAAGAGTTGTGCCTGTTGGCGCCTATCTGCCCTCTCATTGACTAGAATGGTCCTACCTAATCTCGCCTCCTCCCGCCTGCCTTCCATCTTTGAGGACATGTATTTCCATTGTTAGAGCGGTCCCTCGACTATCTTGTCAATATAGTAGATCATGGTCGCACTCCCCTGCTCAGACATTGCATGCATCAACCAATGGTTGGGCGTCACATAATCGACAGTGTCATCGACTGACCGATTGCTTTAACATATAATACGGTTTGCTAATTCTTAAAATACCTGTAAGATCTGTCATGTGTCAGTAATGCAACGCGCCCAATCTTTGTAACACCTACCATACCAGTCACGGTGAGCACTGCCCATTGTGCACGTGCCTCATCCTCCCACCTCTCGTTATCGCACGCTCAGTGTTATGCATAAAATGTATGTCAGTAGGGCAGCGCTGAGCGCTCGCCCCGGCACATGCACAGTGCACATGCATCGTGGCTTTAGTAAACACATAGCAGGTCAGGTTGAATAAGCACATTAAAACTCCCCTCGGATCGAGGTACCGGCCAATGAGAACACACCCAATAGCAAAAGGAAGGAGGGAGAGAGTGACAGTAGAGTGAATTAACAGGGGACATATAGTGAGATGAGATGCACCCCTTTAACCAAACAGACACAACCGAAGTTGAGAGAGGACATAAGGAGCGAGTCACATTTATTTCAGTTACCTGAAAACGTTATTGATGTGGAAGTGGGTGGGTGGCTGTATTATTGGGTGTGTCTAGCCTGACTAAATTCAGTTCATTCTCGGAGATGCTGATGTGTATTCTTGGGATTTCACAAAATCCCTTGTTTGTTCTCGGCTTGTGACACTCAAATCCGCTGAACCAAGCAACTCACTAGTCTAGTAGCCTGGAGTTTTTCAGCGCGCAGAACGGATTCAGGTAGCTTCCGAGAAAATCTCTCCTGCACACCTGAGACAATTAGACATAACTGTTCTGCATAGCATACAGCTGGACATAACTGTGCTTACAGTATACGACGGAAGTTTCAGTCGTTTGGCAGATCAATACGATTGTCTTCAACCGCGCGCTCGTTCTATGGGTCAGGTATCCACGCATAACTAGTTCTCGACTCCTACCTGTCTCCACTTGAGTATTGATCCTGCAGCTATATATCGAAAAGTCAGCATCATTCACCACAGCAAACAAAAGACACATCAAGAAACATGGACACTCCAGGTGGTAAGTACTATGATTGTGATTATATTTGTTGCAAATTTTTTTGTAGCTCAATATTGCATTTGGCGTTGGAGTTATACCTGTTTAGTTGAGAATGCTGAAGGTTTTTTAATATCTTTAAAAAAAAATTGTTATTGTATTGCATTGGTATGCTTTCTCTTTGCAGTCGTCCGTAATCATGGGAACGTATTTGCGCACAATGAGGTTTTGCATTAAAAGTGTCTCTTCATCACCATATGTTAGAAAGGCAGTCGAGTTAATACGATTGAAAACAATGTTATTAGGCTAGCACTGTATGTCCAATTCTATATGTTTATCAAATTGCGAGATGAGAACAATTCATCTTTATAGCAGGACCGTCATGTTTTTTTTTAGCATTATCCTCCCATGCATGAACCTGGAAAATGAAATGAACCCTGATTTGATATAAGTTATGAAAGTTGTAATATCCCAAGAAGTGGGTGTTTTCTTTTAAGCCTGCAAAGGTGCACCCGAAAATGTTGCAAAGTTTGACGATGATGATACGTGACAGTGCTTGAAGTTCACGCAGCTTTGATCCACTTCGTGTTTTTCCTCATAAATACAAACTCGCGTGGAGCGAGCTGTCATTGGTTCCAACGCATGCGATGCCTTTTGCAAACAGTAGGCAGATTATTTTGTTTTCGTGCGTATCTAAATGAAATTATTCTCTATACCAGTGGTTCCCAAACTGTGGGGCGCCCCCCTTTTTTATATACACGTCCGTTCAAAAGTTTGGCTTCACTTAGAAATGTCCTTGTTCTTGAAAGAAAAGGGGAAAAAATGTGTCCAATCAAATTGATCAGAAATACATGGTAGACATTGTTCATGTTGCAAATGACTGTTGTTGCTGGAAACTGCTGATTTTTTTTAGTTTATTTTTTTTTAATGGAATATCTACATATGCCTACAGAGGCCCATTGTCAGCAACCATCCCTCCTGTGTTCTAATGGCACGTTCTGTTAGCTAATCCAAGTTTATCATTTTAAAAGTCTAATTGGTCATTAGAAAACCCTTTTGCAATTATGTTAGCACAGCTAAAAACTGTTGTTCTGATTTAAAGAAGCAATAAAACTGGCCTTCTATAGACTAGTTGAGTATCTTGAGCATCAGCATTTGTGGGTTCGATTACAGGCTCAAAATAGCCAGAAACAAAGAACTTTATTCTGAAAGTCGTCAGTCTATTCTTGTTCTGAGAAATGAAGGCTATTCCATGCGAGAGATCGCCAAGAAACTGAAGATCTCGTACAACGCTGTGTACTACTCCCTTCACAGAACCGCACAAACTGGCTCTAACCAGAATAGAAAGAGGAGTGGGAGGCCCTGGTGCACAACTGAGCAAGAGGACAAGTACATTAGTGTCTAGTTTGAGAAACAGACGCCTCACAAGTCCTCAACTGGCAACTTCATTAAATATACTGCTCAAAAAAATAAAGGGAACACTTAAACAACACAATGTAACTCCAAGTCAATCACACTTCTGTGAAATTAAACTGTCCACTTAGGAAGCAACACTGATTGACAATAAATTTCACATGCTGTTGTGCAAATGAAAAAGACAATAGGTGGAAATTATAGGCAATAAGCAAGACACCCCCAATAAAGGAGTGGTTCTGCAGGTGGAGAGCAAAGACCACTTCTCAGTTCCTATGCTTCCTGGCTGATGTTTTGGTCACTTTTGAATGCTGGCGGTGCTTCCACTCTAGTGGTAGCATGAGACAGAGTCTACAACCCACACAAGTGGCTCAGGTAGTGCAGCTCATCCAGGATGGCACATCAATGCGAGCTGTGGCAAGAAGGTTTGCTGTGTCTGTCAGCGTAGTGTCCAGAGCATGGAGGCACTACCAGGAGACAGGCCAGTACATCAGGAGACGTGGAGGAGGCCGTAGGAGGGCAACAACCCAGCAGCAGGACCGCTACCTCCGCCTTTGTGCAAGGAGGAGCAGGAGAAGCACTGCCAGAGCCCTGCAAAATGATCTCCAGCAGGCCACAAATGTGCATGTGTCTGCTCAAACGGTCAGAAACAGACTCCATGAGGGTGGTATGAGGGCCCGACGTCCACAGGTGGGGGTTGTGCTTACAGCCCAACACCGTGCAGGACGTTTGGCATTTGCCAGAGAACACCAAGATTGGCAAATTTGCCACTGGCGCCCTGTGCTCTTCACAGATGAAAGCAGGTTCACACTGAGCACGTGACAGACATGACAGAGTCTGGAGACGCCGTGGAGAACGTTCTGCTGCCTGCAACATCCTCCAGCATGACCGGTTTGGCGGTGGGTTAGTCATGGTGTGGGTGGCATTTCTTTGGGGGGGCGCACAGCCCTCCATGTGCTCGCCAGAGGTAGCCTGACTGCCATTAGGTACCGAGATGAGATCCTCAGACCCCTTGTGAGACCATATGCTGGTGCGGTTGGCCCTGGGTTCCTCCTTTGCAAGACTATGCAAGACCTCATGTGGCTGGAGTGTCAGCAGTTCCTGCAAGAGGAAGGCATTGATGCTATGGACTGGCCCGCCCGTTCCCCAGACCTGAATCCAATTGAGCACATCTGGGACATCATGTCTCGCTCCATCCACCAACGCCACGTTGCACCACAGACTGTCCAGGAGTTGGCAGATGCTTTAGTCCAGGTCTGGGAGGAGATCCCTGAGGAGACCATCCGCCACCTCATCAGGAGCATGCCCAGGCATTGTAGGGAGGTCATACAGGCACGTGGAGGCCACACACACTACTGAGCCTCATTTTGACTTGTTTTAAGGACATTACATCAAAGTTGGATCAGCCTGTAGTGTGGTTTTCCACTTGAATTCTGAGTGTGACTCCAAATCCAGACCTCCATGGGTTTATAAATTGGATTTCCATTGATTATTTTTGTGCGATTTTGTTGTCAGCACATTCAACTATGTAAAGAAAAAAGTATTTAATAAGATTATTTCATTCATTCAGATCTAGGATGTGTTGTTTAAGTGTTCCCTTTATTTTTTTGAGCAGTGTAGTACCCGCAAAACACCAGTCTCAACGTCAACAGCGAAGAGGCGACTCCGGGATGCTGGACTTGTAGGCAGAGTTGCAAAGAAAAAGCCATATCTCTGTCCAGTGTCTGTGGCCCATCTTAATCTTTTCTTTTTATTGGCCAGTCTGAGATATGGATTTTTCTTTGCAACTCTTTTTAGCCCATAGATTGTTGTAATTTTTTAATCACTCAAATATCACACAAATACACATTAGACATGTCACAATTTATAGAATTGCACGAAAATAAGCTTTAAAACTGCTAAATGTTCTTCGCAGGAACTAAGATTTAAACTGGCAAAATTCTCTCCACCAACAATAGGGGTGTGAACAATTTGTGTCAAGCACAGTGCTTGTGCACACAGAAATAGACATGGCGCATGGGACCATGGGATATTCTCTAATGATGAAAGGGGGGCCTGAGTGAAAAGGTTTGGAAACCCCTGCTCTATACATTAGCATTGAGATAATAAATAGGTAGAAGTGTTGCGATTACTATTGGAGGCGGGAGCAGTGATATTAGCTCATAAGGCAAAGTTTATGGCCATGGGAAGCTCTACAGTTACGCATGGAGCATTGGGCGTTTGTTTCCGTGAGGTTAGCCAAAGTACACCAGGCACCATAATATTCGTTCAACTATTCCACTTCCGGCTGTTGAGTGGTAATTAATTTACTAACTCTGCAGTCACGTTCCAGTACATGGATGGAAACGACTGGAACCGGCTTTGGTCGAGGCACCCGTTTCCACAGTCGTTTCCATCACATGTACTGGAACCACTCAACAGCTGGAAGTGGAATAGGTGAACGAATATTATGATGCACTCTGCAAGTGCATCGACGTGAGGAGGAATGGAGAAAGCGAGGAGTGCATTCAGTGGGAAGACTCACGCTGCATGAAGCTCCCATCTGAAGTCAGAACTTGTTCCATGCCAGTTATTATCTGTAGAGGGCAATGGGGCGTGTCAGAGCTCTGCATACTTTTCTATGTTAATAATTTATTGGTAAAAATAAATAAATTCAATAACGTATTCAGCAACTATTGGCCTTTTGTATGTGCCTACATTTGGCTAGGCTAGGGGTTAAGTTTAGGATTTAGGTTAGCTAAAAGGGTTAGGGTTAGGTGAAGGGATAGCTAATATGCTAAGTAGTTGCAAAGTAGCTAATTAGCTAAAATGCTAATGTTGTCTGTGATGAGATTCGAACTTGGTTTGCTAGATGTTTGTGTTATACACCCACCCATCCACTATGTCTTATGTAACCATACCAAACATAACATATCATACTAAATGGAGTGTTCCTGATTTACATACAGAATAACACGAAGTGCTCTGAGACCAGGTTGTGCTATGCGGTCTCATGGGTCTCCTTGGAGTGAGCAGCGAATGATTCTGGAGCGAACTCAGAACATCCTCAGCCAACGCTACATCCTGCTCTATTTATTTTTCCCTCTTTAATTATGACAGAGACTATATGCTGCGTGCTGTCCTTAGAAATTCTGACTTCTGATGGGAGCTTCATGCAGCGTGAGTCTTCCCACTGAATGCACTCCTCGCTTTCTCCATTCATCCTCACGTTGAAGCACTCGCAGAGCCGCGTGCGGCGCGTGATTTCCCAGGACCTCCTCCCCTACGGTTCTCTATCTCTCTCAGCTCTGTCTTCTTCTCTCTCTCGTACACTTCTGTTGTGATGCCGCCTGAAGTGATGGAAAGGGGGGGGGGGTTTGGTCAGTGGATCAGCGATTTCATGCATTAACTTTATCTGTAGTCACGTTTTCCCACCTCATGCGCGCTTTATTGTATTCTAAACAAATCAATTAGTCCTGTTTCCTATAGCATATGTCCCTTGCATAAACATCTGTCCCAAACTCATACATACAATATAAATATACATGCAGGCAATCCATAACATAATATAATTCATTCTATTCACCCCCATTGAGGCCCTTTGGCCCACTGGGGGCAGGTGAAATTGGACAAGCTGTGAATGCTTCCTCCTGCTGCAGCATCTGTTTCAGCCACAGAGTGGATATCCAAATACAATTCACCTTTAACTGAGACAGTGATCTACTTCTCTACTCCTAGCTAGGTTAATCTTATAGACATAGAAACACACTCCTCATAGGTCAATTATGTTTACTGTAATGTACAGTATTTACTTAGATCATCATCCAGTTGCATCCTCATATTACATAGGATGCATTTGCAACTGTACATTTGGATCCTGGCTTTAATATTATATCAACATTAATTCACTGACTGTTATAATCTAACATTATGTGGGGTAAACATCGTATGGAGCCGAATGTGTGCCACCCTCCATGACCGGTCATTGCACAAAACACTAGCAGCCTTACCAGGCTTACAGCATTGTGTGTGTGGCTTCATGACCCACAGCAGAGAGCAAACAAAAGGAAGGATTGAATAGGGAGGAGGAGGAGGGGATGAAGATGGGCGGAAGGATTGTTGTGCCTGTAAAGTGCTCAATGCTCACGTTTCTCTGCCTGCCTGGCTCTACTCACCCACTCAGGCAGATTAGTGGCTGTAGGGGTTACTGACCTCACGATGGGAAGCTGCTCGCCTCACTCTCCAACCTGCTGTCGATTCCACAATTAACACTAGTGTCTGTCTGCGCTGACCTCAATTCTAACTGGCTTGCCAGTGAGTGTATGGCTCTTTTGTCTTCTCTGAGTTACATGGGGCATCCTCTGGAGTTTGCTATAGGCTATGTACTACTATCCTACTGGGTAAACATCAAAGACAATTCACAATCCAAATTCCTATGGCCCCCTATATTTTCTCTACTGTCATGAGGGCCATACCATGATGTCCTCTGAATTGGAGTTAATTGACAAAAAGGCCAGGCCCTATACTCTACATAGAGCTCTTGGCCAAGTATATGGTATATTATGGGAGCACCGAGCAGTATAGTCAAGCTTAGCCTTGGAGAGGCCTGTAAAAGCTGATTATTAATTGACTAGGCTACCATTTATGGCATGGTAGTTCAGTCCTAAAGGCCGCTCACAAACGTAAACACAGAAGTAGCTCACATGTGAGTGTTCAAGTGGATATGCAATGTGTTTGGGTGGGTGTGGAGGTTTGGCAAGCCCCGGCTGGGTCTGCAGGCTGTCTGTTTCCAGTCTCAGGTAGTGGCTGGCCAGGACAGGACAGCACATGTCTGCTAAGACTTGCTCTAGATCTCTGGCTCTGCAGTGTGTCAATAATAAATCCTGTAGCACGTGCTGCCTGAGTGATTATAACAACACTTGAGATAAACAAATACTTGGCGCAGCAGCACCACAGGGAAAAACTGAGAAGTCAATAAGAGGAAAGAAATGCAAGCCCAGGGCATATTTACTAATGTTTCTCATACAAATGTAAGACTCCATGACAGGTGCATAGTATTTGGGATTATACAGTGCCTTCGACAAGTATTCATACCTCTTGAATTTTTCCACATTTTGTTACGTTAGCCTTATTCTAAAATTGATTCAATATTTTTTTCTCTCAGCAGTCTATACAAAAATACCCTATAATGACAAAGCGAAAACAGGTTTATCAATTTTAGCAAATTTATTACAAATAAAAATCTGAAATACCTTATTTACATCAGTATTCAGACCATTTTCTATGACACTCGAAATTGAGCTCTCAAGTGCATCCTGTTTCCATTGATCATCCTTGAGATGTTTCTACAACTTGATTGGAGTCCACCTGTGGTAGATTCAATTGATTGGACATGATTTGGAAAGGCACACAACTGTCTATATAAGGTCCCACAGTTGACAGTGCATGTCAGAGCAAAAACCAAGCCATGAGGTCAAAGGAATTGTCCGTAGAGCTCCGAGACAGGATTGTGTCGAGGCACAGATCTGGGGAAGGGTACCCAAAAATGTCTGCAGCATTTAAGGTCCCCAAGACCACAGTAGCCTCAATCATTCTTAAATGGAAGAAGTTTGGAACCACCAATACTCTTCCTAGAGCTGGCCGCCCGACAAAACTGAGTAATCGGGGGAGAAGGGCCTTGGTCAGGGAGGTGACCAAGAACCCGATGGTCACTCTGACAGAGCTCCAGAGTTCCTCTGTGGAAATGGGAGAACCTTCCAGAAGGACAACCATCTCTGCAGCACTCCACCAATCAGACCTGTATGGTAGAGTGGCCAGACGGAAGCCACTCATCAGTAAAAGGCACATGACAGCCCGCTTGGAGTTTGCCAAAACAAACAAGATTCTCTGGACTGATGAAACCAAGATTGAACTCTTTGGCCTGACTCCCAAGCGTCACGTCTGGGTGAAACCTGGCACCATCTCTACAGTGAAGCATGGTGGTGGCAGCAACATGCTGTGGGGATGTTCAGCAGCAAGGAAAAGGAGACTAGTCAGGATCAAGGCAAAGATTAAAGGAGTAAAGTACAGAGAGATAGATCCTTGTTGAAAACCTGCTTCAGAGGGCTCAGAACCTCAGACTGGGGCGAAGGTTCACCTTCCAACAAGACAACGACCCTAAGCACACAGCCAAGACAACTCAGGAGTGGCTTCAGGACACGTCTCTGAATGACCTGGAGTGGCCCAACCAGAGTCCGGACTTGAACCCGATCGATCATCTCTGGAGAGACCTGAAAAAAGCTGTGCAGTGACGCTCCCCATCCAACCTGACAGAGCTTGAGAGAATCTGCAGAGGAATGGGAGAAACTCCCCAAATACAGGTGTGCCAAGCTTGTTGCATACACAAGAAGACTCAAGGCTGTAATCGCTGCCAAAGGTGCTTCAGCAAGTACTGAGTAAATGGTCTGAATAGTTATGTAAATGTGATATTTCAGTTGTGTTTTATATATTTGCTTTGTCATTATGGGGCCTGAGAGGATATCGGTCCACCCACTTTGGGGGCCACGCCCACCCATTGAGGAGCCAGGCCCAGACAATCAGCATGAGTTTTAACCCACAAAAGTGCTTTATTACAGACAGAAATACTCCTCAGCACCTCCTCAGACGATCCCGCAGGTATTTGGTATTTTATTAGAATCCCCATTAGCTGTTGCAAAAGCAGCAGCTACTCTTCCTGGGCTCCACACAAAACATGAAACATGACATAATCCAGAACATTAATAGACAAGGACAGAACAGGTTACATGGTTCCATGTGGTTTAAGGTTGTGAGGCTGGTTGGAAGTACTGCCAAATTCTCTAAAATGACATTGGAGGTGGCTTATGGTAGAGAAATTAACATTAAATTCTCTAGCAACAGCTCTGTTGGTCTGTTGGACATTCTGGCAGTCACCATGCCAATTGCACGCTCCCTCCACTTGAGACATCTGTGGCATTGTGTTGTGTGACAACTGCACATTTTGGAGTTGCCTTTTATTGTCCCCAGCACAAGGTGCACATGTGTAATGATCATGCTGTTTAATCAGCTCCTTGATATGCCACAACTGTCAGTTGGATGGATTATCTTGGCTATGAGAAATGCTCACTAACAGGGATGTAAACAAATTTGTGCACAAATGGAACATTTCTGGAATCATTTCAGCTCATGAAACATGGGACCAGAACTTTACATGTTAGTTTATATTTTTGTTCAGTGTAGTTTATATTCTATGTATACATACGATAGGCTAACTATTACCATGACACCTTGTGTAGGTGGCTGCTATCTTTTTATCACTGCCCTGTCTCACAAACTCACCAAGAAATGTTTTTTTTTAAAGTTAGGTAGCCCGTTCGAGTGGTTCTCTCTCTCCATAGGAAAACGGGACTCACTTTCTCCATAGCTTACTGTCGGTGACGACACGAGTACAGTTCTCTACCACAGCATCCCTGGGAAACCCCCAGTATATTTCTTTTAATCACAGAACAGGTTTGTGATTGTTGTACATGTCTACACGATACTGCAGATTTGGTCCAGGCAGTAACCGTGTCAGAAGTCCATGTGAGTCGGCGGTCAGGTGTCGTGCTGCTTGCGGGCGCTGGGCAAGGAGGGAGCGGAAGCACCGCATAGCCCGCTCGGCGGTGTCTCAGAGATGCAAAAGATTTTTAGAGAGGATGCGAAGGCAGACGAACAGAGGTTTAAAAAAGAAAAAAAGAAAAAAGAGCAACGTTGATTTATTTACTGTCATTTATAATGACTGCCTATATAAATACTGAAGTTGTTTGCATGAGGCAAACAAATGTCTATAGCTAGATTTCCATTCAATTGGCGACAGATTTTCATGTGAATATTCTAAAATCCGCATAAACAATATGCGCACTTTCCTACCAGAAGTGTGTTTCCATCAAATTTAAATTCCCATGTACCGAACCAAAAAAATGCCATTTAAATGGGTTTTAATCTTAATTTTACTGATGTGTTTTCTCACATTTTTAAAATCTTGTTATATAGCACACGTATAGCCTACATCTGGGATCATCAACTAGATTCAGCCAATTTTTTTCTTGAGCGGATGGTCGGGGGGCCGGAACATAATACAAAATACATTTTAGATTGCAAAATGACCGAAAGAAGCCAAAACAGATAATATTTGACTAAAACAATAATTTAAACCCTTGCTTACATTTGTATACGATCACATACAGCGCCTTCAGAAAGTATTCACACCCCTTGACTTATTCCACATTTTGTTGTTACAGCCTGAATTCAAAATGGATGAAATTGACTTTTTTCTCATTCATCTACACACAATACCCCATAATGTTAAAGTAGAAACATGTGTTTTTAGAAATTTTTGCAAAAATATATAAGTATTTACACCCCCAAGGCAATGCTTTGTAAAAGCACATTTGGCAGAGATTAGTCTTTCTGGGTAAATCTCTAAGAGCTTTCCACACCTGCATTGTGCAGTTTTTGCCCATTATTCCTAAAACTGTCAAATTGGTTGTTGATCATTGCTTGACAACCATTTTCAGGTCTTGCCATAGATTTTCAAGCAGATTTAAGTCAAAACTGTAATTCGGCCACTTAGATATAGAAACTTACAAACTGCTTTGTCATTTTCTTAAAGTATTACTTTAGTGCCTTGATGCAAAAATTGTGCATGTTTTGGAATATTTGCATTCTGTATAGGCTTCCTTCTTTTCACTCTGTCATTTAGGTTAGTATTGTGTAGTAACTTCACGGTTTTTGGTCCATCCTCAGTTTTCTCCTATCACAGCCATTAAACTCTTAACTGTTTTAAAGTCATCATTGGCCTCATGGTGAAATCCCTGTGCAGTTTCCGTCCTCTCCGGCAACCGAGTTAGGACACCATCTTTGTAGTGACAGGGTGTATTGATACACCATCCAAATTGTAATTAATAACTTCACCATGCTCAAAGGAAAATTCAATGTCTGCTTTTTTAAAAATTATTTGTACCCATCTACCAATAGCTGCCCTTCTTTGTGAGACATAGGAAAACCTCCCTGGTCTTTCTGGTTGAATCTGTGTTTGAAATTCACTGCTCAACTGAGGAGTACAGAGATGAGGCAGTCATTCAAAAACATGTTAAACACTATTATTGCACTCAGTGAGTCCATGCAACTTATTATGTGACTTGTTAAGCACATTTTTACTACTGAACTTATTTAGTCTTGTCATAAAAGGGTTTGAATACTTATTGACTCAAGACATTTCAGCTTTGAATTTGTATTCATTTTTTATTTAAATCTAAAAAAAATCCACTTTGACATTATGGGGTATTGTGTGTGTGTGTGTGTGTGTGTGTGTGTGTGTGTGTGTGTAGGCCAGTGACAATCTCAATTTAATCCATTTTAAATTCAGGCTGTAACACCATTTTTGGGGGGAAAAAGTCAAGGGTTGTGAATACTTTCTACATCTCTCTATTATGCATGGGAATACATGGGAAAAGATTTCCAAAACAAAAATCACTTGGAGTGGATTTCCTGGTGTTTTTACAGTCTTATGTACAACAATGAATTAAAAAAATTATTTAAGCACAATTTTTTGTGCTCAGAACTTGGGGGGCCAAATGGCCCGCGGGCTGCCATTTGGGGAACCTTGGCCTACATGATGAGATTATTATGGACAAAAGAGCAACATTTATTTGTATATGTCAAACGGTAGCCAAGCATTGATCATGTCACCAGAATAAGACCCTTGTTATTTATTGGAAAGGAGCATCAAGCTCATCAGCTTGCACTTTCACCACCCTGTGAAGTACATCACAATTTATTTAATCTGGTAGCCTAATAAACTTGCATGCTTTCCCAACGAGTCATAGTGGAAAGACCACACGTCATCGTGTGACTCCAAGTTTACTTCGATATGATGGTTATTATATCTATATTTGCGCTTAGAATATATTCCACCGCTTTTCTCGCTTCATTTATTTTACAGACACAAAAAGATCCCCATGTCAAACAAACAAATCATCTGTTGGCATTTATGAAATTGTACCGGCACTTCCTGTTTCCATCACAGCTGTTGTGAAAAATGTTTTTATACGGTATGATTTTACACACATAAAACTGTGGATGGAAACGTGGTTAGTGTGAGTTTGGTTGGGACAGAATCCGCGCTCACTCTGTTACTGTGCTTCCAACCATTTTTGGCACCTTTTTTCTCCCTGAATGCACAATTATACCTATTAGTCCTACAGAAAGCTGTCTTTTGCCACCGTCTACCACAAATGGTAGCGGCATAACCTCAACTTTTAAAGGAAGAACCACTGTATGCTTTTGCATGCCTTTAAACGTTGCATTCTGCACCACATCTTGAACTTGGTGACCTTTTTTTTAGAGTAAACTTCTTTTCAGCTATCTGACTAACCCCACTACCTCTCTGTCTCTGTTTTTCCAACAGGAGGTGTTATTCTGTATGCGCGCTCCTCAGGCAGCCCCAGCCCTGGCAGCCCGTCCAGTGGGTACCAGACCCAGTCCCCCTCCTCCACCCTCTCCCAGCCCTCCTCCCCAGAGGAGATCACCTTCACAGAACTCGGGCCCCTGGGGTCCCTGAAGGGCCAGAGAGGGGGAGGATGCACACCTCCATCCTCCAAGCTGGTGTTCCACTTCCCAGAAGTCTACAATGTGGCTACATCAACGTCCACCCACCAGCACACGTACCAACACCCCATCGCTGGGAAAAGACCTAGTGGATTCACAGGACCTTTCACCAGTGAGTAGCATTCCTTCCGGACTTCTTTTGTCATCCCTCCTTACTCTTTCTAGCCTAAACCAAAACATCCAACCTATCCAATACTCACCTCCTCCCATAATCTCTTTCTGTAATGTACACTACACGACGTGCTTTGTTGCTTGTAACGTCGGTCGGTAGTCACCTTCACTTATGATCACATTTCTGACTGGCTGTACCTCTCTCTCTATATATATATCTACAGAGACTGGTGGTATGGTGCTCCTGTGTACAGTGTGTGGAGACATTGCATCTGGGTTCCACTACGGAGTGCACGCCTGTGAGGGTTGCAAGGTAAGAAGACCATGATGACTAAACACATACAGTAAGTGCCCCTGAAATGGCTCCCTATTCCCTATATAGCGCACTTCTTTTGACCATTTCAGATGCACTCTTACTGTGTATAATAAGGTGGTGGGTCACGTTCACTATTTTAAAACCAACCAGGATGCTAATTAACTGTACATCTGCTTGAATTTCCTGTCTAGGGCTTCTTCCGTCGCAGCATTCAGCAAAACATAAACTACAAGATGTGTGTGAAGAACGAGAACTGCCTCATTATGAGAATGAACCGCAACCGCTGCCAACACTGTCGCTTCAAGAAATGCCTCTCCGTGGGCATGTCCAGAGATGGTAAGAGTTATAGTGAAATCTTACTGAGAGTGCAGGCTCAGACAATCGTTTGAGGCCATACAATGCGAGTTTCTCAGCACTGCACCAGCCTTCTCTTTCACCTGAGACATAGCTCTGACCTACTGTTGAAGGGCACACGTTGGAAAATAACCTATATCCACACAGCCTCTTGCACAGTCATAAGTTTCAAAGTCAGTCTTTCTTCCTCTTGTTCAGATTCCTCCCCTCTCCATGTTCCTCCCCTCCGTGTTCCCTGAGCTCTCCCTCTGTACCACTCTTCTCTCCTCTCCGACAGTGATTTATGAGAACGGGAGCCTTGAAGTCCCTGAAGCTCCTGAAGCTATCTGTCATACAGAAAACTGCAGCAAACACAGGAATTATTTTGGGGAATTGGAACCGGGGCAACTTGATTACCTTGTATACTGTTTACCCTTATAACATCTTGTACAATTAATGAGGGAGACGGCAAACAATTAAGCTGGAGATGCAGAACAAAACAGCCCGTCCTTGTCACACAATTAATCAGCCGTATGCAAAGCTAATCTCACCTACTTTACTTTTAGCCTTGATAGCTAAGTATTGATAAATTGCCCCATCGTAACGGATTACGAAAATAGTGTGGGATGGTTTCAGTTGACCTAAAAAAGCAAAGCAAGCATTTTACCTATAGCATGCTGGTACATGGTGACCTAGTTGGGATAGTTTGCCTGCCTTCAGTGTCTTCTCAGTGTGGCTTCAACCCTCCTGTGTTCTCTCTCTCGTGCTTAATCCATTGCCTAATCTACAAGAGAACCAAGTGATTTCTGCATGAAGTCGACAGTTTGGGCGCTCAAAAGGTGGGGTGCGAGAAACGAGTGTAGTGAAGATGTTTTGATGGAAGGAAAAACACTCATATTGACCCTGTTAAAAACACGATCTCGAAAGTGTCAAGAACCACAACCTAGAAACCTATTTCCTTCGCCTGCAGCTGTTGTGAAAACAGAAACACCTCAGTCAACTGTCTGCAGTCCACATGGCAGAAGACGTCCTGATTTCTCAGGAGCCTGTGATTGGTGTATCTTGGGATTACCATATAAACAAGGCAAATATTGAAGTCACTTTCCCTCCCTGAAAACCAGTTAATCTTCTTAAAGACACAGCCAACACTTTCATCCTCAACACAGTGCATTAAAGCCCATTCCCACAACTGTAATGACTAGCTAAAGTCTAGACAGACTATCCATGCACACATAACACAGTGGATTGATGTAAATGAATATAGCAGAATTCCATAGATCTGCTGTAACAGAATGTCACTGTTATAGCCCTTTTTAGCATGATCTAGATCCTATGCTCTTTAGGGACAGTGCATTGCACACTGCAGAGGGAGACCCAAGAGATCATGTAATGATGCCAGAGATGTTCACAGTCATACATTTAACTGAAGCAGAACACAAATAATTCTCCCCGATGTCATAGCTTAGTGCAGTATCTTGTTTTGATCTCAAACACTTTAAGTTAGTTTGTTTCTATGAATTATAGATCATTTACATCTTGCCTGACGCATTGTGCTGGCTTGGTTGAAGAACTCTCAGCAGCAGGACTGCCATTTGAAGTTTCTCTTTTATGTCACACTCCACTTTGTGGTGTTTCACTCACTACTTTCTCTCTGCAAGCTCCTATTTTCAACACTACTCTTCACTCTCACGAACACCCTCCTTCTCTGCAACCTCTCCTCCCTCGCTCCCTCCTTCCTTCTCTACATCCTCTTTCCTCCCCCTTGCGTGCTGAGAGCCCACCTATATTTCTCTCCCTCCGTCGCAGTAGCGGTGACATCACGTTCACTATGAGCCACTGCCCTACTTACAAAGTAGAGAGGGAGGGAAGGAGAGGAGAGAGAGAGAGATGGATAGGGGGTCTATAAATAGCATTTTCAGCTGATGGATATTGTTGGAGAGGGGGATGGAGAGTAGGAGGGATGGGATCCACAAAAGACTGCTTACACGTTCATGCATGAAATACACAAGATGCAATTAATGCATTTTTGTTACAAAGGGGAATGTATGAACATTATATATTTGTTTCTGTGTAGACTGGACCTTAAGACTTAATATCTATAAGAGAACTATGGCCAGAAGTTGACCACTCTGTTTGTGTCTTCATCAGCTGTGCGTTTTGGCCGTATCCCTAAGAGGGAGAAGCAGAGGCTTCTGGATGAGATGCAAAGCTACATGAACAGCCTGAATGAGTCTAACACCATGGACATAGAGTCCTCCCCCGTCTCCGAAGCTCCTCCCAGCACAGCAGAGGTTCCTTCTAAAGAGGCCATCAGAGCCATCTCACGGGCCTATCAGGACATCTCTTCCAGCAGCCAAGACAGGGCAGCCAAGAGGGAAATCAACATCACCAACTTACCAACAACATCTCTGTTCAAGAGCAACACATCTCAGGAGACCAGCTACACCAATGGCTCCTCCCACCTCAGCTCTGACTCCACCCAGGGGTACCAGTCCTGTCCTGCAGGCCTTGCCCCTCACTGCCCAGACACCAATGACAACCACCATACGTTCCCCTCTGTGGACAAAAGTCGCTATAGTTGCCCCTCTACTTTGTCCAATCATGACCACGGACAGTCTAATGTGGGCACACCTCAACGGGCCAGCTCGGTCAATCACAACAGTTTCTCCATGAAGGAAGAGACCCAAGAGCCCCAACCTCAGACATCCTGTCCATGGAAATTAGCTGCTGGAACCAAAGTGCTGGTGAGTAAACCAAGAGTCGTTAGAAAGTTGTTATGAAGCTTTACATATATGAAGTTTAAAAAAAAACAGTATGGATTTGAATCTAACTTTCTCTATCCCTCAGGCCTGTCCTCTCAATGCGTGTCCTGTATCTGAGGCCAGTCGTTCTGGACAGCAGATATGGGAGTCTTTCTCCCAGTGTTTCACCCCGGCGGTGAGGGAAGTGGTGGAGTTCGCTAAGGGTATCCCTGGCTTCCAGGAGCTCAGCCAGCACGACCAGGTCATGCTGCTCAAATCAGGCACCTTCCAGGTAATAACCGCTTGTTTTTTAAAGTAGTCTATTTTTGTCCAGGACTAAGCTTTACCTGTACCCAGGAAACTGGCCCTAAATCAGATTTTTTTGCAGCTGTGTTTACAAATATAAAAAGGACAAAACACCTTAATTCTCTCTCCCAATAAATGCAATCCCAATCCATATTGACTAACCTTCCACTGGGTCTTCTGTCTCGGTCAGGTGTTGATGGTGAAGTTCTGTACAATGTTTAACCCTGAGGAGCGGACGGTGACCTTCCTGAATGGCCAGACGTACCCTCTGTCCACCCTGCGGGCGCTGGGGATGGGGGCGCTGCTCGACGCCATCTTTGACTTCAGTGAGAAGCTGGGATCTCTGAGGCTGGAGCCTGATGAGATGGCTCTGTTCATGGCCGTGGTGCTGGTCTCTGCAGGTGAGGGGAAAAATAGCCATTGAATTCATCACTAACGCAGTGTCAATATGAACAACATGGCATTAGGAAGTCATAGAAGAGAAGTACATCTTAAATGGTATGATAAGAAAATGTGACCGAGTAAGTATGAAGAGCTTATTATGAGCATAACGATAAACCGACGATAAAGCTGTGTAGACATCCATAGATGGATAACTATTGTGTCTCTCAAACAAGCTCTCACCCTCTCTTCTTGTCTCCTTAGACCTTTCTGGCATCGTTGATATGGGGGCAGTAGAACAGCTCCAGGAGGGGTTAATCCGTGCCCTGCATTCCCTCATCCACTGCCGTCGTCCCGAAGAGAGCGCGTCCATCTTCCCCAAGCTGCTCCTGCATTTGCCCGACCTGCGCACCCTCAACAACCTGCACTCCGACAAGCTGCTGGCCTTCCGGATTGACTTGTGAACACACACACACACACACACACACACAGCAATTCAGAACTCGCCGACCACCACCACTCTCTCAGGGCAAGACTTCCCAGGAGATTGAGGAACACTGACTTGGGCAATCAATCAACAACAACAAAAATGTTTAAGATGCATGTTTGAAAAAGGACAATAATTAATATATTGATCTCCATCCTGTTTTCATGCACAGTTATGCACACACACACACACACAACCTCAAGATCTACACTTGGGGAAAGATGGTCTGTTAGAACCTACATCAGTGTTTTAGGCTTACCGTTACCCTTTTGGACAGATCAGATGTGTATGGCAGTTTACCCATTGTTTTCCAGTCTTTAGGAGACCAAAAGCCAGTTCACTTACTTGTTTAACTTATTCCTAATCTCCTGACCATTGCCAAACCACAGTTGAGAGAGAATCAGAGAGGAAGATGTTTGTGGACAATGATAAGTTAGGGACCATTATTGGTGACTGAATGTGTGGGTGTTTAGTGTTTGTATATATTATAATAATAATACATACAATTTACACTTAAGATCATATGACTCCCATTTCACTTATAAACACATCTGGGGTTTAAATATACAATTAAGTCTCAAATATATTCAACAGACTAATTGCATATAGAAATGCGATATTCTGTATATTGGCAAATCAAATTGTATTTGTCACATTCACATGTTTAGCAGATGTTATTGCGGGTGTAGAGAAATGCTTGTGTTTCTAGCTCCAACAGTGCAGTAGTATCTAACAATTCACAACAATACACACAACCTAAAATTAAAAGAATGGAATTAAGGAATATATAAATATTAAGATGAGCAATGTCGGAGTGGTATAGACTAAATACAGTAGAATAGAATATAGTATATACATATGAGATGAGCAAAGCAAAAATATGTACACTACCATTCAAAAGTTTGGGGTCCCTTAGAAATTTCAATTTTTTTGTCCATTAAAATAACATAAAATTGATCAGAAATACAGTTAATTGTTAATGTTGTAAATGACTATTGTAGCTGGAAGCAGCTTATCTTTTTTATGGAATATCTACTGTTGAGGTCGGAAGTTTACATACACTTAGGTTGGAGTCATTAAAACTCGTTTTTCAACCACTCCACAAATTTCTTGTTAACAAACTATAGTTTTGGCAAGTCGGTTAGGACATCTACTTGGTGCATGACACAAGTAATTTTTCCAACAATTGTTTACAGACAGATTATTTCACTTATAATTCACTGTATCAGAATTCCACTGGGTCAGAAGTTTACATACACTAAGTTGACTGTGCCTTTAAACAGCTTGGAAAATTATGTCATGGCTTCTGATAGGCTAATTGACGCAATTTGAGTCAATTGGAGGTGTACCTCTGGATGTATTTCAAAGCCTACCTTCAAACTCAGTGCCTCTTTGCTTGACATCATGGGAAAATCTAAAGAAATCAGCCAAGACCTCAGAAAAAAAAATGTCCTCTGGTCTGATGAAACAAAAATGTAACTGTTTGGCCATAATGACCATCGTTATGTTTGGAGGAGAAAGGGGGATGCTTGCAAGCCGAAGAACACCATCCCAACCGTGAAGCGCGGGGGTGGCAGCATCATGTTGTGGGGGTGCTTTGCTGCAGGAGGGACTGGTGCACTTCACAAAATAGATGGCATCATGAGGGAGGAAAATTATGTGGCTATATTGAAGCAACATCTCAAGACATCAGTCAGGAAGTTAAAGCTTGGTCGCAAATGGGTCTTCCAAATGGACAATGACCCCAAGCATACTTCCAAAGTTGTGGCAAAATGGCTTAAGGACAACAAAGTCTAGGTATTGGCGTGGCCTTCACAAATCTCTGACCTCAATCCTATAGAACATTTGTGGGCAGAACTGAAAAAGCGTGTGCGAGCAAGGAGTACAACTGTACAAACCTGACTCAGTTACACCAGCTCTGTCAGGAGGAATGGGCCAAAATTCACCCAACTTAGTGGGAAGCTTGTGGACGGCTACCCGAAACGTTTGACCCAAGTTAAACAATTTAAAGGCAATGCTACCAAATACTAATTCAGTGTATGTAAACTTCTGCCCCACTGGGAATGTGATGAAAGAAATAAAAGCTGAGTTAAATAATTCCCTCAACTATTATTCTGACATTTCACATTCTTAAAATAAAATGGTGATCCTAACTGACCTAAGACAGGGAATTTTTACTAGGATTAAATGTCAGAAATTGTGAAAAACTGAGTTGAAATGTATTTGGCTAAGGTGTATGTAAACTTCCGACTTCAACTGTACATAGACGTACAGTGGCCCATTATCAGCAACCATCACTCCTGTGTTCCAATGGCACATTGTGTTAGCTAATCCAAGTTTAATTTTTAAAGGCTAACTGATCATTAGAAAACCCTTTTGCAATAATGTTAGCACAGCTGAAAACTGTTGTGCTGATTTAAAGAAGCAGTAAAACTGGCCTTCTTTAGACTAGTTGAGTATCTGGAGCATCAGCATTTGTGGGTTCGATTACAGGCTCAAAATGTCCAGAAACAAATAACTTTCTTATGAAACTCGTCAGTCTATTCTTGTTCTGAGAAATGAAGGCTATTCCATGCGAGAAATTGCCAAGAAACTGAAGATCTCGTACAACGCTGTGTACTACTCCCTTCACAGAACAGCGCAAACTGGCTCTAACCAGAATAGAAAGAGGAGTGAGAGGCCCTGGTGCACAACTGAGCAAGAGGACAAGTACATTAGAGTGTTTGGTCTGAGAAACAGACGCCTCACAAGTCCTCAACTGGCAGCTTCATTAAATAGTACCCGCAAAACACCAGTCTTAACGTCAACAGTGAAGAGGTGACTCCGGGATTCTGGCCTTCTAGGCAGAGGTGCAAAGAAAACGCCATAACTCAGACTGGCCAATAAAAATAAAAGATTAAGAACACAGACACTGGACAGAGGAAGATTGGGAAAAAAGTGTTATGGACAGACGAATCTAAGTTTGAGGTGTTCGGATCACAAAGAAGATCATTCGTGAGACGCAGAAAAAATGAAAAGGTGCTGGAGGAGGGCTTGATGCCATCTGTCAAGCATGATGGAGGCAATGTGATGGTCTGGGGGTGCTTTGGTGATGGTAAAGTGGGAGATATGTACAGGGTAAAATGGATCTTGTAGAAGGAAGGCTATCACTCCATTTTGCAACGCCATGCCATACCCTGTGGACGGCACTTAATTGGAGCCAATTTCCTCCTACAACAGGACAATGACCCAAAGCACAGCTCCAAACTTTGCAATAACTATTTAAGGAAGAAGCAGTCAGCTGGTATTCTGTCTATAATGGAGTGGCCAGCACAGTCACCGGATCTCAACCGTATTGAGCTGTTGTGGGAGCAGCTTGACCGTATGGTACGTAAGAAGTGCCCATCAAGCCAATCCAACTTGTGGGAGGGGCTTCAGGAAGCATGGGATGAAATCTCTTCAGATTACCTCACCAAATTGACAACTAGAATGCGAAAGGTCTGCAAGACTGTAATTGCTGCAAATGGAGGATTCTTTGACAAAAGCCAAGTTGGAAGGACACAATTATTTAAATTAATCATTATCTATAACCTTGTCGACATCTTGACTATATTTCCTATTAATTTTGCAACTAATTTCATGTATGTTTTCATGGAAAACAAGGACATTTCTAAGTGATCCCAAACTTTTGAACGGTAGTGTAAACATTATTAAAGTGGCCAGTGATTTCAAGTCTATGTATATGGGGCAGCAGCCTCTAAGGTGCAGGGTTACGTAACCCGGGTGGAAGCCGCCTAGTGATGTCTTTAACAGTCTGATGGCCTTGAGATAGATAAAAGTTTGAGGGTTTTAGGTGCCAAGCCAAATTTCTTCAGCCTCCTGAGGTTGAAGAGGCACTGTTGCGCTTTCTTCACAACACTGTCTGTGTGGGTATATTAAGTCTACATCAGGAATCACATCAGGTGTAATGGAGACAGAACCAGAACTTTGTCTCCAAGCATGTTAGGTTTGTTTTGATTATTTTGTTGTTGTAAATAATATTGTGTTATTCAAATGTCTCTGTATTAATAACAATATATGGCAGATCTGCTGGGCAAGATCAGAGTGTATAAGATAAGTCTATGGATCAGAGATTATAGGAACATAATGGAGTATCTGTAAAGGGTGGGGGTTGGCAATGAAGAAGTGGGTTATGCACAGGAGGAAATTATGTTGGAGAGGGCTATGTATTGGTGAGAGGGACTGTGCCAGTAACACTCACCATGGTGTCAGATCGGATGAGGTACCAAACCAGCGGAATACCTGCATTCACCAGCACTCCTCACTCCACAACCCACAAAATGCACCTTACAAACTAAAAAAAGATACTTTCAAGGTAGAGGATCTCATTGGATTGCTACAGATCTGATCCACTCACTGCTAGTTGAGATTATGGTTGACTAAGCACATCTTCTACATTTTGTAAATTGCTATTTCTTCCATATAATAAGATATAAAGATGAAATGATGTACCTATTGAATTCTGCCTCTTGTGTTTCTTCTTTGGTGTTCATTCTGTCCTATGAACAGAATAAAAATCAACATGTAAACATTACAGGAGGTTTTACAAACAATCCATGAGATACATATTTACTTTTTTATCGTTTTAAATGTAAAATCTTTAACACAAAACAGCAACCAACATATTAAACAAAACAACACAAATACAAAACCACATAGGGAGATCTTTCCTGATAAATTCTATGCTATTTCATGCCAAAGTATTATTTTTTGTGCCCTTAGTAAGGAAACACAAGAATCATTCCCATATATTTTTGGAGTCTGTATTTTTCTCCAGCCTCTTTGCTAAGATGAGTTCATATGACATTGTTTTGATCAACATACTCATCCACTCCATGAACATTGGCTCATTAGAGCTTTTCCAATGTTTCAGGACCAGCCTTAACACAGACACAATACTTAAACATAATATTTTAACCTCTGTCTGGTTAATCCCTCTTATTTAAGCCTTGTCACTCAACAGTCTTGGTGGAATCCAGCCATGGAATCCAAGGCCATTTCCCATGCACTGTGAGGCTTTGTCCCATAGGGGGTGCACAACCGGTCATTCCCACAGTGCATGTAGGAGGGTTCCTTTTGCCCCTTCACATCGCCAACATACATCATCCTTTGACAAACCCATCCTATGTATCCTTGGGGGAGTGAAATAAAATCGATAAAACGTTAAATTGGATACCTTTTCCCTTAGCTTTTCTGACAATTTACCCAATATTTGAAATAATATACAACCATTCTAAATCCCTTTGCCACACAATTCTCACGTTTTCACATGTGTCATTATTAACCTTTAACAGCATTTTGTACAACAAAGAGGCTGATTGTACAGAGGTTGGTAGTGAAAATAAATCTTCTACAACATTGTTGCCTTTGGACATAATCAAATCAAATTATATTTGTCACATTCGCTGAATACAACAGGTGTAGACCTTACTGTGAAATGCTTACTTATGAGCCCTTAACCAACAATGCAGTTCAAGAAAGAGTTAAGAAAATATTTACAAAATAAACTAAAGTAAAAAATAAAATAAAATAACAATAACAAGGCTATATACAGGGGGTACCGGTACCGAGTCAATGTGCGGGGATACGGGCTAGTCGAGGTAATTTGTACATATACACTACCGTTCAAAAGTTTAGTGTCACTTAGAAATGTCCTTGTTTTTGAAAGAAAAGCACATTTTTTTGTCCATTAAAATAACATAAAATTGATCAGAAATACAGTGTAGACATTGTTAATTTTGTAAATGACTATTGTAGCTGGAAACAGCAGGTTTTTTTATGAAATATCTACATAGATGTACAGAGGCCCATTATCAACTGGAAGTTGCATGAATAATATTTTTGACTATGGCATTAGATTTATGAAAATACCCCAGTAAAAATCTCGTTATACAGTGCTTTCGGAAAGTATTCAGACCCCTTGAATTTTTCCACATTTTGTTACGTTACAGCCTTATTCTAAAATGGAATTGTTTTTTTCCCCCCTCATCAAACTACACACAATACCTCATAATGACAGAGCAAAAACAGGTTTTTACAAAATGTTGCACATTTTTTTAAAATAAAATATTACATTTAAATAAGTATTCAGACACTTTACTCAGGACATTGTTGAAGCACCTTTGGCAGCGATTATAGCCTTGAGTTTTCTTGGGTATGACACTACAAGCTTGGCACACCTGTATTTGGGGAGTTACTCCCATTCTTCTCTGCAGATCCTCTCAAGCCCTGTCAGGTTGGATAGGGAGCGTCGCTGCATATCTATTTTCAGGTCTCTCCGGAGATGTTCTGGGCTCTGGTTGGGACACTGAAGGACATTCAGAGACTTGTCTCGAAGCCACACCTGCATTGTCTTGACTGTGTGCTTAGGGTTGTTGTCCTGTTGGAAGGTCTACATTCGCCCCAGTCTGAGATCCTGAGTGCTCTGGAACACGTTTTCATCAAAGATCTCTGACTAGATCCTGACTAGTCTCCCAGTCCCTGCTGCTGAAAAACATCCCCACAGCATGATGCTGCCACCACCATGCTTCACCGTAGGGATGGTGCCAGGTTTCCTCCCGACGTGACGCTTGGCATTCAAGCCAAAGAGTTCAATCTTGGTTTCATCAGACCAAAGAATCTTGTTTCTCATGGTCTGAGAGTCCTTTAGGTGCCTTTTGGCAAACTCCAAGCGGGCTGTCATGTGCCTTTTACTGAGGAGTGGCTTCCATCTGGCCACTCTACCATAAAGGCCTGATTGGTGGAGTGCTGCAGAGATGGTTGTCCTTCTGGAAGGTTCTCCCATCTCTACAGAGGAACTCTGGAGCTCTGTCAGCGTGACAATCGGGTTCTTGGTCACCTCCCTGACCAAGG
Organism: Salmo trutta; assembly: GCF_901001165.1. Taxonomy (NCBI): domain Eukaryota; kingdom Metazoa; phylum Chordata; class Actinopteri; order Salmoniformes; family Salmonidae; genus Salmo; species Salmo trutta. Next base: position 9,283,168 of record NC_042986.1, on the reverse strand, counting down.
CCCTTCTCCCCCGATGGCTCAGTTCGGCTGGGTGGCTAGCTCTAGGAAGAGTATTGGTGGTTCCAAACTTCTTTAATTTAAGAATAATGGAGGCCACTGTGTTTTTGGAGACCTGCAGAAACGTTTTTGCACCCTTCCCCAGATCTGTGCCTCGACACAATCCTGTCTCGGAGCTCTACGGGCAATTCCTTCAACCTCATGGCTTGGTTTTTGCTCTGACATGCACTGTCAACTGTGGGACCCTATATAGACAGGTGTGTGCCTTTCCAAATCATGTCCAATCAATTGAATTTACTACAGGTGGACTCCAATCAAGTTGTAGAAACATCTCAAGGATGATCAATGGAAACAGGATGTGCCTGAGATCAATTTCAAGTCTCATTGCAAAAGGTCTGAATACTTGTGTAAATAAGGTATTTCTCTTTAAAAATATATATAAATTTGCTAAAATGTCTAAAAACCAGTTTTTGCTTTGTCATTATTTATATTGTGTGTAGATTGATGAGGAAAATGTGAATTTAATCAATTGTAGAATAAGGCTGTAACGTAACAAAATGTGGAAAAACTCAAGGGGTCTGAATACTTTCCGAAGGCACTGTAAATAAAACTATGCCTTAAAAGAATTTCAAACCAGTATTCACAGTAGTACAATGGCCAATATACCACGGCTAAGGGCTGTTCTCAGGCACGATGCTAAGCGGAAACCCCAGAGGTACCTTATTGCTATTCTAAACTGGTTACCAACATATGTAGAATAAAGGTATTTTTGCATCAAACCCGTGGTATATTGTCTGATATAGACACGGCTGAAATGCTGTTCCAGCCAATGGGTCGGTGAAAGTGACTCGAAGTGGAATCGTGTTGATTTTTTGCGTTTCTTCCGTCCAGAGGGCACGTGAGCTCCCACATCACACGACTGGAGACAAGAACTGTGACTTGCTTTCCACTCCAGAGCAGGGCGCCATTGAAAGGAGTGATAACTGGAGTTGAAGATTCCCAGTGTCTGTGACTCCCGCCATTTGGTGCAACGCAGACCCGGTGGAGAATGTGGTGAAACAGAGAAGATACTGTCTGTACTACTGAACTTTGATGCAGTCTTCACCAGATAAAGTGAAGTTAGGATGTGTCAGTTATCCTGTAACTGCTTTTGTCCCAAATCCATTACGGTGTTTTTGGTGTCAAGTTTATGGTCATGTGGCAGCAGTGTGTAGGAAGGAGATTCCTAGATGTGAGAAGTGTGCAGGAGGACACGAGACAAAAGAATGTGTAGTATCAGTGGGAAAAGTTGTGTGTGTAAACTGTAGGGCTACCCATGGTGCTGGAGATCAGAGGTGTCCTGTGAGAGAAAGGCAGGTTGAGGTTGCCAGGATCAGAATAGTGCAGAAGGTGTCATATGCTGAGTCAGTGAAGAGTGTAGTAGAGGAAGATGGGTCCAGGTTCATTGATCCTAAGAGGACAATAGAGTGATAGAGAGTGATAGGAATAGCATTTTCTAGGTTTTTTTTGTTGGCCGTCATGGCCATGGTTGTCAATAGTACCACAGGAATGGAACGGAAATTAATGGAACGGAAATCACAGAGGATATATGTTGGCTGTGGCAGCTGCAGAGAAGCACTTGAGTGTACAAGATTTTACTGCAGAATAGTTAAGATGTTTTGAACGAGTGTCCCATCCTCCCAGGCTGCTGGCCTGGAGTAGGATCATGTAAGGCCAAAGTAGTGGAATAGGGGTGAGGGTTTTAATGGGTGCAGAGTTAGTTGGTATGGCAATTTTTTCACAAAATGGAATAAATTCATACTACAGCATTGTGGGCTGATACACAGCCAATATAATATCTGACGGCGTGCACCTATAACCTTTGTTTGCGGACCGCCATTATACCAAAGAAGAAGACTGACCGCACCGTCGGTATAGAGAAAGGCTGCCGCTCAGTGGTGAAGTTGAAAACAGAACTGCAGCAAAACCCGGAAGTTGGAGGATGTTGTTGTCGAGCACGGTTTATCGAACTTCGAAGCTAGCTATCTAGCTAATTCCTTAACACGACTTTGAGCATGTAAAGTGGTATGATGCGAGTATCAAACAAGATGGTAAGCAAATCAGTCAGCTTGTTTGTAGCCGATTAGGTGGCGTCACATGGCAAGATGGCTAACTATGCTATCTGCCTAGCTCTGGCCCAGTGCAGTTGTCACTAGTTACCACAGCCACAAAGTCAGAATGGGCTATATCGTAAAAATGCATGAAAACAAAAATGTGCCTATTTGGTCTTAAGGTACGGGTTAGTCATAGGGGTAGCAGTTTGGTTTAGGTTCAAAATCAGATTTTTAAGAAATTGTAGAAATGGGCGGGGTTTAGCCATAATTGTGACTGTGGTAACTATTGACGACTGTTACGTGAGGCCTTCAATCAAATCAACTCCCTGAATCTTTCCATTCATGCCTCCATAGTATGTTTTTCACGCTTTTGTTTAATGACTGGTTTCAACATACTTTTGTTACTCACCAAAGTGTAAATGTTCCTGTCGAAGTGCTGAGGAACTTTTATCCCAATGTCGCCAAAGTAGACTGTTTAGCTGTTTACTTGCGCATGTGTTGTTTGCGCATTTACCACACCACAGCTAGACTGGCGGTAAACAAATTGTTCAAAAGTTTAGGTCGTATTTTAGAAAAACGATAGTTTGCACATACATAGAAAACTTCGCAGTCAGTACGAAAATAATACTATATGGAGGGATAGATGGAAATATGCACGGCGTTAAAGAAGGCTTTGGCTACATATAACGCACAAGATCAGAGCTACTAGCTAACTGCCTAGGCTAGCTGCTTTTAACTTGTGAATATATGATGGTCGTCAGCAAACGTACACCATTTACGTTGGTGGTCAGTGAGGTTGCCACCTTACAGACCTTTGGTTCCGTTTTCAGCCTCGAACATTTCGAACACAGTATAAACTAGGCTACATTCTATGTTACCATGAAGGATGATGACACTACGCAAACAACTTCTCTGGCAAGTGTGGATGCCACGTTGACATGACCTACCTTGTTTATGTTATCAGATATTCAATATTTCTGTCTTTAAGTAAAGGTTATGTCCTCTTTCTCCACAGCCTTTGATTAATCCTCCTAGGACTACAAGATTGGAGTGAATAGACCTCCCTCATCCCTCCAACAGTCTCACTTGGACAAACTCACCATGTTGGTGACAGCCTACCTGGCCATCGTGGTCCTACTGGCTTTGTGTGTCGGTCTGGAGCTCACGGCACGTCGCCTCACCCCTCCTCAACCCACTCCCTCTGCTGAGGGCACCAACCCTGCTTTCCGTCGCTTCCAGGCCCTGTTCCTAAGATGCTACCTCCTAGCCCTGTGGGCTGACTGGCTGCAGGGGCCATACCTCTACAAGCTGTACCGTCACTACAGCTTCCTGGAGTCCCAGATAGCCATCCTGTATGTCGTTGGCCTTGCCTCCTGTGTTCTGTTTGCCCCTGTGGCCGGCTGGCTCCCTCAGGTAACAATAATGAAGACCACAAAGTAAATACTTTGATAGACTTTTTTATTTTATCCTCAATAATTGTTTTATGTACGTATGGCTAAGGCAACTATGTGTTTATTTAAACTTTTTTTTTTTTTAAATGCATTAATTCAGGTCCTGGGGCGCAGACAGACCTGCCTGCTCTTCTGCGTAGCCTACTCAGCCTGTTGCCTCACCAAGCTATCCCGAGACTACTTTGTCCTTATCGTGGGTCGCATGCTAGGGGGCCTGTCCACCTCTCTGCTCTCCACAGCCTTCGAGGCCTGGTATGTGCATCGACATGTGAACGCCCACGACTTCCCTAAAGAATGGATCCCCAGCACCTTCACCAAGGCTGCTAGCTGGAACCACGGGCTGGCGGTGGGGGCAGGGCTGGTGGCTAACATGCTGGCTGAGTGGCTCCACTTGGGGCCTGTGGCTCCCTTCCTCCTGGCTGTGCCTTGCCTGGGGGCCTGTGGCTGGGTGGTGCTGACTGACTGGGGCATGGAGGAGAAGGGAGGCCTGGAGGGGGACAACAAGACGTCCTTGCTTGGTCCTTCTGCTTCAGTGCCTCTGGCCCGGGCATCTGCACGGGCCCGGTTCTGGCGCAGCTGTCAGGAAGGTCTCCGCTGTCTGTTATCAGACAGACGGGTGATGCTGCTAGGAGGTGTCCAAGCTCTGTTTGAGAGTGTACTTTATATATTTGTCTTCCTGTGGACCCCGGTCCTGGACCCCCACGGCCCTCCGCTGGGCATCGTCTTCTCCTGCCTGATGGCAGCCAGTATGGCTGGGTCCCTGCTCTACCGCCTGGCCACCTCCACCCGCTACCGCCTTCAGCCTGGTCACCTCCTCTGCTTCTCCATGCTGCTCGCCTTTTTCTCCTTCTTCATGCTTATCTTCTCCACAGCCCCAGGCCAGCCCAGACCCCGCGAGTCCCTGCTGGCCTTCCTGCTGCTGGAGCTGGCTAGTGGCCTCTACTTCCCCGCTGTCAGCTTTCTCCAGGGGAGGGTGATCCCAGAGGAGAAGAGGGCCGGGGTGCTGGCCTGGTTCAGGTTGCCTCTGCACCTTCTGGCCTGCCTGGGGCTCCTCGCGCTCCATGGAGAGGTGTCTGGGACCGGAGGGGGCGAGAGTGGTAGTGGAACTAGAAACATGTTTGGGGGCTGTGCTGTTATGATGCTAGCTGCACTCTTGGCTGTGGTCAGTCTCTTTACTCTGGGAAGGAATGATGTGGATCTCAGACTAGAGGGGCCCAAAGGAGAGGGAGAGATATGACATTCAGAGAACTTTGTCCCAACATTGGACAATGACTAGGAATACAGTTACTGCTTTGTTGACAGATGAAGACTCGTTTGGGAAAGTAAAATGAACTTTTGAGGGACTGAAACCTGACATATAATCAACCTTGGAGTTACCAATATTAGACAATGATTTAAAATAATCTGGTGTCGGTAAGGTGTGTATATATATTTGTTTACAAGATTTCCTGATATTTATTTGTTTTCGTTTTGTTAACTGGGACTAGCAATTGTTTAGCTATATTGTTGGGTATATGAAGAAAAATATTTTTATTTTGAGTTATTATGCTGCAGTCTGCGTCATCTCTTGGCCTTCTTTTGAAGCACACTTGCATACGCACTGACGCACATGCTGGTGTAATAATGTTGTGCCAGTAGGTGGTGCCAGTCTAGCTCTAGGATGTTCTTCATATTCTAGCCTGTACATGTTGTAGTGTTTATCAACTGCGTTGTTCAGGGTGTACCACTCAGCCACGGCAGAACAGGGCTTACAGCACTAGCACAGCTGCTTGCTTCAGCAGAAATATCACCCACTCTCATATCATTTAACAAGTACAATATATCAATTCAGTCTTACTGTTTATGATGAAAGAAACTGTGAAATCAATCAATAGGCATGTGTAGCTACACTTTGTGGAGTTCTTGACATTATCAGTAGTGTCCAAAAGGGGAAAAATATTATACATAGCTTGTTGCGTGGACGAATATCGGTGCCATTCCATTATCAATGCCTGTTTTGGTATACAAACAGTTGCTATTTTGACTTATGGGGCTTGCTAGGTACATTGTAGTAATTAAACACCAATGTTAAGGGTGTTTAGATTCTGAATGGATATTTAATGTGTCTTGGAGAGGCATGTATATTTGCCTTGTTCTTTTTCGCTTTCTATTCTCCAGAACCTTCAGTAAAATAGGACATATTGTAAACATGGAATAAATATGATTTTAATAGTGTCTTTGTCATTTTGTGATCCTTTTGAATTGCAGTGATAATGTCAGACAGATTCAGGTTGTGATACTACACATGCACTCGCTGTCCAGTTTATTAGGTACGCCACCCCGTTCACAAAAATGGATCGCTCCAACAGACAGTGAGTCACTTTGCCGTGGCTTGTTATATAAAGTAGGCAAAGGGGTGATGGGTTCGCACTCAAAAAGCTTACTTCATTATTCTATGTGTTTTATTATTTTCACTGCATCAGGGATAGCGTACGCAGACGTTTTGGTATTCCAGCCTTCTTCAGTATGTGTAGGTACAATTTTCTTTTAATTTGCCTATCGGGAATGTGGCTTTTTTTGGTCTACCTGTGTACAAATTAGTCAGAAAGAAATACAGAATTATAGGGTATGGGATTGGGCACGAAGGGCAACTCGCAAATCAATCGCCCCACATGTTCGCTCACCTAAATGCATCATATCAATTCAAGGACATTAGGCAAAGCCGTTCATAAATATGTGGGGTCAACTCATAAACAACATGCAAAATTTGATATGGACTGTTTCTTTGTGAATTTTTTTATTTATTTCACGTTTATTTAACCAGGTAGGCAAGTTGAGAACAAGTTCTCATTTACAATTGCGACCTGGCCAAGATAAAGCAAAGCAGTTTGACACATACAACAACACAGAGTTACAGAGTTACACATGGAGTAAAACAAACACAGTCAATAATACAGTAGAAAAATAAGTCTATATGCAATGTGAGCAAATGAGGTGAGATAAGGGAGGTAAAGGCAAAAAAGGCCATGGTGGCAAAGTACAGTGGGGGGAAAAAGTATTTGATCCCCTGCTGATTTTGTACGTTTGCCCACTGACAAAGGATCCGTCTATAATTTTAATGGTAGGTTTATTTGAACAGTGAGAGAAAGAATAACAAAAATATACAGAAAAATGCATGTCAAAAATGTTATAAATTGATTTGCATTTTAATGAGGGAAATAAGTATTTGACCCCCTCTCAATCAGAAAGATTTCTGGCTCCCAGGTGTCTTTTATACAGGTAACGAGCTGAGATTGGGAGCACACTCTTAAAGGGAGTGCTCCTAATCTCAGCTTGTTACCTGTATAAAAGACACCTGTCCACAGAAGCAATCAATCAATCAGATTCCAAACTCTCCACCATGGCCAAGACCAAAGAGCTCTCCAAGGATGTCAGGGACAAGATTGTAGACCTACACAAGGCTGGAATGGGCTACAAGACCATCGCCAAGCAGCTTGGTGAGAAGGTGACAACATTTGGTGCGATTATTCGCAAATGGAAGAAACACAAAAGAACTGTCAATACCCCTCGGCCTGGGGCTCCATGCAAGATCTCACCTCGTGGAGTTGCAATGATCATGAGAACGGTGAGGAATCAGCCCAGAACTACACGGGAGGATCTTGTCAATGATCTCAAGGCAGCTGGGACCATAGTCACCAAGAAAACAATTGGTAACACACTACGCCGTGAAGGACTGAAATCCTGCAGCGCCCGCAAGGTCCCCCTGCTCAAGAATACATATACATGCCCGTCTGAAGTTTGCCAATGAACATCTGAATGACTCAGAGGACAACTGGTGAAAGTGTTGTGGTCAGATGAGACCAAAATGGAGCTCTTTGGCATCAACTCAACTCGCCGTGTTTGGAGGAGGAGGAATGCTGACATGACCCCAAGAACACCATCTCCACCGTCAAACATGGAGGTGGAAACATTATGCTTTGGGGTGTTTTTCTGCTAAGGGGACAGGACAACTTCACCGCATCAAAGGGATGATGGATGGGGCCATGTACCGTCAAATCTTGGGTGAGAACCTCCTTCCCTCAGCCAGGGCATTGAAAATGGGTCGTGGATGGGTATTCCAGCATGACAATGACCCAAAACACACGGCCAAGGCAACAAAGGAGTGGCTCAAGAAGAAGCACATTAAGGTCCTGGAGTGGCCTAGCCAGTCTCCAGACCTTAATCCCATAGAAAATCTGTGGAGGGAGCTGAAGGTTCGAGTTGCCAAACGTCAGCCTCGAAACCTTAATGACTTGGAGAAGATCTGCAAAGAGGAGTGGGACAAAATCCCTCCTGAGATGTGTGCAAACCTGGTGGCCAACTACAAGAAACGTCTGACCTCTGTGATTGCCAACAAGGGTTTTGCCACCAAGTACTAAGCCATGTTTTGCAGAGGGGTCAAATACTTATTTCCCTCATTAAAATGCAAATCAATTTATAACATTTTTGACATGCGTTTTTCTGGATGTTTTTGTTGTTATTCTGTCTCTCACTGTTCAAATAAACCTACCATTAAAATTATAGACTGATCATTTCTTTGTAAATGGGCAAACGTACAAAATCAGCAGGGGATCAAATACTTTTTTCCCGACTGTAAATATAATATAGCAAGTAAAACACTGGAATGGTAGATTTGTAGTGGGAAGAAAGTGCAAAGTAGAAATAGAAATAATGGGGTGCAAAGGAGCAAAATAAATAAATACAGTAGGGGAAGGGGTAGTTGTTTGGGCTAAATTATAGATGGGCTATGTACAGGTGCAGTGATCTGTGAGCTGCTCTGACAGCTGGTGCTTAAAGCTAGTGAGGGAGATAAGTGTTTCCAGTTTCAGAGATTTTTGTAGTTCGTTCCAGTCATTGGCAGCAGAGAACTGGAAGAAGAGACGGCCAAAGGAGGAATTGGCTTTGGGGATGACCAGAGAGATATAATAATAATTTGTAGACAGGTAGACCGGAAAAGCCACATCCCTGGCAACCCTGATTAGAAGCACCTGCTGCTCATCTGTTGATCTTAACAAATGCTGTTTTGAATGAAAGAAAATTGTACCTACGCACACGCTGAAGAAGGCTGTAAAGCCGAAACGTCTGTACGCTATCCCTGATGCAGTGAAAATAATTAAACATAGAATAATGAAGTAAGCTTTGTGACAACTTTTTGAGTGTGAACCCATTTGTTTGTTTGAATTCGCAGGCTTTACACACCAGCCAAGCTTTTGGGAGAGCGCTATGGTTCTCTTTTGATGATAAAAGGCTGGCAGACAGGCATTGAGGTATTCAGTTATTGAGGTTGCTGCAGCACCCCCTGATAAATTGAAATTAAAACATTTATAATAACGTTGACATCACCCCCAACATCTTCCCGCGGCCACGGATGTGCGGAACGGCATCTCGAAACGCACAACTCGTCGATCCTTGTGGCGGATGGGCTATTGCAGCAGACGACCACACCGGGTTACACTCCTATCAGCTAAAAACAAGAAGCAGCTCCAGTGGGCATGGGATCACCAAAACTGGGCAATTGAGATGTGGAAAAACATTGCCTGGAACATGACAGCAAATTCAGTTTAATTGAGTGGCCTGCGCAGGACCCAGACCACAATCCAATAGAGCATCTTTGGGATGAGATGCAATGGGCTGTTCACAGCATGAATGTACCACCGTCCAATCTGCAGCAACTGCGTGATGCCATCGCATCAGCATGGTCCAACATTCCTGTGGAAGGTTTCCGACACCTTGTAGAATTCCCTGAATAATTCAGGCTGTTCTGGAGGCAAAGGGGGGTCTGACCCGGTACTAGATGGGTGTACCTAATAAACTGCCCAGTGTATGTAGATAAAATGCAGGCCTCTTCTACAGTCTTACATGAATGTTTTATTAGTAGGAGCTTCTAGTATTTTCATGAATGTTAGTAACCTTTCATGAATTAATGCAGAACGCTGCATCAGTGCATTACCTAAACATAGAACATTTTAAACCAGTGATGCTTTTTCTTCCTCTTTAGTTAATGGAGAAAATATATATGTGATGTCAAAACGAGAGAAAAAAAAGGTTTTATTTTTAGCCTAAGTGCTACGGACAGAGAAGTAGAGGGAAAAGATGTAACTTTCAGATCATGTATTCCCTTCTACGCCACCCTCTCTCCTTTTTTACTGCAGACCAAATATTCCAGTTCTCTCTGGCCCTATCCTCACTTGAGTCACATACTGATACAACATCTGTCCACCCCTTTTTGCCAAGCGGTTTGGTACTGTCCAAGCTTCCCACAGCACTGCTGCTTCACCTGGATGTTTCTAGAATGTTCCTTTTTTGGGGGGGGGGGTCTGTGAGAATCCTAACTGCGTGGGCTGTTAGATTAAGCCACTGCTGCAGCATCAGAAGGGGTTTAATCTACGAGAAGCAGCAGCAGAGAGAGACACTATTTCCCAGGCTCCATCTTACCTAGTGTCAGTTCTTTTATTTGACTGTACAAGAACTGCTGGGCATCTAGGACACATACAAGAGGATAGAATATCAAGGAAGGAGGAAAACTGAGCTTCTTTGACTGGAGCAGAGAGATAAATAAAGCATCATAGTGTCTGCTGCAGACACCAGACACAGCCATTATGACCCAGGGCAAGGTAAGGGCTTTACAGATACATTATATAGATCTCATTGTATCCTCATTCATTCCATGCTCATTCTGCAGTAAACCCATAGTAGAAAGGGAAGGTTCTTGGCTTATATTTTATTTCAGTGCGTGTGGTGCACAATGTTATGTAATCATTGTGGCAGCATGTACGTAGGCTGTATCTGTCGCTCCATCCTCTCACCTGCCTCTGTTGAGGAGCTAATCTCATTGTGTTGCTCAGTAACGATGCAACGTCTCTTCAGCAGCAGAGAATAGTATTGTTATCAGAGAATGGCAGAGTGAATGAAATGACAGCTATAAACTAGATTGTATGGAGATGGAGAGAGGGTAATGTTCCACCTGCGTCACGATCCTTCAGTTCAGAGACATGGACGTACCACCCCCCCACATTATATATAACCTTAAGTGTTGCTGTTATGCATTGACTCAAAGCTGAGGAAGTTAAAGAAATACGATTAACCTACCCGTACTAATGACTGTAAATGAGATCACAATAGACTACTTACTATTTCTATTTTTATGTAGGAAATATGGAGAGAGAGAAAGAGGAGAGGGATATTCATATTCATTGGTACATTCATTAGCCATCTGGACAGTGTTGTGTAATGATGACTCATTCACTGATCCTGGATCGTCTACACCCACAGTGTGGAGCCATGCTACAGCAGATGGTTCGTCTAAGGACTGATCTCAGTCCAAATCTTACAGTCAGCAATCAGAGCATCAGATCAGATATCAAATGAGTCCCAAATTGTGAATCTGAATTTATCGTATTTGCTTTTAAAATGTGGATTTAAAAAAAAATAGTTGTTAAAAAAGGAATTTGGATTTAAAAGTTTCTGCTCAAGTTTCTCAGTTGATTAGTGGCTCATAATCTTCTTCTGTTGTTTTATTAAATGGTATTTTATTTCCAAACAGCTATTTAGTCCTGATTCGGTATCTTATGTTATGTACCCTCAGCTTACAGTCGCAAACAAGGCTGCTGAAGCAGGAGAGAAGCAGTATGGCACTTCGAGTGGAGAAGCAGGAGGGCCACCGGCCCCTCCCACCTATGAGGAGGCCACTGGCGCAGGTGAGAAAGGTATGTCAGTGTCGCAGAAAGAACCGTCATTTCTTCACTCCTCTCTCTTTATAAACAAAAGTGTGAAAAACAACTGACCATTTACTGTGTGTTTGTGTTGAACTTGTCAGCAGGCCTCAGCGGCAGCCCCTGCTACAGCGGGGCTTATCCTAGTGATGGGGAGATGCTCACAGAATTCAGCTGGAGTGATAAAAACATCAGACGGATCTTTATCCGCAAGGTAGGCTATGACTATAGCTATTAGTACCTTATTACTACCTTATTACATTGCACTACCTATACAAGCCAATTACTACTATAATACTAACCCATTACTACATTATTACTACCGTATGTTAAGGCCATACAGATACTGTATGCTATTTTTAAACTGTATTTTTCATTACCTCCTTTTAGTTGTCTTTTCTTCCCCGTTACCACCGTTTAGGTTTACGCCATCTTGATGATTCAACTTCTTGTCACTCTTTCCATTGTGGCTCTCTTCACATTCTGGTAAGTGTTCTATAACCTCTAAATACGGATGCTACTCTCCATCCTTCAATAGTTTTACCTGGTCAAGCAATAGATGGCCATGACAATCGCAGGAAGTCCTACACTTTGATACAGTAATGTTACATCACTGTGCACCAGACATGAACCTGTCACAGGTGCTAGATAGGAACACACACAGGAACAAGTACTTCGATGAAAATGGGCAAACATTGCATATTTACAATTATTTCTGGTTCCTTCATCAGTGAACCAGTGAAGAACTACATTCAGTCCAACCCTGGATGGTACTGGGCTTCTTAGTAAGTCACAGCTTTGATCTTGCATACATCATTACTATGTTGATTTCATTCTGAAAGTACTAAAATATGTGTTATTTCTTTACACAGTGCTGTGTTCTTTGTCACATATATTACACTCGTCTGCTGTCCTGGACCAAGGTGAGTTTACAATGTTAATGTGTGTGGTTAACAACTATCAGTTATTATGATACTAGAGAATGTATCATTTTAGCAGAATTTAACGACAGTACTTATTATGTTTGATTTGTATTTCCTACAGGAGACAGTTTCCATGGAATCTGATCCTGCTCGCCATCTTTGTACGTATCATAGAGTGTTTGAAACAATCCATATCTTTACAACATTTAAACACATTGTCTAAAGACTTTAAAGTACTACACATACTTCAGAATCACAGACTTCTCCTTTGTGTAACCCCTCTTTCTCGGTAATGTCTGTTCACTTTGTCATCTCTCCTGTTGCAGACCCTCTCTCTCTCCTATATGACAGGGATGCTATCCAGGTACAGTCTCCCATAACAGTGTCTACAGTTTGTTTGTCTCCGTTGTCCGCTATGCTTTGCATGCCTGCTTCTTCAGACTTTCAGTATGGCTAGCATGATGGTTTTTGCAGCCAGGTAAACAGCTAATGTGTTACATTAAATTCAGCTAAGGTTTTGGTGAACAGCTAATAAGTACAATCAGGTGGGTTAAATTTGTTTTGGATTGAAAACACGTATGGGTTGGTAAATCTCCAGGAAGAGGTTTGGGCAGCCCTGCATTAACCGGTGTCAGTATCGATCAGATATGCCAAAGATATACATGGGCTTAGTAACACTGTTATACATTTTAGTCTTGCTTAGTTACTGTGTATTCACCAAAATAAGTCATTAATATGTTATTCCTGTATACATTTTTTTTTGAGTATGTCATTTCTTAGTAAATAAATACTTGGCAAATAATTCCTGTACCATATCTTCCCCCCTCTAATAGTTATTACAACACCAAGTCAGTGGTGATGTGTTTGGGTATTACTGCTATGGTCTGCCTTACTGTCACTCTCGTCAGCTTCCAAACTAAGGTCAGTCTGCCTGAGGAAAAAGGAAATTCTAGAATTTAATAGGATCTCTGTGCTTCTATGATTCACAATTTGTTATAGGTTGTTATTTTTCCTCATGGCCAAGTTACCTTCTCTTTTTCTGCCCTATCTTCCCTTTTTTCCTATTCAGTTTGATGTGACATCATGCCAAGGTGTATTGTTTACCTTCTGCATGGTTATGATGGTGTCTGGACTGGTCCTGGCCATCGCATTGCCCTACGGATATGTAAGTTCTAATAATAATAATACACTTTATTTGTAGAACACGTTGTCATACATGAAAGCCTGCGAAGTAAAGTGCTATACATAGCAGGAAGTAAAACTACCCTAATCAGAAACTATATAATGAATGAGGTGAATAAATAAATGCAGGTGCAGACTAACATGAGGAATTAGACAGAGGTCTCCAACGCTGCGTTTAGACACGCTGCCAATTCTGTTCTTTTTTTCCCCCACTAACTAGTCTTTTGACAAATCAGATCAGATCTTTTTCAGAGCTCATCCGATTGGTCAGAAGACCAATTAGTGAGAAAAAAACCATCAAGCATACAGCTGCGTCAGATCTAATTGTACATTCACATTTTCTAGAGATATAATATCTGCTTGTTTTGTGCTCCAGGTGCCCTGGGTGCATGGTGTCTATGGTGCCTTGGGAGCATTACTTTTTACCATGGTAAAGTGTAAAACCTATATAGTCTGTTTTTACTTGACAGTCCACAAATGACAAAGAGAGATGTACAACTACTGTAATACTTCAACTCTTTTCTCCGTTTCAGTTTTTGGCGTTTGACACCCAGCTACTGATGGGGAACAAGCGCTACACAATAAGTCCAGAGGAATACGTCTTTGCCACTCTCAACATCTACCTCGACATTATCTACATCTTCTCCTTCTTCCTGTCCCTGTTCGGAACAGAGAGGACAAACTGAATCCACCTCCAGGCCAGCATCTCAGCTTTTCCATCCAAACACGGCCCGTATTCATAGTCTCAGAGTAGTAGTGCTGATTTAGGATCGGCTTTGCCATTTAGATCACGGTGAAAAGTGTCGTACACACATTTGAGCCTAGGTCGGCACTACTCGGAGACACGGTATGAATACAGGCTCTGATCTCACCATCAAGATGTACTGTACACAACCTATTGATCCTTGATCCACCACTTCTTCCCACAGTCTCAGCTTAGTGTGATCCTCCTTCCCTCTCTAGCATGATATGGACCTATACTACTTTATTGTCTGCTTAGCTGTCAATCTCCAGAATGTACAGTACTTTTCACCTATAGGGTCAGCGATCTATAGAATTACATTGCTAACGGTAGATAGGTGTGAAAAACACATGCAAAATCCTGAGTCTGTCTAAAAGCTAGAACTGTAGGTGTTTTTGTCTTATGCAGATGTGATGTCCTTGCTTTCTCCTGTTTTTTAACAACAGCAGTCATGAATGACACTGCTCTACAGGGGATTATCACCTCTTATGAAGAGGAACTTAAAGTATCTGCCCTAAAGGCATGAATATCTGAATATCTTTCAGTGTAGCAACATAGACATCATTGTGCTTAGTTCATCAGTAGTGCACTTGGCTACATCCAATTCCATCAGTGTATAACACATTGTGATGACCCTCAGCTTTAGAGTAGAGAGAGAGATAGAGAGAGTAAAGTATTACTTTATTGACCCGAACTTGGGAAATTGTTTTGTCACTCAGCATCGTCAATAAATTAAAAATGACAAGACACGTATCCATGACAAAATCAATTAAACACATATTAAGACACATATAAATCAATGGCATCTGTGCACAGTATGTCTGTGGTTTGTTGTTTCTCCTCCAGTCTGTCAACTCTTAACCTACTGGTTGAAATCTCAAAGGAACATAAGATCTGGAACGTGCAGGCAATTCAATCCAATTCTGATTTAATTTGAATGTAGGCAAATTGCTTGGCTTTCCTTAGATGCTTTAGACTAAAATAGTTCATCTAGTTGCACTAAAACTGGAGATGTAATGCAATCCTGTCAATATGATGAGCCATAGTCCAATGATGTCAGTAGGGGTTTACTCACCACCCTTCTCTTTCTTTGTAACATTCTGTTCTGTATTACTGTGTTGTGTTAACACACCCCTCCATGTTCAAATTTTCCAGCTAGATTGGCGGCTATTTAACTCTTAACTTTTTATTTATTTACAGATAGCTAAACCAGAGTCATCCCACTGGGCACAGATGTCAATCCAATGTCTATTCCACATTGGTTCAACGTCATTTTTGTTGAAATGACGTGGAAACAACGTTGATTCAACCAGTGTGTGCCCAGTGGAATATATTTAGAATCTAAATATACGGTTCTGGGACTGGGTTAAACCAATGATTTGATACATATGCTTTGCTAAGCATGTTTTGGGGGCCAATCTGGAAAACTTTTACAATGTGGGGATGTGGAAAATGTATGTGTTTGCTCCAGTAGTTATACAGTGCCCTCCGTAATTATTGGGACAGTGACACATTGTTGTTGTTTTGGCTCTGTACTGCAGCGCTTTGGATTTTAAATTATACAATGACCATGAGGTTAACATGCAGACTGTCAGGTTGAACCATTTAGAAATTACAGCACCTTTTGTATATAGTCTGACTATTTTAGGGGACCAAAATTATTGGGACAAATTCCCTTTATATGTGTATTAAAGTAGTCAACTTTAGTATTTGGTCCCATATTCCTAGCACAACAATGATTAAATCAAGCTTGTGACTCTACAAACTTGTTGGATGCATTTGCTGTTTGTTTTGGTTGTGTTTCCGATTATTTTGTGCCCAGTAGACATTCATGGTAAATAATGTATTGCATTACAATATCAGGGGAGGTAATTATAATAGCATCCACATTAATGTAGAAGTGTTTAGAAACATTCTATTCTTATTTACAGTAGAAGTGACTCCAAAGTGACACAATACATTATTTACCATTCATTTCTATTGGGCACAAAATGGTCTGAAACACGACCAAAACAAACAGCAAATGCATCCAACAAGTTTGTAGTCAAAAGTTAAATGTAATTGTTGCGTGCTAGGAACATGGGACGAAATACTACACTTTTGACTACTTTAATCAAATCAAATTGTATTGGTCACATACACATGGTTAGCAGATGTTAAGGTGAGTGTAGCGAAATGCTTGTACATATATAAGTGAATTTATCCCAATACTTTGGGCCCCTAAAATGGGGGGGGAGAGACTATGTACAAAAAGTCCTGTAATTTCTAAACGGTTCACCATCATTGTATAATTTCAAATCCAAAGTGCTGGAGTACAGAGCAACAACAAAATCACTGTCCCAATAATTACGGAGGGCAATGTAAATTGATGGCTTAACCTTGTGACATAATGTTTTTATAGACACTGAAAGAGTTGATATTTTTTTGTAAAAGCAAAGAGTTTTGATTATTGTGACAAGAAAGAGTTAACTTTAAACATGCTTGCAAACTTTCTTGATGTGTACATGGCAAGAAAATAATACTACATTGTATTTGGCCTGAAAAACGCATACATATATTTTCTTAATAAAACCCTGAATGGTTCATCTGTGTATGAAATATGTGGCCTTGGAATAGTCTTATCTGAACAAATTGTAATTAATTTGCTGTTGTAAAAAAAATGCTTCTCTTGGTTAAGTGCGTTGAGTGTTATTCCATAGTGTGTTAAGAACTTAATTTCTATTTACAATTCTTGCTGTAAATAAAAGAAAAATGTACTCACCAATCTTCTAGTTTTTTTTGTATCTCAGACACTAAACTAGATACGAGCAACGATTTCTATTATATTGACAAGACAGTCGAGGAACCGCTCTAGCAATGGATATTTTTCCAAATTCGACAATCATTTTATCCTCCACAGAAAAATTCCTCACTTTGTGGTCTCATTTTGGTGGACACATTTCGGATGTAGTAAACCCTCTCGTTCCTCCTCTACTTTTTTGATACGCGTTGAACTGACGTTGACATCGTCAAAGAAGCGCCATAAAAAAAACATTCCAACCAGCCAATCACGTTTCACAAAAATTGTATCTATACGATTTGCTCATCCAATGAAAACGTTTCATGGTAGAACGCCAAGGTCGGCCATGTTGTGTGGTTTCCACTAGTTACCACAGCCACAAAGTCAACGTGGCTATTTCCTACAAATTAATTGGTAAGACATTTGCTTTTTGGTCCTAATTTAAGTTTAGTGTTAGACACATGGTTGGCATTGTGGTTAAGGTTAGGTTTAAAATCACATTTTAAAAAGATACATTTTAGAAATAGGGATGGTTTATGACTTAGTGGCTGTGGTAACTAGTGACGACCATGTTGTGGTTTTGAATGAGGAAGAAGCGGGAGAGGTTAGAGGTTATCGTTTAATGAGTTATTTTTTATTTAAAGTACTACATTGAGTTACTTTGGACTTCTTTGCTATTTAAGAAAGATGCATGGCATTGTCGAATGTGGTACTAGTGATTAAAATCCTAGTCGCTTCAGCCACATAACCCGGATTGTTAGCTAGCTAGTTTAGCTAACCACAAGCTAGCTAATTTCAAGGGAAGGGGAAAGGTAACTTGATAGCTAACTGGTTAGCAGTGTTGTTTAGCTAACTAGCTACGATTTACTTTCCCCGGTCGAATGACGTTGGGTGGCTTTATGTGCTTTTTCCTGCGCTGGCAGGCGGGTTGGAAGCAACCATAGCGATACACATTTTCGCGGGCGGGAGGTTTTAAACTTCTCTAAACATGTTCAATAAATTTTACGAATTAATTGGAACGGGTTTCGCTAATCTCCGCAATGGAGTACCAGCTCCCGACCAACAAGATGATGATACACACGGAGTACAACAAGGGGGTCGGATAAGGAGAAAAAGACCCATCGACTGGTAAGTTAAGGTTATTCTAATGTTAGCTAGCTAATTTATCTGTAATATATTTGTTGTGTAGTAATCTAATTTGGCTAACGTTACGTAGCTAATTTAGCTTAGTGTACTAGCTGGTGGCGGCACTGGATGACCTAACTAGATGGTTAACGTTAGCTAATTGTCAACTATGTGTGAGTTGTAGCTAAACTTGCGGAATTGTATATTTGAGATGGTGGTGAGATTTTGACCAGCCAGTTAGCTACTACTAGCTAGCTAACGTTACAGAAGTATGGCACACTGTCTGACACGTTTGGGAGTCGGGTTGAGCAACCAAAGTGCGCCCCCCCCTCCCAAATACCATGACCGAATATAACCCCGATGAGTGGAGCCGGTCACTGACTAAAGTGAATGTAGCTAGCTTGCTTGCTATACCAGAATTATCACGGCAAAAAAAACAAATATGAGGCTGCCCGCACAGTCAGTGATTCTCTGGCACGTATTCATGTTGGATATTGTTTCCCCCCTGTTTTTATAGTTTGGAGGATGGTGACCAGGCACTAGCAGTGAAGAGATTTCGGATGGGTAAGCTAACTGCAATCTTGGTAGTGCATATATGCAAAAGTATTTGGACACCTTTTGAAATGAGTGGATTAAGCTATTTCATCCACACCCATTGCTGACAGGTGTATAAAATAGAGCACACCGCCATGCAATCTCCATAGACAAACATTGGCAGTAGAATGGTCTTCCCTGTGGCTCAGTTGGTAGAGCATGGTGTTTGCAACGCCAGCATGGTGTGTGCAACGCCAGGGTTGTGGGTTCGATTCCCACGGGGGGCCAGTACAAAAAAAAAAATGCATGAAACAAAAATGTATGCATTCACTACTGTAAGTCGCTCTGGATAAGAGCGTCTGCTAAATGACTAAAATGTAAATGTAATGGTCTTACTGAAAAGCTCAGTGACTTTCAACGTGGCACCATCTTAGGATGTCACCTTTCCAACAAGTCAGTTTGTCAAATTTCTGCCGTGCTAGAGCTGCCCCGGGCAACTATAAGTGTCATTATTGTGAAGTGGAAACGTCTAGGAGCAACAACGGCTTAGCCGTGAAGTGCTAGGCCACACAAGCTCACAGAACGGGAGTGCTGAAGCGCGTAGAGCATAAAAATTGTATGTCCTCAGTTGCAACAAGTTATCAAGTTCCAAACTGCCTCTGGAAGCAACATCCGCACAAGATCTGTTCACAGGGAGCTTCATGAAATGGGTTTCCATGGCCGAGCAGCCGTACACAAGCCTAAGATCACCGTGTGCAATGCCAAGCATCGCTGGCGTGGTGTAAAGCTTGCCGCTTTTGAACTCTGGCGCAGTGGAGCATGCTTCACCATCTGGCAGTCCAACGGACGAATCTGGGTTTGGTGGATGCCAGGAGGACGCTACCTGCCCCAATGCATAGTGCCAACTGTACATTTTTGGTGGAGGTGGAATAATGGTCTGGGGTTGTTTTTCATGGTTCGAGCTAGACCCCTTAGTTTCAGTGAAGGGAAATCTTAACACTACAGCATAGACGATTCTGTGCTCCCATCTTTGTGGCAACCGTTTGGAATGCCCTTTCCTGTTCCAGCATGGCAATGCCCCTGTGCACAAAGCGAGGTCCATACAGAAATGGTTTGTTGAGATCGGTGTGGAAGAACTTGACTGGCCTGCACAGAGCCTTGACCTCAACCCCATCCAACAACTTTGGGATCAATTGGAACACCGACTGCGAGCCAGCCCTACTCGCCCAACATTCCCGGTGTCACTAACGCTCTTGTGGTTGAATGGAAGCAAGTCCCTCCAACATCTAGTAGAAAGCCTTCCCAGAAGAGTGGAGGCTGTTATAGCAGTAGAGAGGGTGACCAACTCCTTATTAATGCCCATGATTTTGGTATGAGATACTTTTGGTCATGTAGTGTATCGTGTGGTGTCTTAACATGTTCCCGGCACAATGGTGTATACAGTGTTTGATAAACAGCCCATGGTTCCCTATCTGACCTGATATGATGTATTTGTGGATATGACAACAGGGGTCTTCATTGACACAGTGAAGACTGCGGCTGAAGGGGTGAAGAGCCATAGCTCCAACGTGGCATCCTGGGTACGGAATAGTGTGACTCCTACCTTGAGGAACATACTGCCCGCTTCCCCAGACCCCCCTCCGGAAGAACACTTTGATGAAGAGCCAGCAAAAGAGCTTCAACCGGAACCCTCAACTTCTGCACCTCGTCCCTCAACTGTCTGGGAAGAGACTGAGGTATTGGGTCTCTTTATGATGTTTCAGGGCTCTTAATTCACAAAGTATTAGTGCTGATCTTGGATAAGTTTTTGAGTTTTAAATCATAATGAATAAGGGGGGGGACTTGATCCTAGATCATCACTTGAGACCGTTTTTGAATATGGGCCCAGATCTAGTACTAGATTTATACGTATTCATTACTCCAGTTTATTACAGGCCAGCACTCTGTTATAGTCATATTGAACAATAATGTCATTCGTTTTTATGGTATTTTTTTCAGGTCCTTGAGGTGAGGTACTCTGATCCCCTGGATGGGATGTGTGTTGCTCCCTCGTCAACTCTGGAATGGAAAAGCTCTAAATCAGGCAAGACTCTATTCTAAGAATGTCTATGAAACCATTCCTGCTGCCGGCTGGAAATCTCAGTAATGTTGCTATGGAAATGGAACAGTTGTTTGATCCACACACTCTTTCTCTCCTCCTCTTTTCACTGCAGAGTCCTTTAGAATTGAGAAGACGATGATAGGATCGAAGGTTTGCAGACGGCAAGTGTGCATGGCTCTCACACATCGGGATGCGCCCAAAACGAATGGGCACTCTGTCAGTCTGCCTCATTCCTCCAGCAGTACCCCTAAGCCATGTCCCTCTACCCGCCTGGGCAGGAGCCAACTCAGAACACCTGCATCAACAAGGTATGCTCATATTGTTAATCGATATAGGCCTGCCTTTCTCACTGGGTAAAAAATGCAGTCTGCTATTAATCAAGCATTGAAAAGGCTTGATTTTTGAACAGGGCCGTTTCAAGGTTGTTAGAGAGCTTGAATTTAAAAGTGCTTGAAACTGTTCCATTTTCTGTGCTTGATATTGTTCTATTCACAATAATATGAGTAACATGTTCGGTGCAGTAATTGAATTCTCTCTGTAGCCAGTTGACCTCTGCAGGATGCAGCTCTTTCACCAGCATGTATGAGAAGTCCTTCCCCATCCGCGTTGTGCAGAGTCCTTCACACGGCAGCCCTTCCACCCGCCTCCTCAGAGCCAGGGCTCGCTGCACCGCGCAAGAGGTGAGAGACCACCTACCAGAATATTTAGGGCTCCCACTCTCTGAACTTTTGATATTGGTCTGTTTTCAAATAATGCTGTTATGTAACAGAGTTATTTGAAAACAGCCCAATAGCTAAAAGGAGCCAGGTATATTCTGGATTACGTGATATAAGCACGGTGTAACTGAACTTCCCTCTGGGGAAAATAGTTATTCTATTGTATCTATCTGTGTGTGTGTGTGTGTGTGTGTGTGTGTGTGTGTGTCGACTCACATAAGTCCATATAGATACAATAGAATAACTATTGTTTTCCCAGAGGGAAGTTCAGGTACAACATGCTCATATCACGTAGTCCTGAATATACCTGGAGAATGCCACATTGAGTTTTGTTGCCTCTACTTCATATCCAAGCTTTATTTATAATATAGAGTGATGGGTCCTCTCTGTGTTGCTCCAGTCTGTCTGTGAGGAGGAGAAGATGGTGTACAGACAGCTGCTGGCCATGGTCTCAGGTGGCCAGTCCTTGTCGTTCCACAATGGCAGCTCCCATGGCTTTCCGCGCTCACACAGAGACTTGTGAGTACAACAACCACAAGGCCAATGCTACAGTCCTCTCACTCTCCTCAAGTCCCAGAGAATGACTGGCAATTCAGTCGTGCTCAAATGACCTGTACTCGCCTGTTGATGCAACCACACACATTTTAATCAGGAAATCTACCCCTTTCTACTTCTCCCCAGGTTTGATTGTCCTACATCTTGGCCATTTGGTGTGCTGGTGTTCCTTTCTAATAACCTCTCTCTCTCAGCACCAGCTTCCTGAGCACCAGCAGGCATCTGCTCCAGTGTTCGTCCCCTACGGGGGCAGGAGATGCCTCAGAGGGCCCCAGTGAACCCCCAAGCCCCCGTCCAGAGTTCAGCCAGGGCTACAGCAACGTCCCCAGCCCAGGGAAGGGCTCCTCCAGTGGGGCAGGGAACCACACCTGGGTCCCTGACTCAGACCTCAGCCCCAGGGGACCAGAGACACTACAGTCTGCCCCCTCTCCAGCTACCCTACAAGACACCTCTTCTCAGGACACACAATCATCAGGTGAAACGCCTTAACCCATTTCCACTTCATCAGAGTTGATGTAGTAGTTTATTGACCCCAAGGAGGGACATTGATTTATCACCACCAGCATCAGCAGTATACAGAGACAGGACATGATAACGCTGTAGTGCCATCTTTAGTTTTATGTGTTGTGTTTCTATAAAAGCCTGTTTGTCTCTCTCGTACTAATTTGGACCATGGCTTGTTCTGCAGCGCATGATGGGGACTCCGTAATCATTGTGAATGAGCAGAAGGGAAAAAAGCCATGCAGTTCAAGGTATGTGTTTTGAATAGTTTTTGTTGGTGTGTGTTATGTACTTTGTGTTTCCCATCTAGCCTGGTTACTCTCTCTCTGTCTCTCCAGTGTGCCATGCTTCCAAGCTGAACTCTGGATCAAGGAATTGTAAGTCCCCTAATTTGTCACCATTCCTTGATAAATTCATACGGCGTATCTTGCTCTATACCGCCGTGCGCCTGTGCTTACTGAATACAATTGAAATCCTCCTCTAGCTCATTCTAGAAGTCCTCAAGTCGGATGTGTGTGTTTTCCAGGACTAGCATGTATGACTCTCGTGCCCGGGAGAGACGGAGGCAGATAGAGGAGCAGGAGGCCCTAGCTGCTCAGCTGCTGAGACAGGTAGTTAGAATCTCCTTCTCTGTCCTCATTGGCGTGACGTCAGCCCTCATGTCTATACCAAGTCCTACATTTACCACCGATGCGGCCAATGGGAATAGATAGGAAGTTTTCCCCTCTATGCTTCATTCAAGCTATAGTTTATTAACTGTATGAAATGAGATGCTCTTTTACACGGTGAGGACCGCAATGAAATCAACATTCAACTCTAGAGTTGTCCTACTAAGCCTTTACTCAATAGAAAATGATATGGTGGTCCGTCTAACCCTCCTGTCCTGTGGTCTGGTCCAGCGTCTGTCAGATGACAGCCAGCTGGGCAACAGGTCCGTGGAGCTGCATGTCAGAGTCCCCCTGGAGAAGGAGGTTCCTCTTGCTCCTCTCATAGAGGGACCCAAACCCGCTGAGGAGTTCCCTGAGCTCACTGAGGTACCATTCATAGTATTTTAGCTCTGTGTTGTGCATATTTCTACACTTTGTTTGTGTGCCAGCGCATTACCAATAAAATGCATTGTAAGGATTGTACTAAGTGCTTTTTTGAGACGTTTTTAAATAAATGAAATAGATTTGCTCACTGTGCGTAAGGAATGTACATAGCGCATAGCCTTTAGCTGAGCCGGCATGTTTGCGTGTCTGTGACCAGGATATGGAGGGGGAGGTGTGCCGGGCGCTGAGGGGAGGCAGCCAAGACGAGATGCTGAGTGAAGGATTCAGACTCACCATCACGCGCAAAGATCTCCAGACGCTCAGCCACCTCAACTGGCTCAACGACGAGGTGAGAGCACGTCACACTCTGCTTCTGTTTATATCGCCGTCTCATACCACTGTTTTTGGAGACTGCTAGTCTTCTCTCTCTGTGTGCCTATGCCGATACAGAAAACAGAATAACTAATACAGAAGGTGTTGATCTATGGGTCTATGCTTTTTTCTATGCTTGACCCCGCTCTCTCCTTCCTCTCTCCAAGGTGATCAACTTCTACATGAACCTGCTAGTGGAGCGCGGGAAGGATCCCGGCCTGCCCACGGTCCACACCTTCAACACCTTCTTCTTCCCCAAGCTCCGCGGTGCAGGCTACTCTGCCGTACGTCGCTGGACCAAAAAGATGGACATCTTCTCAGTGGACATCATACTGGTGCCCGTCCACCTGGGGGTGCACTGGTGCCTCTCTGTGAGTTAACATACCATATATTGTACTTTGCTGCTGCCCGTCTACCTGGGGGTACAGTGGCCTGGCCTGGTTATGCATCCACCATAGTTGCTGGAACGGACAACGTGAAAATGAAAAAGTTGTAGCCAGCAAAGTACGGTTTAGATGGTTCTATAGTGGGAATCACACTAGACAGAATCTGTAGTGTGATGTTTATATTGACTTAATTTTTTATATATATTTTCTCTCAGGTGGTGGATCTCCGTAAGAAGACTGTCACATACTTTGATTCAATGGGAGGGAACAATGACGAAGCCTGCAGAATATTGCTGCAATACCTGCAGCAGGAAAGCAAGGACAAGAAGGGCAAAGACCTGGATACGTCAGAATGGACTCTGCAGAGCAAGAAACGCAACGTACGTGTTACACTATCTAACCGAGATCTCTGTCAACTCAACATGCTTTGACACTTCACTGATAAATGTTGCCATCTTTTGGAAAATGGATCTCAAACTATTTCTCCCAACAGGAGATTCCTCAGCAGATGAACGGAAGTGACTGTGGAATGTTCACCTGCAAATATGCTGAGTACATCACCAAAGACAAGCCAATCACATTTACACAAGTAAGTACTTCAACCGCCAAGCTGCCCCTGTGTGTTGGGGAGAGGCCAGTGTTCAATACCATCTGAGGTGTTTTGAAAAAGTTTTATTTGATACAATTTTGAATTTGGCCTTTACTACTATAGTCCATAACGCAGTGAATAACACATTCATAAATGGCAAAAAAGACCGTCCAAAAACTATACGGTGTCGAAGTGTCTGTCCTTTATCTAGGAGATAAACAAAAATATTTCCTCAGCCTTTTCTTTTTTTGACACACATTTAACCCCTTATTTTTGTAGGCACAAAACTCATAGCTTCAGATGAGTCCCGTGACACGTGTGGGGGTCATAGAGCAAAACGGAGAACACCATCGTGTTCGTGAGCGTCGACTTTCCATGGATGGTTCATATTCGTTTTTGTAGGCCTAACCGTTCGGACGCTAAGGATCGTTTTTGTGAGAAGACTGATTTTTCCGGGATGTTTCATGGTCTGACAAACACTGACGCGGTGGATTGAGACGCAGCCCATGCAAATAAACTCATCTTTAGCTTAAACTTTTGGATTTTGATGGATTTTATTATTATATTACTTGGATTGACGCATGGGTGTGTCGATAGACTCTAAAACAGCCTTGTTCTATATTTGGAACACTGGTTGCATTTAGAATGCACTGCATATGTTGCCAAAGCCATTGAATGAATCAGTATTTCTCCCTGGTTATACGGAGAGACTTGCGTTTTGAAATGCAGGGATCAATCGTTTGGCGCGAGGTAGAGAGATGCTGTGAAATTCCACCAGAGCAGACTGGCCTGAAGCTTTTTTGACCTGGCACTTGTAAGAGACCGTTGTTTATTTGCTGAAATGTGATGCCCGGTCACTATAAGAGATTGGCACTTGTTGGCGACTCTGCTTTTAATGGAAGCGTAACGGTAAGCATGAGCATTCCTGCCAGTACTGAAAATGTCCTACAATCCAATGACTTGACTGGCTCAAGCCCCCGTCCGTCCGTCGGTGGAAGTGTCCCCCTCAAACAGAGAAACTAGTGGTAGGGAGAGATGAATAACCCTGTGGAACGGGACATCACTCGGGAACAACAGAAGCGGCCAAAGGGTAACCTACCACGCAATTCATTGAGGACGAGCCTTGTTTTTCAGTGCCTGTAGCTGCGGTAGTAATAGCTTTCCTTCCATTTCTCACTGTATGAGAAGTACAAAATACCAATGTGCCTGTAGTGTTTCCCATCCTCTGGCTGTAGTCCAATGTGGAGTAGTACTGCAGCACGACGTTGCATAATAGCAGTTTGCTAGCTACATTACTTCAACTGCATTGCATGACCAATATTTTCAATCTCTAACGTTACCACAATAAAGAACAATGACAAGTCAGACTTTTACTCTTTTTTTTTTTTTTTATGAACGGGAAGGCAAGCTTACGAAAATAGTTTTTTACATTTGTAGAAACGTTAAATGCTTTAGCTAGATTCTTTTAAATCCGCTGGTTTGCTCAGGAGTCCCTAAAACACATGAGTAACTAACTCAGTATTTCCCTTCCCTCCAATTGACAGAAACACATGCCCTACTTCAGGAGACGCATGGTCTGGGAGATATTGAATCGGAAACTGTTGTGATGAAATTGGGAAGAGATTTCTGAACAGGTCAAGAGCTGAAATGATGACGGTGCCCATGACACTGTGGCTGTTCCATTGCAGGAGGATACATTTATTGCAACCACAACCTCCTGTGTATTAGCAAGCAAAGGTCTCTCTTTCAATTGAGGTTGTTCTCATTTACAAATCATACTCTGAAATGTTCCTGTCAGAGCGTGAAGTTGGGCCAACCAGTGCAACTGCTTGTATTTTGCCACTGATATTTTTGTAAACTACTCAAAAGTATAGTTCAACGAGAGCTTGGTGTTCTGATGCGATGACTGTTAACACCTTTATTTTTATAGTCTATGGTCAACACCCATACCTGGTTCAATAAACTGGTTAAATGAGAGAACAGAGCTCAAGATGCAGTGACATTCTTTGATTTATATCTGGACACCCACATTTGATAGTCGTTTTTAGCCAAATAGAAAATATATGCAACTGACCTCAGAGTATAATTTGTAAAAGGGTAGGCCTAGATATGGCAGTGGTGTGTTGCCATATGTGGCTATTGTGTGGTACTTCAGGTGACGCGAGTATCTTCATTGGTTATTTGGACCCCAAAACAGATAAGCAGCAGTGATGCTTCCTTGACCAAGAGACCCGTTATTCCAAGATGAAATTGAAAGTCTATTTTGTTTAAATAAGCAAAGCAACAAAAAAAATTGTGCATTTTTCTCTGGATATTTTCAACATGTGTATATACTGATGAGTATACCGTTTCTTGGATAATGTATTTAATATACATTTTGTACCTTTTTTATTATCTGTTTTGTATCTAGAACAAAATCTTTTTAGAAATAAATTCCTCAAGTATTGTGTGTGTGCATCTGTTTGGAAAGGTGTACTTTACATGACATACACACTCTTGGTAATGAAAGGCACATGGACAAGCTGTTAAAAAAAAAAGTGGATTCCTTTTAATAAAAAAAAATGACCTAGTTCAAAAACAACAGCAAACCCCAAAAAACATTTTGAAAAGCTGTTAGTCTAGAAAGGGGAATTTTTAGGCTGTGTTTTCACAGGCATCCCAATTAGAAAAAGCCGAATCGTGCTGCCTGTTTAAACACATCCATAGACCTGCTAGTGTGGCACATAAGGACAAATTAACCATTGACAAAAGTGAATAACATTGTACATGATTGCTTTATAATGGACTTGATAAAGCCAGGGGATAGTAAGGCGCTGAGCCAATGACTATGAAATATGTTCCTTTTTAACCTGTCCGACTCTAACCTTACATGACGTGGATGACTTATTGCTGGACGGAGCTTCAACTAATACTTTCTCCCTCTAGTTGGCATTGTACAATGAGAGACAAAGCAGTAGAGCCCACTCCTACGCAACCTTTAAAATCCTAAATTAGCAGCAAGATGTTTCAAGTGGACTTCATTGTAAATGATTGTCTGAACTACGGCAAAGGGCATTCTGACATCTCAAACTAATGCTGAATATTTTTGATTTAAATAAAAATCTGGAATGATTATGGCCTCAATAAATGAGAGTAACAAACATTAAATTGTGGTTTCTTAAGACTGATACTACATGGGAGTAAATCTTACAAGAAAATAATTCCTGTTTTATCAAACTATTTGCAGACAGTGCATGAATGTTTCCAGATAGCAATTTTAGTGTGTAGCACCCTTTTAAATCCTCTCGATGAAATCTATAAGGCATTTCTGATATTCTTCCTACCACAAATTAATTCATAAAGCTTATTACTAGTGTCAACAAACCTTTTCATGTACAGTCACAAATCAAGGAAAAAGAAAGAACTACAGCGGTATTCTAAACCAAGCATTGATCACTTACAAATGTCTTAATGTCTACCGGATGATGTCTTTGGTAACAAACAAAAAAAATCAACAACCAATATTTTGGTTGACCAACAATAAGGTCTGTATCTGGATGGACAAGGTAGTCACTATCCCATTTTTAGGAGATGGTGTGAGGCCTTCAGCAAGATAGCCGAGTGAATTTTCTCCAACCTCATGAACCATGCTGTACATGAAAACATGGTTAGGGTTAGTAGATGGCCTGTAGAGCATATACAGATATTATCTTCTATGCAGCGATCTCACTGTCATTAGATGAACAATGAGGCGTATAATCTTACAACTAAACGTTTTGGATGAACTGAAATGAAAGACACCAATAACAGAATGCTACGTTTCGAAAGTCACTACTGTTGTCACCTGAAAATGAAAAAGTTCTGAAATTCATCGACAGCGTAAGTATTGCATTATTGTGGAGTTAATTTTTTGTTGTTGCATAGATCACTGGCCATTTTAAGAAACAAAACAGTCTGATTGGATGTTTGATCTGGGATTTAGGCCTGGTTTGCGAACGTTTTACGGAAGAGTGAAGCTATGGAGACAGTACCCGCTGTGACTGCGGGACAGCCTGGAGATCCATAGAAGTTATGAGCTTAGAAAACGTCTCTGAATCTTGCACACTAACACTCAGCTGACTTTACATTGCTCTTGTTGCGTAGGAGGTAATGTTACTTTTCACACTGCATTCCCTACCACTGACTTAGTGACTACTCTACCACATAGGACACATTTCTGAAATCATTTCTAAGAGGTATTACACTTTGAGCTCGATTCAGTCTGTGAAGCTGAACTGTTACGGATTGCGCAATAGACATTTAAAGGTCATTTCCAATTGAGCCGACATATGCAGCGTTTACCGTCAATGTGGTCTCCGACCAATGCGGGAACATTGCCTTTAAATTTCAATTGGGATTGAATAGAGCCCGTAATTATCTTGGAGTGATGAGCAGTTGAGCACACCTCTTTAAATGGTGGACGTGCCAAAACTGATGACACAGACTGATTTTGAAATCTCTCAAACATTTAGAGCATTTTCCATGTGATTGAAAATTAAAACAGAGAATGAGAAAAAGAAAAATGACCGTAATGACAGACATTATTTCAAAAGAAAAAAACAAATCTACTTGTCCATAGAAACATGTAACTACTCAATGCACGCTACCAATTAAATGTATCAATCTGAAAAGTATTAAATCGAATACAAAAAAATCTCAAACTTTAAATAAAAAAACAGTCACTCGGAATCAAAACAAAACCAAATAAACAAAAACAGAGGCATCTATAAACAGACAGAGAGAAAGTAGCGTTGTGGGAGCAAAAAGACACAGCAAAGCATCTCAGTAGCCTACTGGCCATAGGTTTAGGATCTCTAATTTACTAAACTACTAGCGCAACACTCAATAATGTAAACTCCTAACAACTATGGGTCTGTTTAAAGGGTAGCAGCTTAACCCACTAAAACCAAATGTAAAGACTTATGTTGTTGGTTGGTATTGGAGCAATATAGGATTAAATTCCCCAAATATAACCAGCAACTAAATGTATTTCATGTCATATTTAATCATGCATATATTTTTTATTCCCTGTATGATTTTATTATAATTGGCCAGAATCAGGAAATAATCAATTCAATGTTTGATTGTCTTAAGCTTTATTTCTAAATATCTATTTAGATTCTGAGAATTATTGTGAGAATTTCAACTAGGGACCCAAGTGCTAAAAACCGTATCTGAGTTGAAAGTACCAAATATGACACAGTCTATGATCTAAGTAACTTAAGCTTGGTTCAGCCTTCTCTCGTCAAACATTAAAAACACGTGAAGTGAACAAAAACAACAATGGCATTGTGAAATTAAGAAAACAAATCTTTGATTAGTGACTTTGAATCTATACCATAAAAGCTTACAAACAACAGATGATGAAATGAAAAACGAAATCAGCATATTTTACAAAAAAAGTACAGCTAATCGACAACACATGTTGTTGTAACTTTATGTTCCTGATTTCATTCTGGCTCCCCAGAATATTTAGGAAAATAATTTGTTAATATGTGCACAAAAAAATTGTGTGTGTGTGTTTCTCTTTCTTCGACATGTTCTGTGGTCAAAATAGATGCTCCGTGTTCTGTTCGTTTTCACAGTATCCATTCATCTGTATTCAAGAGTTTGCCATAACCTCTGATTTTTAAATATCCTTTTGTCCTTAGTGTGACTGTCTGGTGCTTCTGTCCAGAGTCACTATGCACTATGCTGAGCTGTACGGACCGCAGGTGGCCCCAGGAAATAGACTCTAGTATAACCCACCTGTCCCTCTTCACTTTCTAAGCTGATAGGAGTAACCTGTGTGTTCTGTGGGAGTCTCCATGGAAACCTGTTGTTGGATGGCACTTTCCTGTTAAACATATTGAAGAAGTATTCATCAGTCAATCAACCAATCATCAGTAAAGAGACCAGTTGTTTCATACCAGAACACTGTAGTTTTAAATGTGTACATGATACTGCAACACATTTTCCCCACGGGGACAATAAAGTCAGTAAATTGTCGTAGGACGTTTCTTACCTCGACTGAAACAGTGGTCTGAGGCACTTGGGTGTACTGGGGGATGTAGGTCCCTTGCATAGATGTGTTTGCAGGCATATACTAAAATAGAGAGGAGAAAACTATTAGAACGTATCATCAGGGGCACAACTTTCACTGGGGACGGTGGGGGACATGTCCCCCACCCACATTCTGAAATTTCATTTTTGTCCCCCCCCCCAGTTTATCATTGGAATGTGATATAAAACGAGACCATGTGGACGCCTCCAAGCGGCCGGGTAGGCTGTTTGGAGTGTTTATCCGACTGGATTAAAAAATATATACAGTGGGGGAAAAAAGTATTTGATCCCCTGCTGATTTTGTACGTTTGCCCACTTACAAAGAAATGATCAGTCTATAATTGTAATGGTAGGTTTATTTGAACAGTGAGAGACAGAATAACAAAAAAATCCAGAAAAACACATGTCAGAAATGTTATAAAAGGATTTGCATTTTAATGAGGGAAATAAAAAAAGAAAATGGATTATGCCCCCCCTCACTTCTAAAACCAAAGTTACGCCCCTGGTAATCATTATAGAATCTTATTCACGTTTGTCTCTTTTCTGAGTAAAACTGTCTTCATTGAGGGATAGAAAGTGGCATTATAGATGGCACTGACAACACAATGTCTTTGTCCAAAGTATCTACTGTATGTCTATACAGTAGTGTTCTGTTGGGACTGACCGTGCCACTGCTGCCCATAGAGAGGTGGCTGAGCTGTTGTGTGAGAGGCCCCATCATAGGGGTTGGTTGGATAGACATGGTGTGGTCCATGCCCGGCGTCAGGACTTGGCCCTATGGACACACACACACACACACACACACACACACACACACACACAGAGAGAGTTAACATTCACATAGACAAACAAAAATGCATGTATGTTTATGCTTAACAGGTGTTTCAGACAGAAAGAGAGAGACAGGCAGATCACACTGGTTCACTAATAGGCAGTAACAGACCCACAGCAGCAGTGGGTAAAACTCACTGAGGGCTGCATGAGGTACGACTGATGATGATGCATCCAGGACTGTGGACTGTGGATCTGCAGCAGAGAAGAAAGACAGACACACAACATAAGATGTATGCTTTCTTCAAATTTTCTGAATTAAGCAATAAAGGCCAAAGGGGTATGGTATATACATTTTAGTCATTTAGCAGACGCTCTTATCCAGACCGACTTACAGTAGTGAATGCATACATTTCATACATTTTTTTTCTTCTTTTTTCTCCGTACTGGCCCCCCGTGGGAATCGAACCCACAACCCTGGCGTTGCAAACACCATGCTCTACCAACTGAGCCACAGAGAGTATATGGCCAATATACCACGGCTAAGGGCTGTTCTTAGGTGCAACGCTGAGTGCCTGGACACAGCCTTTAGCTGTGGTATATTGGCCATACACCACAAACCCCCGAAGTGCCTTATTGCCATCATAAACTGGTTACCAATGTAATTAGAGCAGTAAAAACAAGTATTTTGTCATACCCGTGGTATACAGTCTGATATACCACGGCTGTCAGCCAAATCAGCATTCAGGGCTCAGACAGTTTATAATAAGAAATAAATCCTCTGTACACAGCAATATACAACAGACGGACCTGGTAGGTATTAACAGGAGAGTGCATGTAGGGGGCGAGGGATGTCTGAGCTATCATTCTGTTAGGGGCCATACTGTAGGGAGATGAGTAGAACCTGCAGAAACAGAGAGAGAGAGAGAGAAGAAACCCATCAATATCCAACACACACAGTCATCCCTGCTGTATGTCCAGGATCATCTCATTGAGGTTTTATACCTTGATCAAACCGATAGCGTCGTTGCGCAAAATGGTGCGCAGCATCATCTGGCTACGTGTGCAAAAGTTCAACATTCACCTTCTGCTACCATTTCTGTCAAGCCGCCTACAGTTTGACTCGTACGTTCGACAAATCCAACGTACGCACCACACAGAGCGCACCGCCACTGTCTCCGCAACGCAACGCTGCAAGGCAAACGCAGCGTTCCGTTGGAACGGTGTACCAAAATGCAATGACTGCCGTCGGTGTGATGGAGGCATTGGTGGAGTATTCGCTCACCCGTTCTGTAAGGCTGTGGTGGGGTCATAGGTCAGTGTCATTCCTCCCTGTGGTCAAACACATTCAGATACAATGCAGTAAGCACACATACAGTAATACATGTGTTTGACTGACAAATATCGAACCAGAAAGAAGTTGTAACAAAAAATCCCGTTTGAGCTTTAAAGTAACTGTCTCACTTTCAAAAGTTAATGTTCTGTTACCTCACACGCAAATGATGTTGTTGACTCATCCTATACTCGTATTTGTGGCCAAAGCATAAATTGGAGAGAAAACACTTCAAACTCGTAACTCAAACCGACCGTTTAAAAAAATGCTTGCTATTTCCTTGTAGAAGATGAAGCAACACTGGACAGTTACTTTAATGTCACTGTACTTAATCTAGTTGAAAGTACCTGAATAGCCTTGGTGAAATGGCAACAAGAAAGACTACAGGGAAGACGGCAGACTGTTTACTGTCGGAATGAGAACTCACCGTTTCCCCATCTGTTGTCCAGGGACGGCCATTCTGCAGGTACTTCCCCTGGCTCTGTCTCTTCTTCTGTCCTCCATCTGCAAACTTACATAACAGGGGTTCCAAGGGCACTGGGATGAGAGGAGAAGAAGAGGGTTGAGTGACTGTGGAGCACTGAAGGATATAATCTGTGTGTTTACACTGTATATTGTACATTATAAACTGGGTGGTTCGAGCCCTGAATGCTGATTGGCTGGCAGCTGTGGTATATCAGACCGTATACCACGGGTGTGACAAAACAGTTATTTTTACTGCTCTAATTACGTTGGTAAACAATTTATAATAGCAGTAAGGCACCTCTGGGGTTTGTGATATATGGTCAATACACCACGGCTAAGGGCTGTGTCCAGGCACTCGGCATTGCGTCGTGCTTAAGAACAGCCCTTAGCCGTGGTATACTGGCCATATACCACACCCCCTCGTGCCTTACTGCTTAATTAAAATATGACAGTGAATCAAGATACTGTGGAAGATGTGAGCCTTTCTGTTGCTCCTGACCCTTTCAACCAAGGCATCATACAGAATAAACTTTGTTCTAAAAAGAAATAGAAAACATGAGATAAAGATGACCCACCTGGTACTCCAGGTGGAGTCTTGATATATTTGCCATTGAAATGTTGAATGATAGTCTCACATTTCTCTGTCGACTCCATCCTGCAAATAAAGCTTTATTTACAGAATGCTGTACTATCCCCAGTAACCAGCAGAGGGCTCAGCAGAGAGTTGCGTTTAGCAGGACACAATGTTTTGGAACGTTCAGATAGAAATAGGCTATGTAGAACAAACATGCCTCTCTAACATACGGAATCACATCAGCTCTATTCATGGCATTTCTATCTGCAACG
This sequence comes from Salmo trutta, assembly GCF_901001165.1. Lineage (NCBI taxonomy): Eukaryota > Metazoa > Chordata > Actinopteri > Salmoniformes > Salmonidae > Salmo > Salmo trutta. The sequence goes on along the minus strand of NC_042986.1, from coordinate 9,248,886 downwards.
TTCAACAACATTTGGCAACTGAATGTGACCCTGGCAAACTAACCATGCCTTGACAAAGCTAAGATATATATGATCATAACATTGCATTTGTCAATAAATGTTTAAGTATGGAGGTATACACCTACATAGCTGTGACCTAAGACTTTATTTCAGAGGTGTAAAAGTTGGTTACCTGGCAAAGCCCACTCCTCTGCTGGTGCCGTTGGCGTCTCTGAGGATGCGTGTGGAGATGACCTGACTGAAGGGCTTCAGCATGTTCTCCAGCTCCTGCTCGTCCATGGACACAGGCAGGTTGGAGATGTACAGGTTAGTGGGGTCCTGCTCCTGTTGCTGTGGGGGGTGGGAGGGAGAGAGAGAGAGAGAGGGAGGGGGAGACAGAAACACAGGGTTAAATTTGCTCGTCCATAGACACAGGCAGGTTGGAGAAGCACAGGTTAGTGGGGTCTTGCTCCTGTTGCTGGATCACAGACAGGGAGGAGAGAGAGAGAGGCCTTTAACAACATACACACTTGCCTTTCTAAGCTTGAGGACATTTTGAGGAGGCTGTGGAGAGGAAAGAAAGGCACTGGAGATGTAGAGAAAAACTATTCTAGGGAGAATGTTCTTGTAATGTTACCTGCAATATTCCCTTAATGTTTGAGTGTCCAGTTTTCCGTAAGTTAGGGGAACATTTTTACCTATGTTAGCAAAATCCTTCTGAGAATCTTTTTAGCATGGTTTGGTGTTAGAGTTAGGAAAACATTCTCTTAATGTCAAACAGAACATACACAAATAAAATGTTATTTGTCACATGCGCCGAATACAACAGGTGTAGACTTTAGCGTAAAATGAGCCCTTTCCCAACAATGCAGAGTTAAAAATATATATTTTTAAATGGAAATAGTAACACAATGAAATAAGACTATATACAAGGAGTAATAGTACCGAGTCAATGTGCAGGAGTATGAGGTACTTGAGATAATTGAGGTATTATGTACATGTAGGTAGGGGTAACTAGGCAATCAGGATAGATAATATACAGAGTAGCAGATATATATATATACAGTATGTGAAGGGTGTGAAAGTATGTCTATGTGTGTGTGGCATCAATATGCATGTGTGTGTTTGTTTTGTGTGTGTGAGTGTATGAAGTTGTATGTAGTCTATGTGTGTGTTGCAGTGTCATTGTAGTATGTCTGAGTGTGTGAGTAGAGTCCAGTGAGTGTGCATGGAGCCGGTGCAAGAGAGTCAGGGCAGATAAAAAGGGGGTCAATGCAAATAGTCTGGGTAGCCATTTGATTAACTGTTCAGCAGTCTTATGGCTTAGGGGTAGAACCTGTTCAGGAGCCTTTTGGTCCCAGACTTGGCGCTCCGGTACCACTTGCCGTGTGGTAGCAGAGAGAACATTTTATGACCAGGGTGGCTGGAGTGGTTGACACTTTTTAGGGCCTTCTTCTGACACCGCCTGGTATAGAAGTCCTGGATGGCAGGTAGCTCGGCCCCAGGGATGTACTGGGCTGTACTAATTACCCTCTGTAGCGCCTTATGGTCGGATGCCAAGCAGTTGCCATACCAAGCGGTGATGCAGCCAGTCAAGATGCTCTCAAATGGTGCAGCTGTAGAACGTTTTGAGGATCTGAGGGCCCATGCCAAATCTTTTCAGCCTCCTGAGGGGGAAGATGCGTTGTTGTGCCCTCTTCACAACTGTGTTGGTGTGTTTGGACCATGATAGTTCCTTAGTGATGTGGACACCAAGGAACTGGAAGCTCTCAACCCACTCCACTACAGCTCTGTCGATGTGAATGGGGACGTACTTTGCCTTCCATTTCCTGTAGTCCACGATCAGCTCATTTGTCTTGCTGACATTGAGATAGAGGTAGTTGTCCTGGCACCACACTGCCAGGTCTCTGACCTCCTCCCTATAGTCTGTCTCATCATCGTCAGTGATCGTGCTTACCACCGTCGTGTCGTCTGGAAACTTAATGATGGTGTTGGAGTCGTGCGAGCCCACTCAGTCATTGGTGAACAGGAGGGGACTAAGCACGCACCAATGAGGGGCCCCCGTGTTGAGGGTCAGCATAGCGAATGTGTTGTTGCCTAAACTCACCACCTGGGGGCGGCCCGTCAGGAAGTCCAGGATCCAGTTGCAGAGGGAGGTGTTCAGTCCCAGGGTCCTTAGCTTAGTGATGAGCTTGGAGGGCACTATGGTGTTGAACGCTGAGCTGTAGTCAATGAACAGCATTCCAGGTCGGAAAGGGCAGTGTGGAGTGCAATAGAGGTTGCATCATTTGTGGATCTGTTGGGGCGGTATGTGAATTGCAGCGGATCCAGGGTGTCCGGGAGGATGGTGTGTATGTGAGCCATGACCAGCCTTTAAAAGTATTTCATGGCTACAGATGTGAGTGCTACGGGGCGATAATCATTTAGAGAGGTTACCTGGGCGTTCTTGGGCACAGGGACTACGGTGGTCTGCCTGAAACGTTACAGACTGGGTCAGGGAGAGGTTGAAAATGTCAGTGTAGACACTTGCCAGCTGGTCAGCGCATGCTCTGAGTACGCTTCCTGATAATCCATCTGGCCCTGCGGCCTTGTGAATGTTGTTTGAAGGTCTTCCTCTCCCGAGCTTTCACTGGCCTCCAGCACACACACACACACACACACACACACACACACACTGCAGACTTTGGACTGATCCGAATTTTAGGTAGGCTAATTAACTTGTGAAGCTTATTATGTGAGCTTCATCAGAAGCGCTTTAATTAACTGGTATAGGACTACTATTTATTGATTTTATCTCAGACTTTTGTAGCCTACTGGACTCAGAGAGCTACTCTCTCAAGTTGTCTTGTTGGGGCGAGTGACTCTTTGAACTTACAACGGCCAGCCTCAAGTCGTTATATCTATTTCTTGTGCTTTATGCTATTTGCCTCATGACTCCTGCGTGCTTTGTTGACTATGAACTTTCTTGTTTACCCAACTGTGGGACAGACTGTTTGTTCCCACACTCGGGACTCTGACTCTCTATTGGTTACACAGACTCTCGGCCTCCCATCCTATTCTAACCACCTCTCGCCGGTTTTGTATTCATGTTATCTGATGACATTGCTGTACAATAAAATCTCGTTGCCATCTGATGCACATTCAAATGTGATAAAAAATCAACACTGCAGAGCTCTCCCTGTCCTCTGCCGTGCCCTGATTGTATTACTGCTGATGATATCTGGAAATGTGCATTCACACCCTGGCCCATCTACTGTTGCTAGCCCCAATTCTGACTTGTGCTCTGATATCTGCTTCACTGATTTCTGCTCTGGTAAAAGCCTGGGTTTTCTACACGTTAACACTAGAAGCTTATTACCTAAAATGGATCAATTAAAAGTGTGGGTTCATAGCTCCAATCCAGATGTGTTGGTCATTACTGAGACGTGGTTAAGAAAGAGTGTTTTGAACGCTGATGTTAGCCTTTCTGGTTATAACCTTTTTTGGCAAGACAGATCTTCCAAAGGTGGTGGAGTGGCAATCTTTACCAAGGAACACCTTCAGTGCTCGGTTGTCTCCACCAAGTCTGTCCCCAAACAATTTGCTGGTTTTAAGCATTACACTTTCAAATAGGTTCTTGTTGACTGTTGCTGGGTGTTATTGTCCACCATCAACACCGGCCTGTACCCTACCTTCCCTAAACTCTTCCCTGGCCCCTTACACTAAGTCTGAATTTGTCCTAAACTGGAACCTCCTTAAACCACATGACCAAGCCCTAAAACAATGGGACTCCCTAAATCTTTCTCAGATTATTACCAATCCCACAAGATATGACTCCAAACACCCAGAAAAGGCTACTCTCCTTGATGTTATCCTCACAAATAATCCTGATAGGTATCAGTCTGGTGTTTTCTGTAATGACCTTAGTGATCACTGTTTAACAGCCTGTGTTCGTTATGGCTGCTCACTGAAACGACCTGTCCTGATTTGTGATAGATGCTTGCTAAAAAACTTTAATGAGCAAGCCTTCCTTCCTGACCTGGCCTCTGTAAATTGGTATAGAGTCAGCTTGATCCCCTCTGTCAAACACGCTTGAACCTTATTTTTTGACATTTTCAGTGGTATTGTTAACAAACACGTCACAAAGAAAATTTGAATTAAATTTGGTTCAGCCCCTGGTTACACTGTGATCTGACAGAGATACTCCAACTCAAGAATTCCATTTGGCGAAAGGCTCGGCACACACATACTCAGGCTGACTGGCTCTCGTTCAGGCAAATGAGAAATAAGTGCACTCAGACTATCTGGAAGGCCAAAGTTAGTTACTTTAAGGAGCAGTTCTTTCTCTGTGGGTCTAATCCCAAGAAGTTCTGGAAAACAGTTAAAGACCTGGAGAATAAACCCTCCTCCTCACAGCTGCCCATGGCCCTTAATGTTGATGATGTGGTTGTTACTGACAAGGAGCTCTTTAATCACAACTTCTTTAAGTCAGGATTCCTATTTGACTCAACCATGCCTCATTGCGCGTCCAACATTTCCTCATCTCCCACCCCTTCTAATGCAACTAGCCCCGATGCTCTACAAAGTTTCTCCCTGCAGGCAGTCATTTAGTCTGAGACGTTAAAGGAGCGCCTTAAACTTGACCCCCAAAAAACATCTGGGTCAATTGGTTTAGACACTTTGTTTTTCAAGGTTGCAGCCTCTATCATCGCCAAGCCCATCTCTGACTTTTTTAACCTCTCTCTCCTCTCTGGGGAGGTTCCCTTTGCTTGGAAGGCAGCCACGTGTGTCCTTTATTTAAAGAGGGAGATCAAGCTGATCTTAACTGTTATAGGCCTATTTCTATTTTGCCCTGTTTATCAAAAGTGTTGAAAAACTAGTAAATAATCAACTGACTGGCTTTCTTGATGTCTATAGTACTCTCTCTGGTATGCAATCTGGTTTCCTCTCAGGTTATGGATATGTCACTGCAACCTTAAAGGTCCTCAATGATGTCACCATTGCCCTTGATTCTAAGCAATGTTGTGCTGCTATTTTTATTGACTTGGCCAAAGCTTTTGATACAGTAGACCATTCTATTCTTGTGGGCCGGCTAAGGAGTATTGGTGTCTCTGAGGGGTCTTTGTCCTGGTTTGCGAACTACCTCTCTCAAATAGTGCAGTGTATAAAGTCAAAACATCTGCTGTCTCAGCCACTGCCTGTCACCAAGGGAGTACCCCAAGGTTCGAACATAGGCCCCACGCTCTTCTCAATTTACATCAACAACATAGCTCAGGCAGTAGGAATCTCTCTCATCCATTTATATGCAGATGATACAGTCTTATACTCAGCTGGCCCCTCCCCGGATTTTGTGTTAAATGCTCTACAACAAAGCTTTCTTAGTGTCCAACAAGCTTTCTCTGACTTTAACCCTGTTCTGAACACCTCTAAGAAGAAAGCCCTCTCCCCATTGGTGTGATTCCTATCTCTGAGGGTTAGAGCTTGAGGTAGTCACCTCATACAAGTACTTGGGAGTACGGCTAGACGGTACACTGTCCTTCTCTCAGCACACATCAAAGCTGCAGGATAAGGTTAAATCTAGACTTGGTTTCCTCTATCGTAATCACTCCTTTTTCACCCAGCTGCCAAACTAACCCTGATTCAGATGACCATCCTACCCATGCTAGATTTATAGATCGGCAGGTAAAGGTGCTCTTCGGTAGCTAGATGTTCTTTACCATTCGGCCATCAGATTTGCCACCAATGCTCCTTATAGGACACATCACTGCACTCTATACTTCTCTGTAAACTGGTCTCTGTATAACTGTCGCAAGACCCACTGGTTGATGCTTATTTATAAAATCCTCTTAGGCCTCACTCCCCCCTATCTGAGATACCTACTGCAGCCCCCATCCTCCACATACAACACCCATTCTGCCAGTCACATTCTGTTAAAGGTTCCCAAAGCACACACATCCCTGGGTCGCTCCTCTTTTCAGTTTGCTGCAGCTAGCAATTGGAACGAGCTGCAAAAAACACTCAAATTGGACAGTTTTATCTCCATCTCTTCATTCAAAGACTCAATCATGGACACTCTTACTGACAACTGTGGCTTCTTCGCGTGATGTATTGTCTCTAACTTCTTGCCTTTGTGCTGTTGTCTGTGCCCAATAATGTTTGTACCATGTTTTGTGCTGCTACCATGTTGTGCTGCTGCCATGTTGTGTTGCTACCATGCTGTGTTGTCATGTGTTGCTGCCATGTTATGATGTTGTCTTAGGTCTCTCTTTATGTAGTATTGCGGTGTCTCTCTTGTCGTGATGTGTGTTTTGTCCTATAAATATATTTTTATCCTAGCCCCGTCCCTGCAAGAGGCCTTTTGGTAGGCTGTCATTGTAAATAAGAATTTGTTCGTAACGGACTTGCCTAGTTAAATAAAGAATACATTTAAAAATGTAAAAGACACATTGGCTACGGAGAGTGTGATCACACAGTAGTTCGGAACAGCTGGTGTTCTCATGCATGGTTCAGTGTTGCTAGCCTCGAAGCAAGCATAGAAGGAATTTGGTTCATCTGGTAGGCTTGTGTCACTGGGCTGGATTTCTCTTTGTAATCCGTGATAGATTTATATTTTCCATGTCCTTGTTCAGCCATGACTTGGAGATTCCTAGGATATTACAGTTCTTCAGATCACATTGATAGGATAGTCTCGAGCGGAGCTCATCAAGTTTATTCTCCAGTGATTGCACGTTCGCCAATACAACATAGGGTAGAGGCGGTTTGTCTACTCGCCGACGTAGGCTCGTCAGGTATCCCGCACGCCGGCCTCTATAATGCTGCCTCTTCCTTCTTTGAGTGTTGGGGATTTAAGCTTGGTCCAGGATGAGCAATATGTTATTTGCCTCCAACTCATTGAAGTAGAAATCATCATCCAAATTGAGGTTAGTGATCGCGGTTCTGATGTCTAGAAGCACTTTTTGGTCATAGGAAATGAACAAAGAAAATAGCCCAATTGGTCAGGAACCCGTAAAACAGCTGCTATTCCCTCCAGGGCAATCTTGGTTACCATGTTCCCAGAATATACAACATTAATGTTCTTCACACGTTTCATGGGACGTTGCAAGAACATTCATGTGACCTGTTTCCTGAGGGTTCTGAGAATATTCCATCAACGTCCAACCAAATGTACACACAACATGGTTGTCATATTCTCAGAATAAAATATATTAATGTTCTAGACACGTTTCAATAACATTTCTGTCTATCAGTTGTCACCTGATGGAAGGAACACGCCCTGATTCATTCATAGCTCTTTGTCTACTGGCAAAGATACTCACACACAGTACTTTTAACTTACATATTTGACATACATGACTGCATTGTGCATGTATACAATTATTATTCAACAGTCCTCACGTGGGATTTGAACTCACAACCTCTCGGTTCACAGTACGCCGATCTTCCTGCTATGCCACCATGTACGTGTCGTTTAAGATGACTATTGTCCTCATTGATTTGAGATACTTATTTCAACGATATAAGGGCTTTCTGTATAGTTGTCTGATGTTGGTGGGTCATGTTAACCTGTTTTAAGGATATTCCACTATGATCAATCAAAAACAATTACCAGAGCTGAGATTTACTTCAAAGTGCATGCACCCTATTACTTACACCTATCAAGTTGTTTCACATCCACAGAAGTGCCTAGGGTTTCTTTGGGACATTCCTAACTATACTGGGCCAATAATCATGTGTCAAAGAGGGGGGGTGTAACTCAATATTAGGAAGGTGTTCTTAAATTTGCCAACAGACAGAGCAAACAGTGGTTCACCAATCAGGGTCTTGATTGGCTCGGTAACAAGGCGTGATGTATAATTACATACTTTTTGGTGGGGGGGGAGAACCATCAGGTGACGTCCTGACAACTGACACACAAATGTTCCTGCCATGTTCCCATGATACGTGATACGAACATTGATATCTCATGTTGTGAGAACATGGTAACCACGTTCTGTGTAAGTTCTACTTGACATTAAGGGAATAGTCTATTGGAAACATTCCTTGCACATCACAGGAACATTCCTATGAAAATGTTAGTTAATGACCTAATGAGACTCAAGTTGTGGGTACGTTTGTTGTCAGCTGGGAGTCTGGCTGGACTTCTCTCTCCCTACTCCTCTCACTCCCTCGCTCGCTCGCTCGCTCTCTGCCTCACTCCCTCGCTCGCTCTCTGCCTCACTCCCTCGCTCGCTCTCGCTCTCTGCCTCACTCCCTCGCTCTCGCTCTCTGCCTCACTCCCTCGCTCGCTCTCTGCCTCACTCCCTCGCTCTCGCTCTCTGCCTCACTCCCTCGCTCGCTCTCTGCCTCACTCCCTCGCTCGCTCTCTCTCTCTCTCTCTCTCTCTCTCTCTCTCTGCCTCACTCCCTCGCTCGCGCTCTCTCTCTCTCTGCCTCACTCCCTCGCTCGCGCTCTCTCTCTCTGCCTCACTCCCTCGCTCGCGCTCTCTCTCTGCCTCACTCCCTCGCTCGCGCTCTCTCTCTGCCTCACTCCCTCGCTCGCGCTCTCTCTCTGCCTCACTCCCTCGCTCGCGCTCTGTCTCTGCCTCACTCCCTCGCTCGCGCTCTCTCTCTGCCTCACTCCCTCGCTCGCGCTCTCTCTCTGCCTCACTCCCTCGCTCACGCTCTCTCTCTGCCTCACTCCCTCGCTCGCGCTCTCTCTCTGCCTCACTCCCTCGCTCGCGCTCTCTCTCTGCCTCACTCCCTCCCTCGCGCTCTCTCTCTCTCTCTCTCTCTGCCTCACTCCCTCGCTCTCAAGTCTCTCAAGTCTTTGCCCCCCCCCAACACTTTATTAGACAGCCAGTCACTGAGAGAGAAGAAGACAGGCCCATTGTGTGAGACTAGCTGTGTTAACAGGACTGAGGGTTCATGCGTCAGTGAAGTAATATGATATCACAGAATAATTGCAATTCAATGGGCTCTGAGTCTCTACGATAATAGGGTGATCTTTGTGGAGAATTATACACTGTGTGAGGGCAGATTTGGACAGAGACTTTTGGAAAACATTCTGATTCATTCCTATGGCTCCACACACCATCGTATTCCCAATGGGGCTCTGACCAGGGCATGACAAAATGTGTCAGTCACATGCATAATCCTGACCTTGAATTCATATGCAGGTATCAGTACAATTATTCAGCTCTGACAAATACGATCTGAAACTCAAGGAGCCAAGCAGTCCTTCCCAAGTAGGAATGCTTGGATTATGTCATATGCTTTTGATTAATTCAATATATTTTCCACTTCTACTCAGTAAACTACCTGCCTGCCCAAACAAATTGAATTGAAATAACAGCAAAGTAAGATAGTTGTATGATAGCGTATCTAAATCTCAACCATAACTGTTTTGCATATTCATTAGTGTGCCGATGTGATTAAAAAGCTGTAAAATGCATTTGATATTCATCTCAAGCTCATGAATTATGCATAGTGTAATCACTGCGACCTGCAGTGAAGGTGATTTGTCTCTCCCTGAGGAACACACACACACACACACACACCTCTCATTGTCACATCAACAACAAACACCAAACCCACACTTTGCAACCACACACACACACTATTCCAACCATCACAGACACACACACCCAACACCCCTGAGAACCCAACTATTTTAGAGAACGTTCCCTTCGAGGCAATCTGCAGTTCAAACAACAACAAAGCAGTTTGGTAAACAGCTGAGGGATGGGGCTGGAGAAATGTAACCACTCTCAAATTCATAGACAGAGATATGGATGCAAGGACTGACCATCCATGATATCCAAAATATTGTTTTAATCATGTTTTGAGGCTATGGAGTGTTGGTTTACAATTGCATTGTTTACCAACAATTGTGTAAACAAGCTTATATTATTGGTTGTGATGGGGTACGACAGTCTCAAAAGGTAATTAACTGATGTTTTCATAGGAATGTTCCTGTGATGTGCAAGGAATGTTTCCAAGAGACCATTCCCTTAATATAACATAGAACTTACCCAGAACCTGTTTACCAGGTCCTCAGAACGTAAGATGTTTGTGTTCTAGACACGTTTCATGGGAACGTTGCGAGAACGTTTCTGTGTCCGAAAGATAAAATGAATTACACATCATGTCTTGTTACAGGGCCAATCAAGGTCCTGATTGGTGAACCACTGATCCATTCATAGCTCTTAGTCTGTTGAAAAAGTTAGGGATACTCCCACACACAGTGCTTTTATTATACACCGAGCGGACAAAACATTAGGAACACATTCCTAATATAGAGTTGCACCCTCTACTTTTTCCCACAGAACAGCCTGAATTCTTCTGGGCGGGGACTCTACAAGGTGTGGAAAGCGTTCCCCAGGGATGCTGGCCCATGTTGAATCCAATGCTTCCCACGGTTGTGTCAAGTTGGCTGCATGTCATTCGGGTGGTGGACCGTTCTTGATGGAAACGGTTGAGCGAGGAAAAAAACTCACCAGCGTTGCCGTTCTTGACACACGCAAACCAGTGCGCCTGGCACCTACAACCATACCCTGTTCAAAAGCACTTAAATATTTTGTCTTGCCCATTCACCCTCTGAATGGCACACATACACAATCCATGTCTCAATTGTCTTAAGGCTTAAAAATCTTTCTTTAACCTGTCTCCTCCCCTTCATCTACACTGATTGAAGTGGATTCAACTGTTGACATCACCTGGTATCACCAATTGTTTGTTCACTCAGTGTACAAAACTTTTACCTTACATATGTGACATACATGATTATATTGAGCATGTTCATTTATACAGTAATTATTATTCAACATATCCTCACCTGGGATTTGCACTCAACCTCCTGGTTCATGGTATGCCGATCTTCCTACTACACCACCATGTCCATGGCAGGTACCACTTAATCTGACAGTCCTCATCAGTAACTTGATTGACTTATTTCAACAATTTAATGGTTTTCAGTATAGTTGTCTGATGTTGGTGGGGCATATTAACCTGTTTCAATTGTACTCCTGAATCACTATGACCAATACAAGTTCTTCTTGAATGTACTTTTAACAGAGCTTTCCATATCTCCCTCACTAACTTTATGCACCAGCTGTCAGAGCAGCTCACTGCATCTGTAAATACCCCATCCAACTACCTCATCCCCATACTGTTATTTATTTGCTCCTTTGCACCCCAGTATTTCTACTTGCACATTCATCTTTTGCACATCTATCACTCCAGTGTTTAATTGCTAAATTGTAATTATTTCACCACTAAGGCCTATTTATTGCCTACCTCCTTGCACACACTGTATATAGACTTTTTCTCTATTGTATTGTTGACTGTATGTTTGTTTATTCCATATGTAACTGTGTCGCACTGCTTTGCTTCATCTTGGCCAGGTCGCAGTAAATGAGAACTTGTTCTCAACTGGCTTACCTGGTTAAATAAAGACTTCAAGGTGCATTCACCCTATTGCTAACACCTATAGTTACTATATAAATGAACATGTATATAAGAGCGAGAGAGAGAGCGCGAGAGAGCGCGAGAGAGCGAGCGCGAGAGAGAGCGAGAATCCCTAAACTTGCCAACAGACAGAAATAGCTGTGAATGGATCAGTGGTTCACCAATCAGGGCCTTGATATTGGTATTTTATTAGGATCCCCATTAGCTGTTGTGAAAGCAGTAGCTACTCTTCCTGAAACATGACATAATAAAGAGAGCATTAATAGACAAGATCAGCTCAAGGACAGAACTACATTTTAAAAAAAGGCACACGTAGCCTACATATCAATACATACACACAAAATATCTAGGTCAAATAGGGGAGAGGCGTTGTGCCGTGAGGTGTTGCTTTATCCGTTTTTTGAAACCAGATGGGAGTTTCATGTACTCATGGGTCTAGATAATACTTTAAGTTTTTTTGTCAGTGTTGAGTGTAAGTTGACTATGAAAACAATGTGGAATTTCACAATGTTTCTTTATAAAAAATGATGCAGTCAGTCTTTCCTCAACTCTTAGCCAAGAGAGACTGGTATGTATAGTATTTATATTAGCTCTCTGATTACAATGAAGAGCAAAACATGCTGCTCTGTTCTGGGCCGGCTGCAGCTTAGCTAGGTCTTTCTTTACAGCACTTGACCACATGACTGGACAATAATCAAGATAAAACAAAACTAGAGCCACCAGTGTGGTGCACCTCTTTATTATGGACAGACATCTCCCCGTCTTTAAAACCATTGAATCTATATGTTTTGACCATGGCAGTTTACAGTCTAAGATAACATCAAGTAGTTTAGTCTCCTCAACTTGTTCAACAGCCACACCATTCATTACCAGATTCAGCTGAGGTCTAGAGCTTAGGGAATGATGTGCACCAAATGCAAAGCTCTTAGTTTTAGAGACGTTCAGGACCAGTTTATTACTGGCCATCCATTCCAAAACTGACTGCAACTCCTTGTTAAGGGTATCAGTGACTTCATAAGCTGTGGTTGCTGATACGTATATGGTTGTATTGTCAGCATGCATGGACACACAGGCTTTGTTTAATGCCAGTGGCAGGTCATTGGTAAAAATAGAAGAGAGTAGAGGGCTGCCCTCCAGGCCTGAGGGCAAACACCTTCCTCTAAACTCAGATTTAAGATACTTTGCCAATTAAGTAATCATTAAAATAATTGGCAACACCATCTGATTCGACAAAATAGTTAAATTTGTCTTTCTGCCCCTAATTTCATTTAAAGTACTCAAGTTTTTGTTCCATCATTCTTGGCTTCATAATATAGCTTGTTCTTCTAGTTGAGTTTAGTCACATCATTTCTCAATTTGCAGTAAGTCAGCCAGTCAGATGTGCAGCCAGACTTATTAGCCACGTCTTTTGCCCCATCTCTTTCTACCATACAGCTTTTCAATTCCTCATCAATCCATGGAGCCTTAACAGTTCTAACATATAGATTCTTAACAGCTGCATGTTTATCAATAATTGGAAGAAGCAATTTCCTAAATTCATCAAGTGCAGCATCTGGATGCTCCTTATTAAATCACCAATATTTTTTAGATCTATACAAGTCTCAGAAAAATCTTTTGTATGATCTGATATACAGTTTAAGGCCCAGCTATTGGAACTTTCCTGGATATAGCCACTATATTGTGATCACTGTATCCAATGGGTACGGATACAGCTTTAGAACAAAGTTCTACAGTATTAGTAAAAATGTGATCAATACATGTGGATGATCTTGTTCCTGTAGTGTTTGTAAATACCCTGGTAGGTTGATTAATAACCTGAACCAGATTACAGGCACTGGTTACAGTGAGAAGCTTCCTCTTGAGCGGAAAGCTTGATGAAAACCAGTTAATATTCAGGTCCCCAAGAAAGTACACCTCTCTGTTTACATCACATACACTATCAAGCATTTCACACACATTATTTAGATACTGACTTAGCACTTGGTGGCATATAGCAACACCCCAAAATAATAGGTTTTAGACGAGGCAAATGAACCTGCTACCACAGCACTTCAATGACAATTGACATGAGATCTTCTCTAAGCATTACAGGGATACGGCTCTGAATATATACAGCAACACCTCCCCCATAAGCATTTGTCTCTTTTATAGATGTTATATGCTAGTATTGCTACTGCTGTATCAAAGGAATTATCTAAGAAAAACCAGCCCCGTCGAGAAAAACCAGCCCCGTCGCGGATCACGATGCCTTGCTCCCAGACAGACTGAACAACTTTTTTGCTCGCTTTGAGGACAATACAGTGCCACAGCCCGCTGCCAAAACCTGCGGGCTCTCCTTCACTGTAGCCAACGTGAGTAAAACATTTAAACGTGTTAACCCTCGCAAGGCTGCAGGCCCAGACGGCATCCCTAGCCGCGTCCTCAGAGCATGTGCAGACCAGCTGGCTGGTGTGTTTAGACATATTCAATCAATCCTTATCCCAGTCTGCTGTCCCCACATGCTTCAAGAGGGCCACCATTGTTCCTGTTCCCAAGAAAGCTAAGGTAACTGAGCTAAATGACTACCGCCCTATAGCACTCACTTCCGTCATCATGAAGTGCTTTGAGAGACTAGTCAAGGACCATATCACCTCCACCCTACCTGACACCCTAGACCCACTCCAATTTGCTTACCGCCACAATAGGTCCACAGACGATGCAATCACCATCACACTGCACACTGCCCAAACCCATCTGGACAAGAGTAATGCCTATGTAAGAATGCTGTTCATCGATTAAAGCTCAGCATTTAACACCATAGTGCCCTCCAAACTCGTCATTAAGCTCGAGACCCTGGGTCTCGACCCCGCCCTGTGCAACTGGGTCCTGGACTTCCTGACGGGCCGCCCCCAGGTGGTGAGGGTAGGTAACAACATCTCCACCCCGCTGATCCTCAACACTGGGTCCCCATAAGGGTGCGTTCTCAGCCCTCTACTGTACTCCCTGTTCACCCATGACTGCGTAGCCATGCACGCCTCCAACTCAATCATCAAGTTTGCAGACGACACTACAGTGGTAGGCTTGATTACCAACAACGACGAGACGGCCTACAGGGAGGAGGTGAGGGCCCTCGTAGTGTGGTGTCAGGAAAATAACCTCCCACTCAATGTCAACAAAACAAAGGAGATGATCGTGGACTTCAGGAAACAGCAGAGGGAGCAGCCCCCTATCTACATTGACGGGACAGTAGTGGAGAGGGTGGAGAGTTTTAAGTTCCTCGGCGTACACATCACAGACAAACTGAAATGGTCCACCCACACAGACAGCGTGGTAAAGAAGGCGCAGCAGCACCTCTTCAACCTCAGGAGGCTGAAGAAATTCAGCTTGTCACCAAAAACACTCACCAACTTTTACGGATGCACAATCGAGAGCATCCTGTCGGGCTGTATCACTGCCTGGTACGGCAGCTGCTCCCCCCATAACCGGAAGGCTCTCCAGAGGGTAGTGAGGTCTGCACAACGCATCACTGGGGTCAAACTATCTTCCCTCCAGGACACCTACACCACCCGATGTCACAGGAAGGCCAAAAAGATCAAGGACAACAACCACCCGAGCCACTGCCTGTTCACCCCGCTATCATCCAGAAGGCGAGGTCAGTACATGTGCATCAAAGCGGGCACCGAGAGACTGAAAAACAGCTTCTATCTCAAGGCCATCAGACTGTTAAACAGCCATCACTAACATTGAGTGGTTGCTGCCAACATACTGACTCAACTCCAGCCACTTTAATAATGGTAAAATTGATGTAATCAATGTATCACTAGTCACTTTATATTATATAATGTTTACTTACCCTACATTACTCATCTCTTATGTATATACTGTACGCTATACCATCTACTGCATCTTGCCATCTGATGTAAATAAATGTATCACTAGCCACTTTAAACAATGTCACTTCATATGTTTTCATACCCTGCATTGCTCATCTCATATGTATATACTGTACTCCATACCATCTATTACATCTTGCCTATGCCGTTCGGCCGTCACTCATATATATTTTTATGTACATATTCGTATTCATTCCTTTACACTTGTGTGTATATGGTAGTTGTGAAATTGTTAGGTTATATTACTGCATGGTCGAAACTAGAAGCACAAGCATTTCACTACACTTGCATTAACACCTGCTAACTATGTGTATGTGACAAATATATTTGATTTGATTTAATTGAGTCAGAAATGGCTAATATATTAATGTTATCTGATGTTAGCAAGTTATTGATTTCATGAACCTTATTTCTAAGGGTACATATATTAATATGGGCTATTTTCAGCCCTGGGTAGCTTCTCAGAGATAGACATATGGAAAAGAACAAATGAATCAAGAGAAAATAGAAAAAAAAAAAAAAAACATTCAGCAGGCCATTAATCAGTTGGTGTGTGTGTCCTGCGGGGTTGAAGCTACAAACCCATAGGCTTGGAAACAGTAACAAGGCCTGAAAACTCAGAAAACTGGAAACCAGAATGTTCTTTCAACGTTCTCATAAAACTCATCTAGAACATTCATATCTTATATTCTGAGAACATGGCAACCATGTTCTGTGTATGTTTGATGTGACGTTGATGGAATATTCTCCTAACCCTCCGAAAACTGGACACCAGCTTGTTCTTGCAACGTTCTCATGAAACGTCTCTAAAAGATTCCTATCTTATATTTTGAGAACATGGCATCCGTGTCCTGTATATGTTTGATGGGACGTTGATGGAATATTGGTTTTGAACCCTCAGACAACTGGATACATGAATGTTGCAGCAATGTCCCATTAAAACGTGTCCAGAACATTAATGTTGTTTATTCTGAGAACGTTAGAACCACATTGTAGATAACTTATTCTTGACATTAAGGGAATAATCTCCTAACGTTAACACCAATGTCACGGTTGTCGTCGGTGAAGGAGGACCAAAACGCAGCAGGTATGTGTATGCTCATCTTGAGATTTATTAACTTCCAAAAATGAACGTACAAAATAACAAAACAAAAGAACAAACGAACAACTACAAACAGTCTGGCCAAGCAAAGCTCAACACAGAACAATCACCCACAAATACCAAACAAACACACCCTACTATATGGGACTCTCAATCAAAGGCAGATAGACAACACCTGCCTTCAACTGAGAGTCCCAACCCCAATTAACCAAACAGACATACACTCACTAGACTCCACATAGAAATACCTAAACATAAACCAACACCCGGAATTACTAACTCAAACACCCTTAACAAAACACACCACCCTGAACCACAAAACAAATACCCTCTGCCACGTCCTGACCAAACTACAAAACAATTAACCTTATACTGGCCAGGACGTGACAACCAAAATATGCTAAAAAGGTTCTCAGAACGTTTTCGCTAACAAATAAAAATACATCGAACCTTTATTTAACTAGGCAAGTCAGTTAAGAACAAATTATTTACAATGACGACCCTAACCCGGACGACGCTGGGCCAATTATGCCCCACCCTATGGGACTCCCGATCATGGTCGGTTGTGATACAGCCCAGAATCAAGCCAGGGTCTGTAGTGACGCCTCTAGCACTGCAACGCAGTGCCTTAGAACGCTGTGCCACTCAGAAGCAATGGATAAAATGTTCCCCTGACTAACGGAGTCCTGGACACTCAAACGTTAGGGGAACATTATGGGTAGCTTTACAAAAACCTTTTCTCTCCCTAGAATTGTTAGCTGGGAAGCTGATCTCCATTTGTGCTGGATTACTGACATTCACAAGTGTTCTCACATACTGAATAACCCATATTTCAGTCTGGTGTTCATTGGGAGGTTTACAACCTTGGCTGATACGGACCCAGACACATTTCTGACTCATTGTGAGTCATTCTGGTGAAATTTCATCTGCTCTGTTCTGATCCTGTGGGCTGCGTGTGTGTGTGTGTGTGTGTGTGTGTGTGTGTGTGTGTGTGTGTGTGGTTGCCAAGTGTAAGTTTAGTGTGAGTCAGAAATGGTGTAGGGCTGAGGTTGGAGCAGTTTGTGCGTATGCATGTATGTATGTGTGTGTGGTTGCCAAATGTGCGTTTAGTGTGTGTCAGAGATGGTGCGGGGCCGAGGTTGAAGCAGTCTGTGTGTGAGTGTGTGCGGATGCCAAATGTGTGGTTTGAGAGTGTGCCGAGAGGCCAGCCCGTGGGACAAGGCTCGTGGCTGGGCACTGGGCTGGGGAGGCTGGGGAGAGAGCTGCTCAGACAGTGACTAAGCCTCCTGCCTCCCTCCACCAGGGAGAACAGGCTAGCCCTTTGTACAGGTTGCTGAGGGAGCAGGAGCTTCCTGCCTGCGACACACTCCCTGAGCACCTCTGTAAGACACACACGCAGGCAAGTGCAGGCACACATACACACACTGATGGGCTTAATTGGTCAACACACTACCCTCTCAAGGGTCACCACACAAAGACAAAAGGACAACCACAACAAGGAGAGCCCTGCTCTCAGAAAGGGGGGAGCGATATAGAAACAGGGGGAGCTAGAGAGAAAGAGAGAGAGTAGACATCTTACCTTAGCCATCTGAGCCTGGACTCCACCAGCTTTCAGTGCGGTCACTGCTTTCTGTGCCGCGGACGGACTGTCAAAGTCAACAAAGCCATAGCCTGCAGGGACAACGGCAGACAAACATACTTTGAGTTGTGACACTGAGAAGTACATACTATGGCAACAGGCCTAGGGCAGGGAGTTCTGACAAGTACTGTGTGACCTGACCAGGAAAAACGTAAAACTATAGACTATAACTAGGAACCAGGGTTATTCCTTGCCGGGTAACATGATAATGAAAACCACCTGTCCCTAGGCATGAACATAGAGATAGATACAGTATCTACCTATGGCCATGACACCTCAAATCATGCAGGTCCTGTGCAGGTAAGCGTTGAATGGGGCTGAAACAGCAGACAGGTTAAGGATAATATGACAGAACAGAATCTCTCCACTACTGCACTGTGGACAGGTTTAGGATAATGCTACAGAACCTCTGTGGTGGAGGAAGGTTTAGGATAATGCTACAGAACCTCTGTGGTGGAGGAAGGTTTAGGATAATGCTACAGAACCTCTGTGGTGGAGGAAGGTTTAGGATAATAGTCTATCCTTCTACTGTGGACAGATGTGGAGTTCCTGTATGTAACCAATGCTATGCTGCCCACGTTTTGGGTTACATCACCAAAATACCCGCTGAGAATATTGTAAAGTGTTTGTTCTACTGGATATTTTAGGTGAATGCACCAATTTGTAAGTCGCTCTGGATAAGAGCGTCTGCTAAATGACTTAAATGTAATGTAAATGAGAATAAACAGAGGCTCTCTGGGATGTTTGAGCTGTGCGTGACATACATCTGCGTGTACTGTAGGTGTGAGTGTGTGAGTGCGAGTGTGTATGTTTATTTTTTTTACCAAACACCTCTCCTCACCTTTGCATTTGTTGGTGGTCTTGTCCAGGATGGCTTTAGTGGACACAATCTTCCCATACCTGGAAAACACAAAGGTGGATGGATGGTCAGGGTTTCTGGGGACCAAGCAACGCTCCTGCTGTGTACAGACCTATAACTATTGTCATATTAGTACAGTTGGAAGGGTGGAGGTATTATAAAGGCGTTGGGGGTCTAGTCTAGTTTAACGTGATTACGGTGTGTGAATTGAACTAATTTGATCTGTGGAGATACATGTTTTAAGAAGTGGAATGTGGTGGTGGTATAGAACCGGTGGAGTGATTCCCATGAGGATTCCCACATCACTCCATCATTGTCTATGAGGCTCATCCTAACCCTGTCATCTCAAGGCAGAGCACACTGGAATGGAATGTTGGTGTAGTGTTGTATTTCCTGAATGGAAAATGTAGATAAGCAATACTACATTACACATTGTGTAGTACTAAATAGAAATATACCAACACGATCTGTTTCCCTAGCAACTACACATTTCTATCTTACTCATCTGACTTAATCATCCTTTTTCCAGGAGGAACATATAGGGCCTGGACATGCTGTCTATTAATGCATATTATAGACCTAGTTTATAACAAAAGTATTGGGACAGTGAAACATTGTGGTTTTGGCTCTGTACTCCAGCACTTTGGATTTAGACTGATACAATGACATTATTTTCCATTCATTTCTATTGGGCACAAAATAATCTGAAACAACCAAAACAAACAGCAAATGCATTCAACAAGTTTGTAAAATCACAAGCTTGATCTAATCATTGCGTGCTAGGATTATGGGACCAAATACTAAAACTTTAGACTACTTTAATACAGTGAATTTGTCCCAATACTTTTGGTCCCAAAAAACTGGTATGAAGGGTCAGGAGACAGGCGCAGGAATGCGTAATCGTTTTTTTTATTATACCCAAATTACGGCGTGCCGTGTAAAGGCACGGGGACGAAGACCAAACACTATACAAAACACAGGGTAGGAACCCAAACAAAAGAGCGAGGAGTACCTCGAATAAATACACACGCGCACAGTGATTAACACACGGGACCAGACCCATAATCATCTGCGCAATCCACAATGGCACGACAGCCCAAAACACACAGCACAGGTACTCACACGCACCAACAGACATAGTAACAATAATTGACTGGACAATGGTGAACCAAGGACACACTTTTACAAATGCTAATCAGTGAGAATAGGGGACAGGTGTGCGTGATGAAAGTTCGAGGGATCCGTAACAGGGACTATGTAAAAAAAATATATAAAAAAAAAAAGCTGTAATTTCTAGACAGTTCACTCGATATGGAAATACCCTCAAATTAAAGCTACAGTCTGCACTTTAACCTCAGTCATTGCATCATTTCAAATCCAAAATGCTGGAGTACAGAGCCAAAACCAGAAAAAATGTTTCACTGTCCCAATACTTTGAGCTCACTGTATATGTAGAAGTCTTGACTCAATCATCTTTGTTCCTGGAGGAACATATTGGGCTTGTACATTGCCGTCTACTAATTATTTGTACTGTAGACCTAGCTTTACAATCTCCCCTGTTTCTGCACCAACACTGCAGTAGCAGGATATCAACTCCCTGCATCTCTCTAGGCATGTGTATGTTCTGTAACCTGATCTCACTCTCCTTGCCTTAGCTGTGCTGTACAAGCAACCCTGCATGGCTGGCTGGCTGGGATGCACAGCAACACTTTCTCTCTCACTCTGCTAGCTAACACAACACCCAGAACAGAGCCTCATCTCTGGGTCCTACTGCCCCTCTCTCCCTAGCATAGCTCCCCCAGCTTTACAGCAGGGTATAGGCACACACTAACCAAAGGAGTAAGGGCTGCCCTTTCACTTTTTACTACAGCACATGAACATCACACTTGTTAAGGAGACGGGTGTTTTGAAAATCCTCTCATTGTTTCTCAACCTGCACTGTGCTGTACTAACAGAGACAGACAGGACAGGGGCTACCTGTCCTTTCTATACACATGTTCCTCCAACTGGAATATAAAAGGTATTTGGCCTCTTCCAAAAACAGGCTACTGAATGCTAACAGGAAATTAAGCTATTCTGCATATATTACACTGGTGTCTACAATTCCAAACAACTTTAGAGATTGAATTAGCTGAAGGACATTCTCCACCATACTGGTAATATGCGCTAAAGCAAACTTGTCCCATATGCATTTGACCTCTAATGTAACATTACTATTTCATGTTACGTTTGCTGATCTATGCAGGATGCCATCAAATACATTATGCTTTGGCATTACATGTCCACTTTTCTGGTAACATTATTTATGGATAGTATTGCTCTGTGTGCAAATGAAAATCACTCCTAGAATATGCCAACTGCATGGTGGGAACTGGTTGCTACCAGCTCTCTGCATTATATCGTATTTGCAGGCCTCCTTAGTCGAGCTATGGATATCCCCATAGAATACTGCATGAGGGAAAGATTGCTACAAGCCCTCTCCATCTCCTCCTGGGTACTAGCTGTGTACAGTACAGTATTTGCTGGCCTCCTTAATTGTGCAATGGAGAGATGCCCATCTACTAGAGCATTCAGCTGGGAGGTCTGACTGTGGCTATATGGTGTGGAGAGAGGGAGGTTGGAGGGGCAGGAGACTCAGCCATGTGTGAGAGAGCAGAGAGTACAGTGTCTAGCATAGCACCCATAGTCAGCTAGAGCCAGGCCAGAGCCAGCCACCCAAAGAGGCTGCGCTGCTGGGGCTAGGAGGCACAACAACCTCCCATCCATACCCCCCCACGCCTGGGTTAAAACAGTATTTGTTTTCCTTCAAATCATTTGAGAGTTTGATTAAGCATGTCAGGTGTGTGCCAGATGGGCAAGGTTGCTATTTATGAAAGTCATCCATTGATTCCATTGCACCAGGAAAGCCTAATCGCACACGGAGTAAGTATTTAAAGGATGGAACATTCTATTTGAACCCAGGTGTGATACCCCCATCAGAGCTCACAGCTCCTGGCCTCACATGGAGCAACTGGCAGTTAGTTATGTCAAATTCATGTTTCCTGTAGTTTTCACTTTGTCATTCAGTTCATGACTTTATTCATGTTCTTCCCATGCATTGCCAAGCTCTCTATAGTTACATACACTGAGTGGACAAAACATTAAGAACACCTTCCTAATATTGTGTTGCACCCCTTTTGCCCTCAGAACAGCCTCAATTCATCGGGGCATGGACTCTAAGGTGTCGAACGGGTTCCCCAGGGATGCTACTCTTGCTGACTCCAATGCTTCCTACAGTTGTGTCAAATTGGCTGGATGTCCTTTGGGTGGTGGACCATTCTTGATACACGCAAGAAACTTGAGCGTCAACCAGCAGCGTTGCAGTTCTTGACACAAACCGGTGCGCCTGGCACCTACCATACCCTGTTCAAATGCACATAAATATTTTGTCTTGCCCATTCACCCTCTGAATGGCACACATACACAATTAATATCTCAATTGTCTCAAGGCTTATAAGTCCTTATTTAACCTGTCTCCTCCCCTTCATCTACACTGATGGATTTAACAAGTGACATCAATAAGGGATCATAGCTTTCACCTGGATTCATCTGGTCAGCCTATGTCATGGAAAGAGCAGGTGTTCCTAATGTTTTATACACTCAGTGTACAGTAGAGTAGACCTTGCATAGCGCCATCATTCATATTTTCATCTCGATAATGGTATACAAAACCGTACACCTTGTTTAATACCCTCCTCTACTCACAAGCAAATGCAGTTATTTTATCTACTATGTAACAGCAGAACTACCCACACACCACCTCACACAGAAAACCTTAACTCCCTACATTCCTCCGCCTAATTCCCTCTCCCTCCATCCCCTCTCTCTCCCGCTGTCTCTCTCCATCCCCCTCTTCATGCCACTGGCCTTGTTTGTATTTCCCTTTCCCCTGGGCTCAGGGTTTCCTGTGGGTTTGGGCAGCCTCATGTGAGCCATGTCTTCCAGACAGCTGGAAAATAGCAGGCCTCATTCACTCTGCTTCTCTCCTCCCCCCTCCCTCGCTTTCTCTCCCTCTGATTCCCTTCCTCTCCCTCTACTTCTATTTCCCACCCTTTCTCTCCCTCTCCTTCATTCACTTTCTCCCCATTTATCTCTCCTTCCCTCCTCTCTCCGTCTATCTTTACGTCTCACTTGTTCTGTTTTGTTTCTCCTCAGGCTCCAGTATTCAATGAAGAGCAGCCAACTCCATCTTCACCCAACTGGCTTTTTCATTTGGTGTTTCATTGAAGATCGAACAGACACAGACCAAGTGGCTCTGGCATGACAGTTCTGGTTATCACTGCCGTGTGTCTAATGCATATTGGAAATGCTGTAATCATAAGATTTTTTTTTGAATGCAGAGATACCAACCACTCAGACCACTGGAAGCTGAGTGAGCCCATTCTCTGGTGATGGCAAGACCATCATACAGAGAGGAAGCACCAGGGAGAGAGACAAAACGTGCTTAGTAAGCTAGCTGTTGGAAAGTCTGCCCTCAGTTGTGCCTGCCTGAGACATCCAGTTGATCTGTCCACAGGCCACTGACATACTTGTGAAATGTGCACCCGCTTCTTGCCCTTTTCAGCTAAAGCATTATTTCAGGCCCTGTCTATCCCCATTAACACAATTTCCTCAATCACTATTCTCTTCCACCACAGTTCATTTTACACAGAGCCATAGATTCACTGAGATGTGTGGTGGCGGAGTGATTTGTTGATGAGATACTCACGGCTGACACAGTTTGACCAGGTCCTGGTCTGTGGTTCCCGGGTGGAGGCCGCGGATGTAGAGGTTAGTTTTGCTCAGCTGCTCTGCGCTCAGGCTGCCATTACTGCTGCTGGTGGTGTGGTTGGGGCTGGGTAGAGCCATCTGGTGGCTGGAAGACACATACGTCGGCTGGAACGAGGCAGAGACAGGATATGACATCAGAAACAGGATATGACTGCATTGGGCAGTAGCTGGCTAGCATGTATGCAAGATTTGATTCTGGGTGAGATTAGACATTTGGTGAGGATGTAAGGGCGGTGGTTTGGTAAAACCAATTGGCGTGGTGAGTAAGCTAACCTTGCTTGAGACTTTATGCATATAGGCTTTGGCTCAGCAGGCTAAAATGTGCAGGAAACCCAGATTTGAACCCCAATCTGTCACAGTAAAATGCTACAATCCTCGACAGTCCACAATTCTGAATAGGCACGTCCATTAGATCACATCCAGGCTGTTCATGATCCACCAATTTATATTTAACTAGAGTGTAACCTAATCTACAAAAATCTATTCAGGAAACAATTAGCAGGATAACCAGTTACAGTGGATGGTTAAGCAAAGGGCAACATGTCAATATAGTACCCTACAAATCCAGGGCCAGGGCGGAGAAATCGATAGCAATTTGGTTATTTCACTACACTGCCTCCTAGATGGGCTTTCAGTGTAAGGCTACCATGGTCTGCTAATGGGGGCAGTAATAACATAAAACATTACCATCATGACCTATAAACACCAGACCATGGATACACTTCTAGACAGAGAACTCTTCACATGAATCACATTTCAGTCGAGTCGGCACTCTGCAGGGCTGCTATAGCCACAACTCAATTTATATCACTACTGAGCTAAACACCGCTTTGGAGGGGAAATCAGTTACTGTTCAAACCTATAACAGTCCCCTGTGAATCAATGCTGTCCGTTCGGTCGAAAATGAGAGCATATTAGATACAGCATAAAATTGGAACGCGACTAGTGTCTCAAAAGTAGCCGAATGAGCTTGATTCCAGCCCTCAGTAGTCCCCTCCCGCTCCAGTACTGACCTAGGTGTCCAACTAGCTGGCCCATTGTTTCCTGCGAGTGGTTACCCGCTCTAATGGAACAGTTCCTCTTCTTCTTACCCCTCCTCCTCCTCCTCTAACAATTTACATCCTTCCCAAACCAATGCTCTACCATTCTGTGTTTCCACAGTTTAGCATTCACCATGGCCTTCACAACACCCAGCAGCACGCAGCCTTGAACCCCTTCATAAGAGTTTTACCACCCCGTCATTAATCACTGTTGTTACTCTCACAGAGCCCATTCATTCACCATACCATTCTACACCTCTAATCTGCCTCTTTTCAGCATCAGTAGCAGGGCAGCACATTGTTTGTTTTCCCACAATCACGACCTCTTCCTGTGGCTTGCTCTTGCCTTCACTCCCAGCCTGCATGGAAACCCTATCAGGAGGGATGCACCTGCCTGGGTACTGGGGTCTGTATGTGGCTGGTGAATGGACGGAGCAGGGTCTGGGTGTGGCTATAGAATCTGTATGATACAGAATGGAGCTGTGTGAAGCCTGGTGGTAGATATAATCTGTATGCTGGATGGGGCCTAGGCCTAGATGAGGCCTGTTTGGATTTGTGTGTTGGATGGATGGGGCTGGATAGATGTGGCCTGGGCCTGGCTAAAGGATTGGTGTGCTGCTTGATAGATGGAGCCTGGCACTGGTGCTAAATAGAGCTGTATGCTGCTGGACGAGACCTGTCTGGATCTATGTGATGAATGGGGATGGATGGATGGGGCCTGGGCCATTGAAGCCTATCTAATTGGGGAGATAATTGGAGAGCTTGCTAGCGGAAGGCGCTAATCCCTCTCATGTGCTCTCCAGTCAGAAGGTACTGTCTCATTAAGGCTGCTCTGCTCGTTCTGAGACAAGGAAGATGGCAGAAAACCAGAGAATGAGATGGATCCATACCCACCAGGCTCCCATCTGCCTGCCTGTTTGCTGTCTGTCTCTGTCTGCCTAATGCCTGCCTATCTGCTCCAGGTGTTCTGTTCTACCAAACAGTACAGAAGGGCTACCATGAAAAAGAGATTGATATCTAAGTGGGATTCACCTGGTTGGATAAAGAACAAACACAGTGCAGGATTAATAGCAATGGTATAAATAAATGGATTTGTGGAATTTCCATGATGTATAGGTGCATACACTAGCTGTAACTAGTTACACCCCAAATATACATAAAGCTAATGTGCTGCAATGTGTGCAGTTCATCTTTCATTTGTTTCTGAACATGCTTATGAATCACAAATCTTGTGTCATTACCATTCGGTAGATACCGGTAGGTTGGTTTTGCAGCATTGTGTGAACAATGTGTGCTCTTATATGCACTCTTGATCACTGCACTGAGTTTGACCCACACTGGCATCTGATGGTTGTCCTTCCTGTCCCCCTACTGTAAACACAGCCTCCAACATGTTTGTTCACACTGCTCCTTACAGACAGCAGCATTAGAATGTGGAGTTAAATCATTTCTTTGCATTCCCACACCATAAACAAATGTTTGTTAGTTACCCTCAGAATTGGGGGTAAGACAGAGGGGGTTTCTTTTCTACAGCCGTTTTCACGTTCTCCACATTCCTAAAAGCCTCATTAGTACCGGAACAGACTAAAGAATGTGTCTCTCAAGACAATGAAGGTTTAAAGGAAAACTCCACCCAAGAACTCTTTTGGTATTTGTTTCATTAGTCCATTGTTGATATAGTCCCCAAATGTTTTGCATGTCAGCAATCAAGATTTCAACATATGTAACTTTCAAATACAGACATATGATGCTGCGTTTCGCCTCACATGATACAGAACGCATCATACTGGCTGTATTTCGAAAGTTATACATCTTCAAAACTTGATTGCTGACACTCAAAATATTTTGCAGTTTTTTTTGGCTCCCGAGTGGCACAGCGGTCTAAGGCACTGCATCTCAGTGCTAGAGGCATCACTACAGACCCTGGTTCGATTCCAGACTGTATCACAACCAGCCATGATTGTGAGTCCCATAGGGCGGCTCACAATTGGCCCAGGGTTAGGATTTGGCCGGGATAGGCCTTCATTGTAAATAAGAATTTGTTCGTAACTGACTTGCCTAGTTAAATAAAATTGTTACGAATCCCTTTGGCCCTGCAGTCTAGGGGGGGGGGGGGGGGGGAATGGAAACGAGACCCGTAACATAATTCATGCAAATTATAACAGTGAAAAGGAACAGTGAGAACAAAAACCACAGACAACTTAAATCTACCGTCAAACACTATAGGTTTATTTGGTAAAAACACTGTAAAGGGGGGTGGGAAGAGGGGCTGAGCTGGACCCAAGGAAAGAAAAAATAAATATCCAAAAACACCCCTAAGCTAGACTAGCCTGCTTTAAGAACAGCTAGCTAACCAAAAATACAGTGGGTGGTCCGCCCAGTTCTAACTAGGGTATTTAGACAAAGTTTACCTACGGGTAGTGTATTTCCCATGGGCGACTTGTCTTGGTACCCCCTTTTCCCACCAACAAACAAACAGTCATGAAGCACAACGATACATACTCACATAATTCCGGACAAATGTGACATGTAGCAACAAAAACCAAATGAGCGCGAGGGACACAGATTGAAACACTGAGAGATCGAGCTCCAGAGAAAACAACTGACTGGGTTTTTAAACCAAGGGAAAGGGGATGTAATTGGGTAAGAGAAAAGGAGCAGGTGTCTTCTGATTGCCGACTGATTGGCGACACCTGTGAATAGGGGAGAAGGAAAGAAAATACACACAGGATGCCTGTATCCGTAACACTCCCACCCTATAAGGATTGCTACCAAAGTATTTACAAAGTATTTACAATGAAGACCAACAAGATCAACAAACAAAGGCAACCTTACGAAACATACAAAAATCATCAGTTTTACACACGAGACAAAGCATCTGCTAATTCATTATCAGAACCCTTTTTGTGGCGGTTCTCCAAATTATAATTCTGCACAATAAGCGCCCAACGCATAAGGCGCTGGTTCTGGTTGTACATCCGGTGGAGAAACACTAAGGGGTTATGGTCATTATATACTATCACTGGTAGGGCACCGGAACCAATATATACTTCAAAGTACTGCAGAGCTAACAACAAAGCTAGAGCTTCTTGTTTGATGATTGCATAGTTCGCCTGACATTTGTTAAATCTTCGTGAAAAATAACAAACAGGACGATCCACTCCACTCTTGTCCTGCTGCAGTAGAACAGCACCAGCACCTCTGGCACTAGCATCTACCTCAAGTTTAAACGGTCGTTCAATATCCGGAGCAGCAAGTACAGGGGTATTACATAAGAGTGCTTTAGTAGTATCAAAAGCTACCTGACAATCAGGGGACCACTCAAACGTTCTAGCCGGACTGAGCAAATCGGTCAATGGAGCAATTACCGCAGAGAAGTTTACAGAAATTACGGTAGTAGCCAACCATCCCTAAAAAGCGGCGTAGCTCTCGTCTGGTGGTAGGTGCAGGAAATGCAGTTATAACCAAGACCTTGGCATCAACAGGGCGCACCTGTCCATGGCTGACCTCTTTGCCGAGATAGGTAACAGTAGCCTTCCCAAACTTGCACTTTGCCAATTTCAGGGTTAGAGAAGCAGCTGCCAAACGCTCACATACTACCCTTAGAGAGTTAACATGATCTGACCACTCAGACGAATAAATCACTAGATCATCTAGGTAGGCACTAGAATTGGGAACGCCAGCTAATACGGAGTTAACCAGTCGTTGGAAAGTGGCTTGTGCATTCCGCATCCCAAAAGCCATGACAGAGTATTGTAGGAAGTTGTCTGGGGTCACAAAGGCATAAATCTCAGAAGCACGTGAGGTTAACGGAACCTGCCAATAACCTTTTAAGAGGTCCAACTTTGCTACATAAGTAGCAGCACCAACAGTGTCGATACAGTCATCCAGTCTGGGTAACGGGAATGAATCTGGCATTGTGACAGAATTTACCTTTCGATAATCCGTACATAACCTGGATGTACCATCAGGTTTAGGAACCAGAATGCAAGGAGAACTCCAAGGGCTTGAACTTAGCGTAGCCAGGTCATTCTCCAACAAATATCTCACTTCATCCCTCATTATCTTCCTCTTAGAAGTGTTGACACGATAAGGGTGTTGCTTGATAGGGGCAGCATTTCCAACATTAATGTCATGTTCCAACATGTTTGTGCGAGTAGGAACGTCATTAAAGAGATATGGAAAACTGTGTAGTAGCCTCACAATATCGTTGGCCTGTCCGTCCGTTAAATGAACCAGACCTGACTGGAGAGACAGCAGCATTTCTGAGTTGGGCAATCTCACACACTGCTGCTGAGTATTGCCAACTCTAATCCATCTCCATCAACATCATTAATATGACAGCCCACTATCATAGCAGTAGAAGCAGAGGAGACAGCAGTACCTTCCGCTGTTTTTTAACTATCTAACTGGGTGATGGGTCGGGTGTGGTATGCCTTCAACATGTTAATGTGGCGCACACGAGATTTGCGTTTTCTATCAGGAGTTTGAAGCACATAATCAGTTTCACTTCCTTTTTTTTCAATGAAATAAGGACCAGAGAAGCGAGCTGACAGTGAAGATCCTGGAACAGGCAATAACACCAGTACTTGGTCACCTGGCTGTAGTGGACGAGAAACAGCCAGTTTATCATAGTGTCTTTTCATACTCCTCTGTGAGGAAGACAGAGCTTCCTTAGCGAGAGCACAGGCTTGCTGTAGACGCTCACGAAAGCAACTAACGTAGTCCAACACATTCTCATCTCCCATACACAACTCTTGGGACAAAAACTGTTCTTTAAGGACTTTCATTGGTCCTCTCACTGTGTGACCAAACACTAGCTCAGCCAGGCTGAACCCTAGGGACTCCTGTACAGTTTCACGAGCAGCAAACAAAAGTAGAGGAACTCCCTCATCCCAATCTTTCTCAGATTCCAAACAAAATTTACGTAGCATAGACTTCAGTGTCTGATGCCATCGTTGAAGCGCACCCTGAGACTCTGGGTGATATGCGCTTGCCACACAGTGCGTAATTGACAAGGATTTTAACACCTGCTTGAAGAGCTTTGATAGGAAATTGGTACCTTGATCACTGTGTACCACCTTAGGTAACCCGAATGTCGTGAAGAATTTAATTAAGGCTTTACTCACTACCAGAGCTGTAATCCTTCGCAGAGGAATGGCTTCAGGGTATCTTGTTGCCATACACATAACCGTTAACAGAAACTGGTTACCCGATTTTGTCTTCGGTAACGGTCCAACACAATCAACCACCACCTGTTCGAATGGTTCACCTATGACAGGTATTGGACAAAGAGGAGCGGGAGGAATAACCTGATTTGGTTTTTCTGTTATCTGACATGTGTGGCATGTCCGGCAGAACTGAGCCACATCCTGTTTTAAACCTGGCCAAAAGAAATGTTGAAGGATCCGACCATAAGTCTTTGTGATTCCTAAATGACCGGACCACTGGTGATCATGAACAAGGGATAACACATTTTGTCGAAAGGCTGTAGGAATCACTATTTGGTAAACAGCATTCCAAACTCCGCCCGCGTCAACGTGGGATGTCCATTTACGCATGAGGAGATTACCATCAATGAAGTAAGCCATGTTCTTCTTCTTTACCTCTTCCAATGAGACAACACTAGAAAAACATTTAGCAAGCTTGTCAACCTTTTGGTTAGCAATCAGCTGCTCACGAGTGATTGCATCAGCAATAAGTTCAGTATTCTTTGATTCTTCCCTGGGCTGTTGGTCAGAGGTGATCAGCTTCTCAGAGGTAGCACACAACCCATCCTCTTGATCAAACTCTTTGAACAGAACGTCACCCACTTGTCGTGCCTGTGCACGAGTGACAGCACAAGCGGGGAACACGTGGATAACTCTGTGCCAACTCATTGGAGCGAGAGTGGTCACTGTTATCCAATACGGGTACTACCTTTCCTCCGGCAATATCGTTACCCATTATAAAGGTCACACCTTTTACTGGCAACATAGGACGTACCCCCACTCTGAGTATTCCACTGATTAACTCGTGTACATTCACAAAGTGCAATGGCACAAAACCCATTTCAATACCCTGAACTAACACACTGGAACCACAGTATGTATTGTCAGATAAGGGCAACACATCAGACAATATAAACGACTGCGCTGCACCAGTATCTCTAAGGATTTTAACCGGACGCTGAGATGCTTTGTCATTCGTTACGGACACAAACCCCTCTAATGAACGGTTCATATCTGCGGTCGGGGACTGAGACTTTCAAACTACATTTACCCTGAGGCACTTGTTTCGTTTCAGATCTCACAACCGTACGAATTAGCCCAACACCTGTTGACGGCGTCGCACGAATAGGCATCCCTTGTTTGCGTTTTAGCAGGAAGCAATCATTAATCGTATGTCCCACCTTATGACAATAGAAACAGGGACGCTCATTTTTCGGGCGTGCTTGATGTACTGCTGGCCAACTAGGGCTAAAAGTAGGCAATTCAGGGGCTCTACTCTCAGTATAAGCCGAAAACACGCTCTTGTGCATCAACACAAACTCGTCTGCTAACACAGACGCCTCTGACAGGGAGGATACTTTCTGTTCGTTTAGGTAAACTACAATGCGTTCAGGTACGCAATTTTTTAACTCTTCCAACAAGATTAACTTCCGGAGAGAGTTGAAATCAGTTACCGTGCTAGCAGCATGCCATTTATCAAACAGATTTCCCTTGTCTCTAGCAAATTCCATATATGTCTTACTAGAAGACTTTCTATGAGACCTAAATCTCTGTCGGTATGCCTCAGGAACAAGCTCATAGGCGCGAAGAACAGTAGCTTTGACCACTTCATAATTCAACCTGTCTTCAAGAGGTAGCGCTGACAAAACCTCTTGGGCTTTACCAGTTAATTTACACTGAAGTAATAGGCACCATACCTCTTCAGGCCATTTCAATGCTACGGCTATACATTCAAAAACACAAAAATAGGAGTCAACCTCTGATTCTCTGAACAAAGGTACCAAGGCAATCTGCCTACTAATGTCAAAAGTGTTGGAAGCTACAGCTGGTGAGGACGCCTCACTAACAGCAGGAACGAAGGCTAGCCTCGCTGTCTCTGCCTCCAGTTCCATCTGGCACATTTTGAACTCCATCTGCCGCTGGTCTCTTTCTGCCTCAATTTCACACATCTCCAACTGCTGCTGTTCTCTTTCTGACTCAATTTTACACATCTCCAACTGGAGATTCTCTCGCCTAATTTGGGCTCTCTCTTCCGCCTCCAGTTGGAACTGTATTGAACGGACATCCCTCCTGGCATCACCGGTTGACAGTGGGGAGAGTGGGTCAAAACGAGGCAATGTGGCTGGAGCTTTAGCCTCGCCCTCGTTCTCAGACACCGACGGGCTTACAGGAGCAGCAAAATCCCCTACATGGGTAGTAGGCTCAGGCAGCGGTAATACAAACACTTGTTCTTCCAAAAAAACATTTAACACCAGTTGTTTAACCTCCGCTTTAACTAAACTCTGCGGAATAGATACAGAATAATGGTCAGGCCAAGGTCAGTAAATCAACTCTACGATATTTGTCAAAAACCCCCCACGAAGGGTTATCCAAAAAGGATTTCAAATCAAAAGTAGCCATTTTGAACTACTACACAAGAGCCAACAAATAGCAAACACTAATACTACATCAGCTATGACGCTCAACACTGAACTAGACCACTACAACAATCTGCACGAGAGGCATGGGTGTCAGTAATGACAATATCCCGGATGAGCCCCCACTTATGTTACGAATCCCTTTGGCCCTGCACTCTAGGGGGGATGGAAACGAGACCCGTAACATAATTCATGCAAATTATAACAGTGAAAAGGAACAGTGAGAACAAAAACCACAGACAACTTAAATCTACCGTCAAACACTATAGGTTTATTTGGTAAACACACGGTAAAGGGGAGCGGGAAGAGGGGCTGAGCTGGACCCAAGGAAAGAAATAATAAATATCCAAAAACACCCCTGAGCTAGACTAGCCTGCTTTCAGAACAGCTAGCTAACCAAAAATACAGTGGGTGGTCCGCCCAGTTCTAACTAGGGTATTTAGACAAAGTTTACCTACGGGTAGTGTATTTCCCATGGGCGACTTGTCTTGGTACCCCCTTTTCCCACCATCAGAAATAAATACAATAAAAAATCAACAATGGACTAATGAAACAAATATCAAAATATCGTTTTTGGGTGGAGTTTTCCTTTAAATGTGACTGGCTGAGTAGTGGAAAAATCCTAGTCTTGTCTCATACTGTTTGTATGTGCTGTAGGCGACACTTCTACCATTGGCAAGCCAAACATCTTAGGCATCGAACATAGAGATGAGTTGGCTTATAGCACAAGCAGACTGGGTCCAGCACCAGGCTAGGAAAACCCTACTTTTAAAATCACATGGTTTACACTTTATTACCTAAATATACAATGCTCTATATATCGTTATAAGCACGTAGAGCCTTTAGAATTTATTGTAATACAGGGATATATATAATATCCCATCTGTTTGCAGTCTTTCCATTCTTTAACAGTACACAATAGGACATATTTAAGAGACATTTTAAGTGTGGGTGATAGCTCTGAGCTGTTCCCTCCTCTCTCATTGAACTATAGCACTGTAAGTATTAGCCCTGGAGGTTATTGGATGTACGTTTCCACAATGTACAGTATGTTACTGTACACAGCACGTGACAGAGTTTTGCTCCCACACCTCAGGCCACAGCTGGATTCTCCAAAATGTGTTCCTCGATTCCTCACATCCACCCTCCTTGCCTCCTTCTCAAATCGTCACAGGGAAGCAAGGAAAGCTTTGGAGGAGAAGATCCAAGGAGAAAAAAACCTTGATCTCCTACTGAAATGATCCCAGTTCTATTTATACTCAGTTCTCAATAAACACATTTTCAAAATCTGTCAACAAACACATCACACATTGCATGACAGTCCATTTCTGTGAAAATAAATACATTTTATCTGGCTAAATAAGCAAAGGCCTACCTGCTTGGCACAAGAGATTTTCAAAGGCATGGTAGAAAAGATCATGTTTCTGAAAGTACAAGCTTTCTGTATTTGCTGCCTGGTAATGGATTCTGCCACAGTGTGCAGAAAAGGTTTTGGGGGGAAAACACAGCGATGACACTCCTCTGATGCTTCTACTTCAACCTGCAACCTCACCAACTCTTCAACAATATAGAGACGGCAGGTGGGTCTTCATTCTTCCTCTCCACTCTCTGAGTCAATCCAACTCTACACTCAAAAGTACAAAAAACCTGAACCGTTTTTGTTTTAGATATGCAGAAAAGACATTGAAGAAAGAGAAAATGAAGACAGAGCAATCGGAAGAACAAGACAAACACATAGGGTTTGAGATAAGTGGCTCACTTTACTCTATACAGAGGAAAGGTCTGGTGGCTCCCTTGTCCACGGGAACTGAACCCCTAACAACCAAAGAAATCAAGGTATGTGAGAGGGAAAAAGAAGAAAATGGGGGAGGGAAGAGAGGAGGGGAAGGGAGGGGTGTGTAATCGAAAGCAGAAGAAAGAAAGAAAGCAAAAAAAATCTTAATCCCTCTCTTTCCTCCACCCTTTTTTCCTTGTATAAAAACACACAGAGCAGAGCTTACCACTTGACCTTGGGTTTACATGTTTCCCCTCAGAGTGACTTTTGAGCTCTCACAATGAGCAAAAAAAAAGGCATGAGTTTGCAAAAGCAGAGTAGCAGACACCCCTTCTATCCATGACATGAGCACATTGTTTGAAGACAGAGTAGTGCACTGTATAGAGAATAGGGTGCCATTTGGGACGCATGCAGAATTCCAGGAATTCCAGGCCATTAATCTGAGCAATCTGAATTCCTGCAAACCATGACGAAGGGAAAGGAATAACACAACCCTGGGAGGTGGGAGTTAGGGTTATGTTTCAGGAAAGTTAAACACCACCAATGCGTAGTTCACCAATGTTGCACCAAGTCAACACCAAGATTTACAATGCAGAATATTAAAATATGCCATTGACAAAAGAAACATGCAATTTTTTCCCCATCCATAATGTGAAAGCATCAGGATCAAACTAGGAAAAAGTTAATTAAAATGAACAATTTTACAATTAGGCTACATTTGAAAAAAATATATGCTTTATCGTTTCTTAATTTCAATTCCCGTAATATCTCACCCAATCCAACACTCCATATTCAACTTCATCGTTATATTTTTTCTGTTTTCTGGATGTTCATTTTAAAATAAGAAAATCTTATCAACTACCAATAAATATAATTTATCATTACAAACTGTTAAGTTGTTACAAATATGTTAAATAATAATCAGCATATTGAATTGAACAATTTCAATAGGCTACAGTATGTCCAGCAGTGCATATTCATATTTCCATATCTATAAATCACTGTTTTATACTGGCCAATGTTACCAGCCATCAGATCATATAGGAGTTCACAGCCTGGTCTCATAGACTAGACGTAACATAGTAAATGTGAATCCGGGACATGCAAATTAGTATGCTGTATTATGTTTGGTATGGTTACGCACATTGAGGTGGATGGATAGGCGTATAACGCAAACATCTAGGAACCCAAAGGTTGTGAGTACGAATCTCAACACAGACAACTTTAGCGTTTCAACTAGTTAGTAACTTTTCAACTACTTACTACTTTTTAGCTACTTTGCAACTACTTAGTATGTTAGCAAATCCACGAACATCTAGGAACCCAAAGGTTGCGAGTTCGAATTTCATCACAGACAACGTTAGCATTTTAGCTAATTAGCAACTTTTCAACTACTTACTACTTTTTAGCTACTTTGCAACTACTTAGCATGTTAGCTAACCCTACCCCTAACCTTAACCCTTTAACCTAACTCCTAAACTTAACCCTAACGCCTAACCCCTAGTCAGCTAACATTAGCCAGCTAGCCACCTTGCTAACCTATCATAAGTTTTGCAAATTCATAACATAACATACAAAATTATTTATGGACAGCCACAAATGAATACATATCATACGAAACATAATATATCATACGAATTACAGGTGAATACATTCAGTTTCCTTTCCCTTTAATTTGGGTGTCTCGAATATACATAAAGAATAATACGAAATACTCTGAGACCAGGTTGGATTTCAAGGGGTGGTGTAAATCTTTACACTAAATAAACTTATTTGGTTAACTTACATTACGGACTATTCAAAGAGAGATCTTACTCTAATCACGATGAAAAATGTATTTGACACATCCAACAATTGGTCGTTAAGTTTACAATTAGACATTGGTATAAACCCGAGAACGAGCGCAAAAATTATCTTGGCTATTCACCGCGCAAGTTTAATCTGTACATTGACTTTCTCTGTGCCAATGACCAGAGCGAGGAAGAGCACTAACGTTCACCCCGACGCGTAGCCTACAATAAATGCATGCATTATACCGGTATTCTATTCTATTATCTATTCCCAATCTTGTTTGGGGGATAGACAAGAGTTAAAAGCTATTTTAAATCGACAAAATAGCCTATAGTTATTTTGTAGCATAAATGGTCCACTTTCAAGGACACTGCAGCTTAATAGCCAGGCAACCTAACTGCCACAAACGATCCAGGAGGAATGAGACCGGCATATAGTCTACACATAGCACATTATTCAGACGGAGTAAAATACAGCATCGCTTTACCTTTTTACTAGTTCTGTTAGTATAGCCGTTGTATGGGTTGAATCCTGTCCTCGGCGGCACAGAGAGCAGCATTTTTTCAGCAGCAGCACTATGTCTGGAGCGAAGAGCACAGCCAAGGCAGGCAGTCAGCTGACGTCAGACAGGGAAATTCAGTTCAGAATCTGACTGGGGTTGTGATTTGACTAGCGCTCTCTCAGCTCCCAGCCACTGGTAATGTGTAGCTTTCTATGTGACTTTGCGTTAAAAAAAAGCGCGCTTTTCTGTGCTCCTCTTTCCATGTAGGCTTTTTGGTAAACCTGGAAACCACCAGACAATGAACATGCATGGCTTTGAACATGTTACTATTCCGTATGAAAGTCTGGACACACATTTAACTTGTATTGGCATTTTATAAAGGCTTTTTGTAGCTTGTATAGTCTTCAATAACATTATCAATTATAAATACACATCATTAATCATATCTAACATTGGGACTAATAGACTAATGTAATAATATTGATCATGGCCCAACCTGATGATATTTTGGCATTACACTATCACCATCAGTATAAAGCATGGCAGTGGGTCATGAATGATCTCAAAACCTTGTCACTATCAGGACACTGATGTCCTGGGATGGCTCATATTATCATGCAATGGCACAAGTGTTTTTATAATCAACTGCAAGTTGCTTGGCAACACAGTCCCTCAACCCTCTGCCTTGACTCCTTGTGTATCTACCCTGATTAGCCCTCAAGTGTGCACAACGTGTGCATGCAAAAGCTTACCCTCAGCCACATAGTAGTGTGCATGTGCATAGAATAGAATATAATAAAATAGAATAACTTTATTGTTCCCAGAGGGAACTTTGGTTGTGGCATTCATATTAGATAATAAACACATAACAGCATAATTCATTAAGTCACATGACAGATACAACTACCAGTGTTCTTTCTGATAGAGAAATACACAGAACAGCCCCAAATGACAGTTTAAAACCTCCTTTAAATGCCAGTTTAGGCTAGTCAACACACAGAAATAAGCTCTCATCTACTTGATACACAGTATATAAGGCACTTGGGGTTTCACCCAGATGTCATCATAGTGGGATCATTTGTTTCCGTTTTGAGCCAGGACCATGTGACTAAAGTGACTGAAACCAAATTATGAAATGTTATTATTGGCTGGGTGCAAGTGGCCTGCATTTAAATCAAAGTTATCCTTTTCAGAGTATATTGTTTCATTTTCATGGGGACAGGCAGGCTGTCGCAGTTGTAAGTAGGCTACAATGTATGTAGCCTACCGCTATTGTTATTACCATAGACAAAATAACAATGATCCATATCTATGGCTATTACAATACATTGTACCATATAATTACGATATAGCCAGTTATATCCCTGGAACCTCCTACTGCATTTTTCAACATTTATGATTAGTAAGGAGACAATACAAACAACAAATCAAAATAATTTATTTCATTTTATTTGGAAAAAAAATATTTTAAGCCATCTTGATTGGGAGGGCCAGTGTTCAATCTGGCAGGGCCTATGCCCGGCCTGGCCCTGCCATGGCTTCGCCTCTGTTGATGTTCAGTCCTGGCAAGAAGGAGTGTGTTTCCCTCTGCTCAAGGACAGTTTGTAGAGTGACTCAGTCAGTATGCGTCAGAGCCAGCATAAAGCCCACAGCCCACGCTGGGATTGAATTTCAAATGGCACTCTATTCCCTTTATAGTGCACTGCTTTTGACCAGGACCTATATGGCTCTGGTCGAAAGTAGTGTACTATGTAAAGAATAGGGTTCCATTTGGGATGCAAGCCTGGGACTTCAGCAGAACTCTTCTCATCACAAGTAACGGGAAAGAAGTACTCAGGAAAGGGGCCGAGCTGCAGTGACTGAGGTCGTGGTGAATGAAAATGCTTAGGACACAAATTCCTCAATTTGTGAAAAGCAGACGAAGACTGATTCCCCAGATATGCTTTTCAGTCTTTGGGAAAAACTCTGTTGTGTTGTGCAATGGTGTACTTTTTACATTCATCCCTCGATATACCATTTTCACTATGCCCAAAACACTGATAATTCCATTCCATTCAGCCTTGTACCAGCAGATTGTTTTCCTTTCCTTTCAAAAAAAAGAAGATTACAGGTAATCTAAGAATTCTGTGAAAGCGTCAGGGTGAACTTTGA
Organism: Salmo trutta; assembly: GCF_901001165.1. Classification (NCBI taxonomy): domain Eukaryota; kingdom Metazoa; phylum Chordata; class Actinopteri; order Salmoniformes; family Salmonidae; genus Salmo; species Salmo trutta. The sequence continues at coordinate 9,210,318 of NC_042986.1, read as the reverse complement.
GCCTCACAGGAGAGAAGGTGTGCCTTCAAGGAGGGGTTGAGGGAGGAAGCGAGGGAAGGAAGGGGGTGAGTGTAATAGAAAGGAGGTAGGGGGATGCCAGTGTAGGGTGGAGGGAAGGTAAAGGTGAATGAGTTTCGGGGGAAAGGAGACATGGGCGAGAAGGGCAGAGGGGGAGGGGTGTAGCGAGAGGGGGAAGGGGGGGGGGGGGGGGGGGGTAGGGGGAAGGGAGAAGTCTACATTCCTGAGGTCAGCTTTGCCAGCTAAGTAATTACCTATCTGTGATAACATGCAGATACTCCCTTTACAAGGCTAGATACCCTGGAAGGTACCAGACACACACAAACACACAAACACACACACACACACACACACACACACACACACACACACACACACACACACACACACACACACACACACACACACACACACACACACACACACACACACACCCTTAACTATGCTATAGCTACAGTACCTGAAAGGCAGCCTAGGGGAAGCAGCTCAGGAGAATACATACACTGAACAAAAATATAAACGCAACATGTAAAGTGTTGGTTCCAGGTTTCATGAGCTGAAATAAAAGATCCCAGAAATGTTCCATACGCACAAAAAGTGAATTTCTCTCAAATGTCCACAAATGTCTTAATATCCCTATTAGTGAGCATTTCTCCTCCACTAAAATAATCCATCCGCCTGACAGTTGTGGTATATCAAGAAGCTGATTAAAAAAGCATGATCATTACACAGGTGCACCTTGTGCTGGGGATAATAAAAGGTCACTCTAAACAATAGAACACTATGAAACATCTGGGAAACCAGGCCTGGTATTCATAGCTGACTTTGAAAAGGCTTTTGATAAAGTACGACTGGAATTTATATATAAATGCCTGGAATATTTCAATTTTGGAAAATCTCTTATACAATGGGTTAAAGTTATGTATGGTAACCCTACGTGTAAAATAGTAAATAATGGCTATTTCTTAGAAAGGAGTAAAACAAGGTTGTCCACTATCGGCATATCTCTTTATTATGGCCATATAAATGTTAGCTATTAAAATGAGACCCAACAACAATATCAAGGGGCTTGAAATCCAGGGCTTAAAAGCAAAGGTGTCATTGGACGCTATTGATTCCTGCTTTCTTTTAAATCCACAATTCTGAGCACACCATAACCTCATAGAGGATCTAGATAATTTTTCTAATCTCTCTGGATTACAGCCAAATTAAAAATCTATATTATGTATTGGATCACTAAAAACGACTACTTTTACATAACTGTGTAATTTACCAATAAAATGGTCTGACGGTGAAGTGGACATACTCAGTGTTCATATCCCGAAAGAAAGAAAGGTTCTCACTACAATAGATTTATATAGAAAGTGAGCAAAAATAGATAAAATCTTGCTACCATGGAAAGGAAAATACCTGTCTATTTGTGGAATAAATCAACCCTTGCCTATTTGCTTATGGTCTTACCTACACCTAACGAATTGTTTTTTAAATTATATGAGCAAAATATATTCCATTTAATTTGGAATGGCAAGCAAGACACAATTAAAATGTCCTATTTATATAATTGATATGAATTCGGAAGGCAGATAGTATTAAAAATTAAAGCATTATGACTCTCACTAAAGTCTTAAGTCATACAAAATCTGAACTTAAATCTGAACTGGTTCTCTAACAGATTAGTAAGAATGGCTCACCCCGTGTTCAAGAATGTCCTTTTTATCTTTATTCAGATTACAAACTCTCTCTTTTGGTTATTTGTAAATTAAATAACCTCCCAAATATTGCTATTTTCAAAATAAGCCATTGAAAGTTAGTTGCAAATTCAGTTTAATCCACCAGAAAAGACAGAAGAAACATTACAACAAATATTATTAAGGTTAAACACAAATATACTAATTGATTGAAAAATATATATATAAAAAAAAATACACAACACAAATACACAATGAAACGTTGTTCCCCTTGCTGCTATTGGACCAGGTCTCTCTTGAAAAAAAGATGTTATCTCAATGAGAAAAACCTGTATAAATAAAGCTAAAACATTTTTTTTTAATAAAAACCAATTAATCACAGCATTACCGAAAAAATGGAAGAGGCAAGAGGAAGGGGGAGAAAGTAAGAAACTTGTCTGTTGGCCCTGCATTGAAGATGAAAATTGGTTAAAGAAAATTGTGATAAATAAAAAAGAATACCAGTTTTGTTTAAGGACCAAAAAAGGACACCTGTGCCATACAGATTGCTAAAGAGTTGGGAAGAGATTTTTGATGTAAAGTGTATTTGAAAAGTATTGAGACCCCTTCCTTTTTTCAACATTTTGTTACCTTACAGCGTTATTCTAAAATTGATTCAATTAATTTTGTTCCTTGTCATTCTACACACAACACCCGATATTGACAAAGCAAAAACAGGTTTTTAGAAATGTTTGCAAATGTATAAAAAAACAAAAACAGAAATACCTTATTTACGTAAGTACTCAGACCTTTTGCTATGAGACTTGAAATTGAGCTCAGGTGCATCCTGTTTCCATTGATCATCCTTGAGATCTTTCTACAACTTGATTGGAGTCCACCTGTAGTAAATGTAATTGATTGGACATGATTTGGAAAGGCACACACCTGTCTATATAAGGTCCCACAGTTGACAGTGCATGTCAGAGCAAAAACCAAGCCATGTGTTCGAAGGAATTGTCCATAGAGCTCCGAGACAGGATTGTGTCGAGGCACATATCCGGAGAAGGGTACCAAAAAATGTCTGTAGCATTGAAGGTCCACAAGAACACAGTGGCCTCAATCATTCTTAAACGGAAGAAGTTTGGAACCACCAAGACTCTTCCTAGTGTTGGCTGCCCGGCCAAATTGAGCAATCGAGGGAGAAGGGCCTTGGTCAGGGAGATGATCAAGAACCCGATGGTCACCCTGACAGAGCTCCAGAGTTCCTCTGTGGAGATGGGAGAACCTTCCACAAGGCAACCATCACTGCAGCACTCCACCAATCAGGCCTTTATGGTTGAGTGGCCAGACAGAAGCCACTCCTCAGTAAAAGGCACATGACAGCACACTTGGAGTTTGCCAAAAGGCACATAAAGGACTCTGTCAATGAGAAACAAGATGCTCTGATCTGATGAAACCAAGATTGAACTCTTCTGCCTGAATGCCAAGCGTCACGTCTGGAGGAAACCTGGCACCATCCCTACGGTGAAGCATGGTGGTGGCAGCATCATCCTGTGGGGATGTTTTTCAGCGGCAGGGATAGGGAGACTAGTCAGGATCAAGGGAAAGATTAACAGAGAAAACTACAGAGATCCTTGATAAAAACCTGCTCCAGAGCGCTCAGGACCTCAGACTGGGCGAAGGTTCACCTTCAAACAGGACAACGACCCTAAGCACACAGCCAAGACAACACAGGAGTAGCTTCGGGTCAAGTCTCTGAATGTCCTTGAGTGGCCCAGCCAGAGTCCGGACTTGAACCCAATCAAACATCTCTGGAGAGACCTGAAAATATCTGTGCAGCGATGCTCCCATCAAACCTGTCAGAGCTTGAAAGGATCTGCAGAGAAGAATGGGAGAAACTCCCCAAATACAGGTGTGCCAAGATTGTAGCGTCATACCCAAGAAGACTCGAGACTGTAATCGCTTCCAAAGGGGCTTCAAGAAAGTACTGAGTAAAGAGTCTGAATACTTATGTAAATGTGATATTTCAGGTTTTTATTTTTAATAAATGTACAAAAATGTCTAAAAACCTGTTTTTGCTTTGTCATTATGGGGTATTGTGCGTAGATTGATGAGGGGGAAAAATACTATTTAATCCATTTTAGAATAAGGCTGTAACGTAACACAATGTGGAAAAAGTCAAGGGGTCTGAATACTTTCCGAATGCACTATATATGGGGGATACAACCATCCCAGTTCTGCAGACTTTGATGTGAAGAGACAGAATCATTAGTTCAGTTGTTTTGGTACTGTCCATATGTAGCTTGTTTTTGGTCACAGGTTTAGGAATGGCTGAAGAATTGCAACATTTACCTGGAGTTAACTCTGCAAGTAGCACTGCTGGCTGATCTGAAAAGTCATAATCAACCAATCAATAATATAATTATACTCTTAGCAATTAAAAAAAAATTTTTTTACAATCTGTAGAAGCTATGAGAATAGAAATGTTCAGAACTTTTGCGAAACATCACAGCACAGTTGAAATATAGATGGCAAATGGTAAACTGGATGGTCTTCAGAGATAGATGGGAGGGGTTGAGAGTAGCTGAATGACGGGACTAAAAATAAACAAACTAAAACTAATATAAAATATACTGTGGCCGTAAAAAGTATACAGTGTGTTTAAGCTGGAAGTAGAAGCCTAAGTGTTGTTGTCCATTAGTTTACTCCAATTAGGGGAGGGGTGGTAGGTTTAGCGGAAAATGACAAAGGAAAAAAAAAAATATATATATATATATATATATATATATATACACTACTGGTCAAAAGTTTTAGAACACCTACTCATTCAAGGGTTTTTCTTTATTTTTACCATTTTCTATATTGTATAATAATAGTGAAGACATCAATACCATGAAATAACACATATGGAATCATGTAGTAACCAAAAAAGTGTTTTATATTTGAGATTCTTCAAATAGCCACCTTTTGCATTGATGACAGCTTTGCACACTCTTGGCATTCTCTTAACCAGCTTCACCTGGAATGCTTTTCCAACAGCTTTGAAGGAGTTCCCTCAAATGCTGAGCACTTGTTGGCTGCTTTTCCTTCACTCTGCGGTCCAACTTATCCCAAGCCATCTCAACTTGGTTGAGGTCAGGGGATTGTGGAGGCCAGGTCATCTGATGCAGCACTCCATCACTCTACTTATTGGGAAAATAGCCCTTACACAACCTGGAGGTGTGTTGGGTCATTGTCCTGTTGAAAACAAATGATAGTCCCACTAAGCCCAAACCAGATATGATGGCGTATCACTGCAGAATGCTGTGGTAGCCATGCTGGTTAAGTGTTCTAAATAAATAACAGACATTGTCACCAGAAAGTACCCCCACATCATAACACCTCCTCCTCCATGCTTTACGGTAGGAAATACACATGCGGAGATCATCCGTTCACCAACACCACGTCTCACAAAGACACGGTGGTTGGAACCAAAAATCTCCAATTTGGACTCCAGACAAAAGGACATATTTCCACCGGTTTAATGTCCATTGCTCGTGTTTCTTGGCCGAAGCAAATCTCTTCTTATTATTGGTGTCCTTTAGTAGTGGTTTCTTTGCAGCAATTCGACCATGAAGGCCTGATTCACACAGTCTCCTCTGAACAGTTGATGTTGAGATGTGTCTGTTACTTGAACTCTGTGAAGCATTTATTTGGGCTGCAATTTCTAAGGCTGGTAAGTCTGATGAACTTATCCTCTGCAGCAGAGGTAACTCTGGGTCTTCCATTCCTGTGGCGGTCCTCATGAGAGTCAGTTTCATCATAGCGCTTGATGGTTTTTGCGACTGCACTTGAAGAAACTTTCAAAGTTCTTGAAATGTTCCGTATTGACTGACCTTCATGTCTTAAAGTAATGATGGACTGTCGTTTCTCTTTGCTTATTTGAGATTTACCAAATAGGGCTATCTTCTGTATGCCCCCCTACCTTGTCACAACATAACTGATTGGCTCAAACACATTAAGAAGGAAATAAATTCCATAAATTAACTTTAAGGCACACCTGTTATTTCAAATGCATTCCAGGCCTCATGAAGCTGGTTGAGAGAATGCCGAGAGTGTGCAAAGCTGTCATCACGTCAAAGGGTGGGTATTTGAAGAATCTTAAATATAAAATATATTTTGATTTGTTTAACACTTTTTTGATTACTACAGTATTCCATATGTGTAATTTCATAGATTTGATGTCTTCACTATTATTATACAATATAGAAAATAGTAAAAATAAAGAAAAACCCTTGAATGAGTAGGTGTTCTAAAACTTTGACCGGAAGTGTATATATATATAAATCAAATGAATAGGCGGGCTCAGAGTCAGGACAGGAAAAGGTCAAAACCAGGAGAGCGAGAAAAAGAGAGACTGGGGAAAAGCACACCTGTTATATATATATATATATATACACTGCTCAAAAAAATAAAGGGAACACTTAAACAACACAATGTAACTCCAAGTCAATCACACTTCTGTGAAATCAAACTGTCCACTTAGGAAGCAACACTGATTGACAATAAATTTCACATGCTGTTGTGCAAATGGAATAGACAACAGGTGGAAATTATAGGTAATTAGCAAGACACCCCCAATAAAGGAGTGGTTCTGCAGGAACTGCAGGAACTGAGAAGACCACTTCTCAGTTCCTATGCTTCCTGGCTGATGTTTTGGTCACTTTTGAATGCTGGCGGTGCTTTCACTCTAGTGGTAGCATGAGACGGAGTCTACAACCCACACAAGTGGCTCAGGTAGTGCAGCTCATCCAGGATGGCACATCAATGCGAGCTGTGGCAAGAAGGTTTGCTGTGTCTGTCAGCGTAGTGTCCAGAGCATGGAGGCGCTACCAGGAGACAGGCCAGTACATCAGGAGACGTGGAGGAGGCCGTAGGAGGGCAACAACTCAGCAGCTGGACCGCTACCTCCGCCTTTGTGCAAGGAGGAGCAGGAGAAGCACTGCCAGAGCCCTGCAAAATGATCTCCAGCAGGCCACAAATGTGCATGTGTCTGCTCAAACGGTCAGAAACAGACTCCATGAGGGTGGTATGAGGGCCCGACGTCCACAGGTGGGTGTTGTGCTTGCAGCCCAACACCATGCAGGACGTTTGGCATTTGCCAGAGAACACCAAGATTGGCAAATTCGCCATTGGCACCCTGTTTTCTTCACAGATGAAAGCAGGTTCACACTGAGCACATGTGATAGACGTGACAGTCTGGAGACGCCGTGGAGAACGTTCTGCTGCCTGCAACATCCTCCAGCATGACCGGTTTGGCGGTGGGTCAGTCATGGTGTGGGGTGGCATTTCTTTGGGGGGCCGCACAGCCCTCCATGTGCTCGCCAGAGGTAGCCTGACTGCCATTAGGTACCGAGATGAGATCCTCAGACCCCTTGTGAGACCATATGCTGGTGCGGTTGGCCCTGGGTTCCTCCTAATGCAAGACAATGCTAGACCTCATGTGGCTGGAGTGTGTCAGCAGTTCCTGCAAGAGGAAGGCATTGATGCTATGGACTGTCCCGCCCGTTCCCCAGACCTGAATCCAATTGAGCACATCTGGGACATCATGTCTCGCTCCATCCACCAACGCCACGTTGCACCACAGACTGTCCAGGAGTTGGCGGATGCTTTAGTCCAGGTCTGGGAGGAGATCCCTCAGGAGACCATCCGCCACCTCATCAGGAGCATGCCCAGGCATTGTAGGGAGGTCATACAGGCACGTGGAGGCCACACACACTACTGAGCCTCATTTTGACTTGTTTTAAGGACATTACATCAAAGTTGGATCAGCCTGTAGTGTGGTTTTCCACTTTAATTTTGAGTGTGACTCCAAATCCAGACCTCCATGGGTTGATAAATTGGATTTCCATTGATTATTTTTGTGTGATTTTGTTGTCAGCACATTCAACTATGTAAAGAAAAAAGTATTTAATAAGATAATTTTTTCCATAAAGATCTAGGATGTGTTGTTTAAGTGTTCCCTTAATTTTTTTGAGCAGTATATATATATATATATATATATATATATATATATATATATATATATATATATACTGTATTTATAAAAAATATGTGTATGGCGGATTGGAAATGTGCAGACAATTACATTGATAGAAGCCACAATCTATTTGCAATATTAAAGCTGATCCTCGCCCTAAAAAATTCTTATATAGCTGATCTGCTGATCTGCTGATATGCACCAGGCCCCACACAGAGAAATATGTTTGATAATGTTTGTGTGTGCATGTGTGTGTATATGAGTGTAACTGTCACACCCTGATCTGTTTCAACTGTCCTTGTGCTTGTCTCCACCCCCCTCCAGGTGTCGCCCATCTTCCCCATTATCCCCTGGGTACTTATACCGGTGTTCTCTGTTTGTCTGTTGCCAGTTCGTCCTGTTTGTCAAGTCAACCAGCATTTTGTCTCAGCTCCTGCTTTTCCCCAGTCTCTCTTTTTCTCGCTCTCCTGGTTTTGACCTTTTCCTGTCCTGACTCTGAGCCCGCCTGTTTGACCACTCTGTCTGACCTGATCTGACCTGACCCTGAGCCTGCCTGCCGTCCTGAGCCTTTGCCACTACTCTGGATTATTGACCCCTGCCTGCCTTGACCTGTCGTTTGCCTGCCCCTGTTTCTGTAAATAACATTGTTACTTCAACACAGTCTGCATTTGAGTCTTACCTGAAACGTGATAGTAACAGCTAGGCTACATGGAGGGGACTACTTGGTAGTTTGGTTCATCAGGCTGACCCCTAGTCTACGCTTGAAGTTATTTAGGGGACTGATGTTTTGGCAATATGAAGATAAGAATTACAAAGAATGGAACCTCTGTATCTGCTAGAGAATTGACTATGTGAGGTGGGGAGGGTGAAGGTTATCGCAGTGTCTTGTGTTGTATGCATGGATTTGGGAGTTAACCTGGCAGAATCCATTGAAGGGTTTAGGTAGGCTGTCTGGGAGGTTTGTGTATTTGTAGATGAAGGTGCATAATTGGAGTATTTTAACAGTGTAGATAGACAATATAATGAGTTTCTTAAACAGATGGGCAGATGGAGCCAAGTAGTTAGAGGAGGTGGCTAGTCTTGCATATGTATTTTGTGTGATGGGTAATGTATAGAGACTGGAACCATATGTACTAGCTCAGATAATATTGCAGTAAATGAGATATGGGTCAATAAAGCTGTAGTATAGCGTTAGGAAGCAAGCCTGATGAACCAAACCACTAATCTCTCTGATAATACCAACGGACTTCAGACAGAAGTACACACTCACACGGACTTTCACAAAATCGCTTGAGAAGTCATTCTTCTTAAAGACAGGCTTATTGAACAGACACACGTCCTGTAACTGTCTCCAATTCATTCAAGGCCAAGGCTTTGTGTACAGGCACACACATGTTCCTGTATGTTTCCTTGCAAACATACTGTAGATGGAGCACAGCGTACTAGCGGAAGCTGGACATGCGTGACAGAGAACATCATTTCTTTTATGCAACAACAATCCCTCTAATTCCAAGGCTGAGGGCCGATGCAGTTGGGTAATGTTGACACAGCTCCAGTAGTGGGGCACCATTCAGCTGCTGGTATAATGGGGGTTTAACACCATTGCGAATGTGTGGACACATCTCAATCGCTGTGTGACACCCAACCTCCATCAATCCCATACTGTCAGCATATGGGTCCATGGATTCACATTTCATTTAGACGGCAACTTAGCGTATCTTAGTTCACCTCCTTAGCTCTCGAAGACAGGTTTTTCCACCTGTGTTGTCTCTCATCTGTTCAATTATCCCATATATCAGCAGGTAGACCTAGTTCTCTTGTCATTTCACCTGGGCTGGGTTGTGTAGGGGTTGTCGGAGGGTTCTCTGTCTGTGATACTGAGGGAAGCAGGTTCTTTCTGTCTGGGAAAATGCCCCTCCTCACCTCCTCCTACACTACTTTTCCCTCTTTACTCCCACAATAGACTCCCTCCCTCCCCCCTCCACTCCTTCCCCCTGGCCTAGTCTCCCCCTCTACTCCTTCTCTTCCCTTCCACCCCTAGACTCTCTCCTCTCATGCCCTCCCCTGTCTCCTCTCCTTGGCTGGGTCAGCTAAGCAGGGGGATTGACTGTGTGCTGCTGCAGATGTGCAGTCTGGAAAGAGGCCAGATTGCCTTGCCTGGGAGAACATGTGGTCAGGCACCGTTTACCTTGGCACTCTCTCAAACTGTCTCCCACACATGCTGTGTCTATGCCAGCTTCACAATGCCAGCACTGACTTCTAGGGGGATTATCAGGTTGAACTGTGAAAAATGATCATTGTTGATTAATTGTATTAACAGAACAAATTATGACTAAATAAGATTATAAAAGGAATTCAAGTATATGCTAAACTAAATAGAAAAGCAGATATGTTGCTTTGTAGTGAGCTTGATTCACTTCAGCTTCCCAAGCTTGTTTATTCTCAGCTAAGGGCTGAGGAGTGATTGTCTGGACATTCTGCTGGGGTCTAGGGATACCCAGACGCTGTTTTTCACAGATTCTCCACATACCTCACATTCTGCCATTCTGTGCTTCTGTCTCTTAACAAACATCTATGGCAGGGCTTGGCAACAGGTGGCCCGGGGGCCAAAACCGACCCTCAAGTGTTTTATTTTGGCCCCCCAAACTTAAAAAAAATAAAATAATAAATCACCATGAATTCAGCAAAAAGTATGTTTCATTTAGGAAACCAAGTATTCCCACCAATAAAAAATAGACATATGTGATCGTGTCTCAATGTAATCAAAGTGTGGAATGATTGTCATTTTCAAATACAATCTCTTTTTGGGCTTTGTTGTGGTCAATTTGCAGTGTACAAATTATTATAATTATGTTCGGGCCACCCAACCATCTGCTCCGACAAAAATCGTCCTGTGGCTGAATCTAGTTGCCTACCAATCTATGCGTTGGAACACTTCTGCACCAAACACACCCTGCAGCCTTTGTTGGTGAGAGTAAGCTCAAACGTCACGAATGAAAGCTGCAGCCGTTACTTCTATAAAATGTTCATCCCACTTTTAAAATGAATCTCTATGTTATTAGTATATTATTACAATGATTAAATGGCTATTGTGCTCTTAGATGAAATAACACAAGTAAACTTATTAAAGACCCCTAAATATGTGCTGATAATCATTTGTCATCAATAATAATTTATCCTACATATCTTGATGTTTGATATCCACTGAAAATCTATACTATAGTGAGCGTTCGTTCCATTAACACCATGTGAAGTGTTCAGCGCCCTCTGCAGGTCTGGAAGGGTTACTAGAGAAATAGAGTTTCTGCAGTCTATATGATGTCGGTGTTTTCACGCTAAAATCAACTGACCATAAGGTCTCTATCTAAAATCCATCAGAAGGCATATCATCACAATATAATTAACTTTTTTTGCGCCGAGAACTTTTTTGAGATATTTTGCTGATATTGTAGTTTGATTATGGCAACAAACCAGGTCAACTCCTGTACGCAGAAGTCATGAGTAGAGGCATGCAAAATATGTGTTTGTGATCTGATGGTCTGCCCCTTGTCTGCCTCACTGGGTTTTATGTACAGCACACGTATTCTTAACTGCCCTAGGTATCACTGGTAAGGTAAATACAGGACTGTTATAGTCTCAATATGACCGACTTACTAAGTCTGGAAAGGGATACAGTGAACTCAGACATAGAGATTCCCTCCAAATCCCTCCTCTCCATTTTGTAAAAAGTTGCTTACTTCTTATAACAGTAGGAGCCTAACCCAGCCTTATATTGTCTCCCTTTCAAATGACTCCCTATTCCCTACATAGTGCACTACTTTTGACAAAACGAGTACACTATATAGGGAATAGGGTCATTTGGGACATAGAGATTCTCTCAGAGGGGGGGATCTAGACAGGATCTCTGTTTGGATTCTGACTTCCCCTCTCGCTCCAGGCTTTGGAAACCAGGCCAAATCCCTGTATGTTTTCTAAGTCCATGATAATGGATTATGAATGGGCCGAACTTTGCTACATCCACATGTCTTGACACACCGTCTCTGTGCTTTAGATTCGAATCCACTGCCTTCCTAGAATTTCGAAGGCTGTTTTGAGTGACTGGGATAGTCATGCTCACTACACAGTATACTGTGTAGGAAGTTGGAGCAGTTATCATTTTATTTTAAACTCAGTCACTTAGATTGTTAGAGTATCAGTCTTCAAACTAGACTGAGAGAGACAGCCTGGAAGAGAGAGACTGAAAGCGAGAGATAGAGTTCAGTAATGACTACAGGCACAGTATAGTGGGCCCCACTAAACTCAGCAATCGTGTTCTGTTATGGCTAGTTATCTTAGCTAGCTTCAGATCTCTTACTCTCTCTCTGAGGGGGACATAGACAGTCTCATTGGCTCAATACACCAGATAGAAACCAACTTCCTCTAATGCCTCAAGCCTTGTCTGCTCCCCAACTGGCGTCCTCTTCCCTGTGTACTGCACTGCTTTTGACCAGGGCCCATAGGGAGTGCACTATACAGAGAATGGATTGCCATTTCAAATAAAAGTCTATTAGTCTCATACACAGTTCAGCAAATGTTATAGCGGGTGCAGCGAAATGCTTGTGTTATTAGCTCCTAACAGTGCAGCAAAAATGTCAACCAAGTACACAAACAATAATAATAATAATAAAAACAGGAAATCACGAATGTCAGAATGAATTCAGTTGACAATCCAAATAACAAATGCAAATGAACTCTATGCATATACAGTTGAAGTCGGAAGTTTACATACACTTAGGTTGGAGTCATTAAAACTCGTTTTTCAACCACTCCACAAATTTCTTGTTAACAAACTATAGTTTTGGCAAGTCGGTTAGGACATCTACTTTGTGCATGACACAAGAAATTTTTCCAACAATTGTTTACAGACAGAATATTTCACTTATAATTCACTGTATCACAATTCCAGTGGGTCAGAAGTTTACATACACTCAGTTGACTGTGCCTTTAAAAAGCTTGGAAAATTCTAGAATATTATGTCATTTAGACCTCCACAAGTCTGTTTCATCCTTGGGAGCAAGTTCCAAACGCCTGAAGGTACCACGTTCATCTGTACAAACAATAGTACGCAAGTATAAACACCATGGGACCACGCAGCCGCCATACCACTCAGGAAGAAGACGTGTTCTTTCTCCTAGAGATGAACATACTTTGGTGCGAAAAGTGCAAATCAATCCCAGAACAGCAGCAAAGGACCTTGTGAAGATGCTGGAGGAAACAGGTACAAAAGTATCTATATCCACAGTAAAACGAGTCCTATATCGACGTAACCTGAAAGGCAAGGAAGAAGCCACTGCTCCAAAACCGCCATTAAAAAGCCAAACTACGGTTTGTAACTGCACATGTGGACAAAGATCGTACTTTTTGGAGAAATGTCCTCTGGTCTGATGAAACAACAATAGAACTGTTTGCCATAATAACCATTGTTATGTTTGGAGGAAAAAGGGGGAGGCTTGCAAGCCGAAGAACACCATCCCAACCGTGAAGCACAGGGGTGGCAGCATCATGTTGTGGGGGTGCTTTGGAGGGACTGGTGCACTTCACAAAATAGATGGCATCATGAGTGAGGAAAATTATGTGGATATATTGAAGCAACATCTCAAGACATCAGTCAGAAATATAAAGCTTGGTCCCAAATGGGTCTTCCAAATGGACAATGACCCCAAGCATACTTCCAAAGTTGTGACAAAATGGCTTAAGGACAACAAAGTCAAGGTATTGGAGTGGCCATCACAAAGCACTGACCTCATCCTATATAAAATTTGTGGGCAGAACTGAAAAAGCGTGTGTACGAGCAAGGAGGCCTTACAACCCTAACTCAGTTACACCAGCTCTGTCAGGAGTAATGAGCCAAAATTCACCCTCCTCATTGTGGGAAGCTTGTGGAAGGCTACCCAAAGCATTTGACCCAGGTTAAACAATTTAAAGGCAATGCTACCAAATACTAATTGATTGTATGTAAACTTCTGCCCCACTGGGAATGTGATGAAAGAAATAAAAGCTGAAATAAATCATTCTCTCTACTATTATTCTGACATTTCACATTCTTAAAATAAAGTGGTGATCCTAACTGACCTAAGACAGGGAATTTTTACTAAGATTAAATGTCAGGAATTGTGAAAAACTGAGTTTAAGTGTATTTGGCTAAGGTGTATGTAAACTTCCGACTTCAACTGTATACACCAAAATATACCAAATTATATATACAAAAGTATGTGGACACCCCTTCAAATTAGTGGATTCGGCTATTTCAGCCACACCTGTTGCTGACAGGTGTATAGAATCGAGTACACCGCAATGCAATCTCCATAGACAAACATTGGCTGTAGAATGGACCGTACTGAAGAGCTCAGTGACTTTCAACGTGTCACCATCATAGGATGCCACCTTTTCAATAAATCAGTTCGTGAAATTTCTGCTCTGCTAGAGCTGCCCCGGTCAACTGTAAGTGCTGTTATTGTGAAGTGGAAACATCTATGAGCAACAACGGCTCAGCCACAAAGTGGTAGGCCACACAAGCTTACAGAACAGGACCACTGAGTGCTGATGCGTGTAAAAATCATCTGTCCTCAGTTGCAACACTCACTACCGAGTTCCAAACTGCCTTTGGAAGCAACGTCAGCACAATAACTGTTTGTCGGGAGCTTCATGAAATGGGTTTCCATGGTTGAGCAGCCGCACACAAGCCTCCTGAGGTTGTAGAAGCGTTGTTGCGCCTTGTTCCCCACGGTGTCGGTGTGGTGGGACCATTTCAGGTCCTCAGTGATGGGCACGCTAAGGACCTTGAAGCGTTTGGTACACATCCTTGAAACCAGAATACAACTCTGCTGCTTTGGGAGGAAAATTTAGATTTTTTTTATAAAGCACTGTGAATTCAGCTGACATTCATAGATGGATGGGAATCCATATATCAGAAATTATTTGATCATGATGTCAGTCCAGAGTAAATTTTCGAAGAGTGCTGTAGTTTGGCGCTTTTGTCTGAAGTCAGTGCAAATGTTTGGGTATTTTATCGCTTAAAGTTATTGTTCAGCACGTTACACTATTGAGACGAACAGATGGTGCTCTCTAAATGATCTGCCATGTCCTTCATTTACCACCAGAGGGCGTTCTCTCCTGAGAAATGCACTTGGAGTGGGTCCGAGTCAGAAATGTTCTCTTGAGTTGGATGCCATAGAATAGAAAATTAAACTAACTGTTTAGAAAATAGCACATCCTTCCACTCTCCAACCCTGGCTGGGATGCATCTCATCTTTCAGTATGGTAACATAGTAGCCTAAGGTTACAATTCTGGAGAGTTCTACCATGCACAATTAGCAATACTGAAGATTGTGTATAACATAACCTTTAGAGCAGCTGTGTGTCAGTGGTGGGAAAAGTAAATGAGTCAAGTTAAAATGGAAGATCAGCAGCAGTAGGGATGATATGTTATATTGATAGGTGTGTGTATTAGACCATATTGCTGTCCTGCCTGAGCATTCGAAATGTAATGAGTACTTTTGGGTGTCAGGGAAAATGTATGGGAGTAAAAGTACATACACTGAACAAAAATATAAGCACAACATGTAAAGTGTTGGTTCCCATGTTTCATGAGTTGAAATAAAAGATCCCAGAAATGTTCCGTCCGCACAAATTTCTTTACATCCCTGTTAGTGAGCATTTCTCCTTTGCCAAGATAATCCATCCACCTGATAGGTGTGGTATATCTAGAAGCTGATTAAAAAGCATGATCATTACACAGGTGCACATTGTGCTGGGGGACAATAAAAGGACACTCTAAAATGTGCAGTTTTGTCACACAATACAACAGGTGTCCCAAATTTGAGGAAGCGTGCAATTGGCATGCTGATTGCAGGAATGTCCACCAGACCTGTTGCCAACGCCAATGCCTACTTCTATCTGTAATAAAGCCCTTTAATGGGGAAAAACTCATTCTGATTGGCTGGGTCTGGCTCCCCAGGCCCACCCACGGCTGTGCCCCTGCCCAGTCATGTGAAATCCATAGATTTGGGCCTAATGGATTTTTTTCAATTGACTGATTTCCTTATATGAACTGTAACTGCGTTTATATTTTTGTTTCGTATATTTTATTTAGGAATATAGAGTAAAAGTTGTGAAAAATATAAATAGTAAAGTACAAATATCCCCAAAAACTACTTAAGTAGCCTAGTACTTCAAAGTATTTCTACTTAGTTACTTCACACGTGCACAAAGCTCAGGGGGAAACTTTTACAATGTTGCAAGACCCAGGTGGCATTCTTAATTTTGTATTTTATATGTGTTAAAATATTTCTGACCTGTTACTTTAATGATACATTTGAGAGTGTCCACTTGTTTGCAAGTTGAGGCCTACTATTATTTTATGTCTAACAAATTGAAACAGCAGAGCACAACTATTCTTGCGCCAACATGGCTGGTGTAGGGGCGCCAGCTTCATGCTTTGAAAAGCGTTGAAATTAGGGAGAAAACGTTTGTGCAGAGGGAGCTTGCTTCGTAGTTTTCGCGATTTCCAAATGAATTTAATTGGTGATGTCATCTGGTTCGAGAGGGCTGTGTGTGTTGGTGCTTCAGAGTCACCATCCAGTCAACGTGTTGTAACTACCAGCAACAGAGGAGCTCCCAAATAAAAAGGCGCTTTTAGTTTTTGGTTCATGGCATGGGATATTTTCAACAATGCTGCAGTGACGGAGATCTGAGGAGCTTGAGAACTAGTTGGACGTTTCTAGAGGAATGTGGAAGCCACATTGTGTCCACAATAGATTTTCCTTTGAAAAATAGTGTGTGGGTTTATATGGATTATGCATGCTGAAAGTGTATGTGTAAGAAATATACATGACTGCATGAGCACAACCCGTAGCTTCACTAGGCTGTAGCAAGCCTTTTTTTTCTGCAGTTTTATCCATACCGCTGACTGTGAAGCTACCTTTGCTATTCGTAGTACGTGGTTGCAGGGCGTAAAGAGAACGGACAGTCGCACCGGACCGTTCCGGGGTTCGGATGAGGTGTTTGACTAGATTCTTAGATTTGTAGAATTCTATCGAACTTTCAATCTATTATTTTCTACAGAAGTAATGCCATCGGGCATTGCAAATGTGCTAGCGATGAGGTTGTTCTTCGTGGGATTTCTACTCAGTTTGGAGATCCTGTCTCCTACAGGAGCTATTGATGGTAAGTGACATTCTAGTGTTCTAGCCTATGGCTTTGTGAAACTGCATGTCCACTTACCAATATAGGGCCTATACAGTGTAGGCCTATTCACCACACAGTAGGCTTGTCTATTTGCCTTCATAACACCAAATAGGCTTCAGACTCGATGTGATCGATATGAGCAATAGGCTTTTCCTTTTAGCTAAGCTAATCATCCTAGGAGGTGCCATGTTTGTGTGACAGCCTAAAGGCTATCTAGCCTACCCACCTTTTGGCAATTGCTCATTTCATAACCACCTGCTGTATCCTAGCATACATGCTTCCTTTAGGGTGTTGTTGACATGACAAAAACATCTGTCGTCAACAGATGTTGAGTTTCATATGGCTTAATTTTGTTTGCTTTAATCAACGGGGATTCAAAGCGATGCATGGCTACATTGACTTCAGTGTTGTGCTGCCTGCTATTCTGTTTTGCTCCCATTCGCAGATGTAGCCCCACGAATGTTTCAAAATGAATATGCCCTTTGTTCTTGTTCTGTTGTCATGCTCACGAAGAAGGTGTTCGTTCAATATTCTAAGGTCATTCAGCAGGTTGAAAAGGGCTATGGTATCACAGCACATAAGTGAAAGGCCTGCTTTCCCCCAGTTCTAGGTAGGCTAGACCGACACAGCAGCACACTACCTTGATTCGATAAGTAGGCTACACGGACCCGATCAACATGCCTATGCTTTTCACCGATTTCTCCGCTGTAGAATCCCCCAACATTTGTATCATTTGCAGGTTCTAAACGGTAGCCTTTTATGTGTGAATCGTTTATGGTTCAGAATCTGTGGCTTTAGGTCTGGCTGCAACCTGCTCTCAGAGCATTTCGTATGATTCTCTACATAAATCCGATACACACATTTATTAAGATGTGTATTAATTTGTGGATCATCCATTTTGTGTGATATGTTACGAATTGCAATTTGTATGGTATGTGATGAATGTGCAGTTCATACAATGTTACAAATTTGGAAAACCTACAATGTGTTACGAATTCTCAACTTATGATATGTTACGAATTCCAATTTGCTGTGATTAATGTTACCTATGTGGCTAACTCTGACGTTAGCTAGGTTAGGGTTAGGAGTTAGGTTAACATTGGGGGAAGGGTTAGCTAAGTAGTTGCAAAGTAGCTAAAAAGTAGTAAATAGTTGAAAAGTTGTCCGCGATGAGATTCGAACACACAACCGTTATACACCCACGAACCACCCCAACCACCCTCCTTTCATTTTTGCCAAAATATATTTTCACAATTGAGTTCCAAATATCTCTAACGTCGCCCCAGCATGATTTTTCTTTTTGAGCCCGTTTTGAGCACTCACTTCCAAAGTGTAATTGTTATGCAACAGGACAGTTAACCCGTGCTGCCCTCAGGTTTTATTTGAGGCATGTTCCGCCTCCTCATTAATTTACATAGAAGTAGCCCATTTCACTGTAGCAGACATATTTATATTTGAGGCTTTACTGAGTTGGACAAACTTCTCTCATCAACGAGAGCCCAAGCACTTCCCCAGATCAAGTATGCAGACATTTGCACAGTCTTGCAGAAACTTTTTCCCCCTGGCACATTTTCTGTCTGGCACTCGCATTGCTTTCATTGTTGTTTCGCTTACAAACAATAACTTTCTTTGAACATGTGTGCATTCCTATCAAAGTAAGTGCCTTTATTTTCTGTTCTTATAACAAAATGAGGTGAACGGATGGTTCACTTATCTTTCTTGTACATTTCCGGAAGTGAAGGAAGGGAAGGGAATGATGGTAGGTGACACAATCCCTTTAACATGCACACTACAAACAGACCAAACTCATCTTGTCTCCTTATCTTTGGTTGACACGAAAAAACAAACATGGCAGCGTGCACAAACTACCCATCGTTGGAATACTTCAGATGTTTAGAAAGTGTTATACAAAATTATTTTGATTATTCCTCAGTTAGCGCGTGGACTAATGTAGCCCACATTTTCCAGTTTGGATGATTGTGCTATGCTGCCGCTACTTCTGTGAATGTCTGAACATTGCATCTAAAAAAGAAACTGGTCACATTCAGGACATAACATTGTAAGATCTGTGTTTGTGCAAAATGTTTCTGTGAAAAAATAAATAAATTGTGGCCAGCTCAAATGCTGACTGTTGCATCAATCAAAACTGGACGTTCTAAATAAGCTTTCTAATTACACTGGTTTGAGCGTACGCTGCAGGGACCACTGTAGAATAAACACACCTGTGTGTTGGTATGTGTCAAAGGGTTAAGTTAACTTCTATCTTATGTAATCGTACCAAACGTAACATCATACAAATTTCAGTGTCCCAGATTTACATTTACTATGTTACGTCTACTTTGAGACCAGGCTGCTGTAAACTAAGGATTTTAGCAGTGACCAGGCTACACTTTAGAAGGTGTAGTTTAAACAGAATAATTTTCTTGAATTATACGTTTTCATGTTTGTTTTGAGCTGCATGCAGTAAAAACAACTGTGTTGTGTTTTTTCAGTTGTAATCTTTATAGCTAGCTAGGCTGTCGTGACTTGTCCCGACATGCAGCGAATATTAGAATGTCTTGGGGGGGGGGAGAAAGACTACATGAATCACAACAGATACTAACATTGACAGTCAGGTAGCCTATAGAGAACGGAATTAAGTGATGTTGCAATGTATTGCCATCCTAAGTCCTCATGTGCTTCTCAGGGCTGCGTGGGACTCTGCTAGTTTGAGAATGTCTGGCTACAGTGCATCCTTGCAACAATGATTCTGTCAGGTGCAACACTGTGGCCATGCACTTGCAGAGCTAGAACATTGCAACATTGTAGCCAATGATTTGGAACATCTGGCAATGTCTTGGCAATACAAAGTGTCAAGTAGACAATAATTTGTAGTGTCACTGGCATGGTTAACTTGTATTAAATGGAATGAACCCACTAAGCACGGACTGACGCCAATGTCTTTTTTTTTGGTCCTGTCTGGGCTGGCCATCTTTTTTTGGTGTGGTCTGGACCGGCCTTGATTTCAATGTCCACGGACGTTGATTTTTGGTCTGGACTGGAATAGTGATGTGCATAGTTATGAATATCAGAACGGTTGTTAGTATTCGAATACTGAGTGTTGTGTGCGAGTATTCCCTTTTTTTGTTGCGTAAAACAAAAAATATAGGCCTATTTTTGACACTGAAAAGGCTTTTTCTAAATTTAAATAACAATATCCACGTGACATGGCTACGTACAAAGATACACCATGACATTTTCAAGTGATTCATTTAATAAAACAACAAACTTTTGAATGTAGTTTTTGACATGCGCCCCATTGAAAATACCTGTAGCCGACCGGTAGCCTTCACGTTTGTAGCATGTTGATTGCCAATCAAACCGGCAAAGTGGATCAATGTGGAGTGCGAGTTCACTAATGCAATGGAAGATGGCGCTGTTGCCAGAATTTTTTTATTAATTTCTCTACCATAAGCCGCCTCCAACGTTGTTTTAGAGAATTTGGCAGTACGTCCAACTGGCTTCACAACCGCAGACCACGTGTATGGTGACGTGTGGGCGAGCGGTTTGCTGATATCAATGTTGTGAACAGAGTGCCCCATGGTGAGGTTATGGTATGGGCAGGCATAAGCTACAGGCAATGAACACAATTCCAGTTGGCAATTTGAATGCACAGAGATACTGTGACGAGATCCTGAGGCCCATTGTTGTGCCCTTCGTCTGCCGCCATCACCTCGTGTCAGCGTGATAATGCATGGCCCCATGTCTCAAAAATCTGTACACAAATTCCTGGAAGCTGAAAATGTCTCAGTTCAATGGCCTGCGTACTCACCAGACATGTCACCCATTGAGCATGTTTGGATGCTCTGGATCAACGTGTACGACAGCGTGTTCCAGTTCCCGTCAATATCCAGCAACTTCGCTCAGCCATTGAAGAGGAGGCACAGGCCAAAGCAACACAGGCCAAATCAACTGCCTGATCAACTCTGTACAGATGTGTCGTGCTGCTTGAGGCAAATGGTGATCTTACCAGATAATGACTAGTTTTCTGATACACGCTCCTAACTTAAAAAAAAAAAAGGTATCTATGACCAACAGATGCATATCTGCATTCCCAGTCATGTAAAATCCATAGATTAGGCCCTAATTGTTGCATTTTGCATTTATATTTTTGTTCCGTGTATATATGGATAAATGCTTACTTCATTGTGAATGTATGTGCTGTTGACATTTGGCCATAGGATCAATTACCAAAAAGGATTTCTATAAATAATGTTTTTTCAACTTTCATTCAGAACTGAAAATTAACTTAACTTCAACGTCTCAAATACTTGAATTGTTATTTTAAAACCTCATGTCAGTCAATATTGCAGGACTGAACCAGCACAACGAGAGTTATACAATGCACTTTTACTAGTCCACCCACTAAACACCTTTGCAAAAATACCCTATTCTTTTCAATAACATGCATAAATAATGTGTTGCGTTTCCATGGTATTCCAGTTGGCCTACATCTGCTCATTTTGTTTGTGAAATGAAGGATTGTAGTAGGTTCCCATTCATTTTTAAACTCCATATTGTTAAAGGTCCAATGCAGCCATTTTTATCTCTTTTTCAAATCATTCCTGGGTAGCAATTTAAGTACCTTACTGTGGTTCCTTTAATTAAAATGGTCAACAAGAAACAAAAATAGCTTCTTAGCAAAGAGCAATTTCTAAAGACAGTCTGGGAGTGGTCGGATTGGGGAGGGGAAAACTAGCTGGTATTGGCAAAGATGTTTTGGAACTCTATTTGTCTATTTAACTAATTTACCACCTGGCGGTGACACCAGGCAGGCCAAAACTCCATCCCACCAAAACGAGCTGAAATTTAATTTGGCCTTTTCAAACAGCCCTTACACTTAGGTCATTATCATTTTTACAGTACTATTCCAAAATTATAATGTGGACCTGTATAACACAGGAAAATCATGTTTTTCACTGCACTGGCCTTTTAAGATCTGCAAGGGAGTACAAGGTACAATTTATGCTTTATTGACAATTCACAAAGCACGAAAAAGAATGAGCATTAAAATTGGCAAAAATTGCTTTTCTGAAGCAAGAATTTTGCTAGGACTGTCTGAGTGGGTAGGGTAAAACTGAAATCTATCTGTTATTGGCAGAGAGGTTTGGAACACACTTTATTGGTCAATTAACCAATTTTCACCATGCAGAAAGATTAAACTCCCGCCCATGCAAACCTGCTGATTAGAAGGTCCTGTGCAGATGGTGTTTTCAACCAGCAAATATCAGGAAATGACACTGATCAAATTAGTTCACACCTTTACAGTGTTACAATGTTGTACAATATTAAATACATGAAAAACAGAATTTTGACTGCACTGGACCTTTAAAGAAGGAACCTTCCAGACACGTTTCAGCCCAGATCTAACAATAAAGGGGAAATAAGGGGGCTCCTTTTAATTAAAACATTTTGTTTTTACGTGTCCTGGGATAAGGACCAATTCCGAGGTTG
The DNA here is from genome assembly GCF_901001165.1 of Salmo trutta. Taxonomy (NCBI): domain Eukaryota; kingdom Metazoa; phylum Chordata; class Actinopteri; order Salmoniformes; family Salmonidae; genus Salmo; species Salmo trutta. Next base: position 9,187,896 of record NC_042986.1, on the reverse strand, counting down.
TTAAAGAACCCCGTGTGAGCGAGCACAGGTCAACTCTCCCGGGCCCTAGCCTCCTACCTCCAAGCTCTGGGAAACATCTGGACAGAGTGAGACCATTCATCCACAGTGAATGTGATGTGACTATGGGGGGAGGAACTGACTCCTCACTCACACAGAGGATAAAAACAAAACAAACGTTACCAGCAGGAATCAGTCCAGCTGAAGGATGGACCCTCCTCCCCATGACGTCCGAGTAACATTTGTTTCCTTTGTTTCCCAACCTTTCTGACTCAATCACCAGTGATGGCAAATATTGGGAAACATTGGACAGAGCAGACAGTACAGAATCTGATTTAATAAAAAACACATACAGAAGTCAATCCCCCTTGACATCTGGGTGACACTATGTAGAGTATGACCAGTGTTGAGAAACAGTGGACCGTACAGTACAGGAACCTGATCTCGTGCTGCTAGCACAGAGAACCATGTCACAGATGTCCAGATGCAAGACCAGAGTAGGGAAGGGATAAGTGAGTGTGTGTTTGAGTGGATGCTGCTATGTTCGAGGCCAGGGAAGAGGAGGGAAGGGATGAGTGAGAGAGTGATGCTGCTATGCTAGAGGGCAGGGGTCAGCCACTTGAGCTGAAACACGTGGATTCATCAGCATCACCACTGGGCTCCGCTGGCTGTCCGCAGCAGGATTTAGGGGTTGAGGAGGGGATTGGACAGGCCAAGTTCAGAGGGCAAGGCCATCCCCTGGTCTGTTCTGTTCCAGGACTGTCCTTTCCTAGCTAAATAGTTTATTTATCCTTAGCTGCACATTTTTAAACAGCTATCTGGATCGTATTATCAGCTTTGTTGATCTTTAGAGTCATGATCCTCTAAAAGATGCCAAACCAGAAACATGGGGTGACCTGGTGATCACATGCATGTGAATGCTGTAAAATTAGCAAATGCAATACCTTTTACAATGCATTAACTAAAATGTAAATAAGGGTTAAGATGGTGTGTAATGTTCTCATCAGCATGGTTCTGGATCATTTTACCACCACACTGCTTTAGAAGGTATTTAATAACACAGAGCAAGTGACCCTTAAATGACTCATGTGTTACAGGAATAGATTCACATGATGCCTCTGCCTCCTACAAATATAGGTTCAGGATCATTTTAACCCCACTCGATGAAAACGCATGACTCGTGGCTAAGTGTACAAAACATTAAGAACACCTTCCTGATATTGAATTATAACCCCTTTTGCCCTCAGAACAGCCTCAATTCCTCGGGGCATGGACTCTACAAGGTGTCGAACGGGTTCCCCAGGGATGCTGGCCCATGTTGACTCAATAATGCTTCCCACAGTTGTGTCAAGTTGGCTGGATGTCCTTTGGGTGGTGGACCAGTCTTGATACACACGGGAAACAGTTGAATGTGAAAAACCCAGCAGCATTGCAGTTCTTGACACACTCAAACCGGTGTGCCTGGCACCTACTACCGAACCCTGTTCAAAGGCACTTAAATATTTTGTCTTGCCCATTCACCCGCTGAATGGCACAGACATAATACATGTCTCAATTGTCTCATGGCAACAACAAAATATCCATCTTTAACTGGACTCCTCCCCTTCAATTACACTGATTTTGAAGTGGATTTAACAAGGGACCTCAATAAGGGATCATAGCTTTCACCTGGTCAGTCAGTCATGGAAATGTTTTGTACACTCAGTGCATGTTACTGTAAGAGAGACTGCATGTAAGTCAGTGGAGGCTCCTTTGTAGATAAAACTATACTAAATATATTCACAATTTATTGATTAAAATAGATTGTTTAGCAATGAAGGTCTACAGAAGCCTCAGCAGCCCTCTGTAGGGTAGCACCATGGTGTAGCCGGAGGAGAACTAGCTTCCGTTTTCCTCTGGGTACGTTGACGTCAATACAAAACCTAGGAGGCTCATGGTTCTCACCCCCTTCCATAGACTTTCACATGAATTGTGACAACTTCCCGGAGGATATCCTCCAACCTATCAGAGCTCTTGCAACTTGAACTGACATGTTATCCACCCAATTAAAAGATCAGATAATTAATCTAGTACTGAAATCATAAGCTACAGCCAGCTAGCACTGCAGTGTATGAAATGTGGTGAGTAATTGACTCAAAGAGAGAGAGGCAATAGTTGAACAGTTTTGAACAAATACATTTCTTCCAAAATGAAGAAGCAAGAGATTTTTATTTTATTTTTTACTTTCAGTTCCACCAGCAAGGTAAGCTTTTGGTTTTACAAATGTATTGCCACTGGGGCTCGCCGGTGTAAGTGCGAAACTGCTTACTGACCATACACTGCAATGCTACTGCATGATTGTACCGTGTTTACTAATGCGTTAGTTCTATTAGCTATGTTGACTATGAAGTTACTTTAGCTAATATGGTGACAACGATGTAGGCTGTGTGTAGCAGTTATATGGTTTGGCTTGGAAAGTTTTTTTTTTTTGGTTGCCTGGTCACATACAGCTGATGTGTTGTCCATTTGAAGTCCACAAGGGAGGGGAAAATGTGAGGAGGGGAAAGCATAGATGTGAGAAGGAATACGACGTGGCTGCTATGAAAGTGAACTGTGTTTACGTGTGATCAGGGGTGTATTCATTCCGCCGACTCTGTTGATGGAAGCAAACTGAATGAAACCGGGATAAACATACCTGAATTTGTTCAATAGAAACTCTCGTTTACAACTGTTGGACTAATGACTACACCCTAGATCGGCTAGATGCAGTCAAGAGTGTGCAAAGCGGTAGTGACTGTCTGTCACCTCAAATTTTTCTCTCAACCTGTGTGCACCTATGTTGTAAACTATAATTCATAGGCTAGGTTGTAGCAACCTCATGGTGGTTATAGGGAAAATTTGAGTATCATGTAGTAGCCTAAACCTATGGATGTTACATTGAACTGGGTGAATGGAATATGAATGACAGTCATCCAACATGCTGTAATAGAAATAAGGCCATGCTCATAAAAAAAAATAATAAACTTCCTCCATCAAAAACTGCACCGACCGCCACGGATGTATGTTACCATAAGAGATCATGTGCACATGTTACCTCCTACATATCTAGCCTCCCACAAATCTACCAGTCTTGCTTCCAAGTACATTTCTATGCCCCTATGATACTGAGCAGACCCTACATGAGAACAACAAAGGTACGGCTGAGCTGAACTGTGGAGATGGGTCAGGAGGTGGAGGTTGAATTCCAGAGGAGCCTAGACTCTGTTTACCTGACCCTTTAAAGGGACACTTCACCACTTTTTTAACATCCTATTATCTCCAGGATTATACTAGTGTCTAGTAAAAAATCTAACAATTAAAGGTCCTAAGAAAATGCCCCCCCTATGATCATCAGGGGTCATTTTCTTTTGGACCTTTTTCTGTGGGTTTGGAGGGGAAGAGAGGGTGAATTCCAGAACCTGGGGCCTGGTTCTAACACTAATATGCTGACCACACTGGTCGCGCGAGCATTGCAAAATAAAATTTGGCGTGTAACACTCAGAACCTCCACTGGAAACATCTGCCAGGAACATTCTAGAACATCCTGTGTCCTCCACACACATTCAGCAGATCATAGATTATACATTGCTCTCTTTAGACTTTCTACCTTAGCCTGGGTGTCAGTCTGTTTCTGCACTCTTCCTAACTCTTTTTATGGAATTGTCATGTTTGGCGTGACAATGACTGCAAAGGAGTTGGCAAGATCACAAACAGATCTGGGACCAGGCTCTCTACCTGGCTAGCCTGTCACATGGGAATGGCCATTGATTGGGATGCTGCCTGGCCTAACACAGCTGAAGATTGCAGGTAGTCAGCTATAGCACTCTCTCAGGTGGCACAGCAAATTCTATCATTTATTTTTCTGTAATGAGATTTGTGAAAAAGCAATGTATAATATGGTCTTAGGTATGTAAAGGGGTTGGGAAATGGAGCAGTGTCTTTTGGAATTAAGATGCAAACAGGTCTCCATGTTTTCACAAGGCAGCAGTTTAGCCTTTGAATAGATTGTAGTAAATGCAGGGTTATGGTGGTGGGTTTCTATTAATACTTCCTAGCGGGAGACAATGCAGGTTTAACCTAAACCGAAATAATAATGTGGCGATAGCGGGAGTCTTGACAATAACTGTATAAAATCCCTTTTTCTTTCCTCCCTCTTCCTGTATAGCATTGTAGATTCAGCCTGAGCACAGACTGGAGGCTAGAGGCAGGTTTGCGTCCCAAATGGCATCCTACTCCCTATATATGGCCAGGCCCCATAGGGAAATAGGGTGCCATTAGAGACGCCCGCACGGATTAGCATGAATGGTTCAGTGTGGTTTCTCCCTGTACGAAGGCGTGAGGCTCGATAGATGAAAGAGTGTTTGTTGATGGTGAATTGCAGGGGTGTGTTGTAATTGGTGTTTTCTGCATTTAGCTCCTGTAAGACCCTGAAAGGAGCAGATTGGTTTATTGAACATAATGGGGGGGGACGTGTGGGTGTTGATGTGGAAGGGAGAACAAGGAAGATGCCTTGGATTTCTCTTTAGGTTATAGAAACGATAGGCCTTTTCACACTGCATTGTTCTTAGCCCTGGGCTATCCTTAGCCCAAGGCTATGACTGACATTGGGCTAGCTTAGCCTGTGTTCACACAACCAGAGATACCTGAAACCAAATGTCACGTTTATGGAGTAGAATATTCAGATTAGGTAACAGTGTAACTCTCTGTTTTGGCTAGCCCCTAAAAGTCGGTGCTAACCCACTTTAGAATTTGCAAGTGTAAACACTCGCTTATTCCCAGGCTAAAAGATCCCTTAATCCAATGTTTATGTCTTCTCCATGCTTTTCACACAAGGGGCTCTATTTTTCGGCTAGCTTTAAGGCGGCGCTAGTGTCAAACGCACGTCAGTTAGAAAGTTCGTCATGTAAAAACTGGGTCACTGGCATTTTCCAGCCCTAACGCCAGTTTTGGCAATTTACCTGTCTAACATTAGCATGCTTGCGTTCAGATGTGAGGGGTGGAAATATGAGGTGTGTCCTTTAAAACATGACCCAAAGGGCTAATTTCAGGCAGCGTTTGGTGGGGATATTTAAGACCAACCAAAAGCTGGTTTTAGCTGTGACGCACACTGCCATGGTGCCTGTACTCTTAGGAGAAAAACGGTTTTAGGTTTCTAAATCCTATTTCGTTTTAGTTGACAAAAATCCAAGCATGGCCTCTTCTCTCAATAAAGGATGTTTTTATTTTTGTCCTGCCCAATGTACAGTAATCAAGTAAAACCGTCGATAAAGTTCGTGATGTCCAAGCTGTCTCAATCTTAATCACCAAAGCTTTATTCAAATATCAAGTTTGAGAGGCGCAAAACAGTGAGCTGACGTTCCCTTTTTTTATCTATGTATTGTAGGCAGGCCTACATTATTTTAGCCATGCTTTGGAGGTGCATAAAACCCCCTCCATGATGGAGGCTACATGTGTCCATGCCCATAATGAAACGAGATGATAACCTTGGTGAATACCGGTGAACCTCGTATTTAGAAATGGTTTTCCTGTAACAATTTTTGTTTTCCGTTTTCATATTTTTAAAACCCAAGCCCTCCGTAGACTACCCTTACCGTAGGCCTATGATAACGAAGGCTGGTTTAACCATAATGCTTTTTTTATGCTGGTGATTTTGTCATTACATTTTACATCTATTTATTGTGGTTGGATTTATTGTGGTTGCAATTTATTAAAACCGAACTTATTCGAATTATTTACTGTCCTGATTTAATGGGGAGAGTGTCCGTGGCACGCATGCAAAGCAACTTCAGGAGAAGTGTTAATGTGATCTGTAAGATGGTTTCGATATGTATATTAAACATTATATTTGGGAGCAGCATAACGGTCAGTGGACATTCTCCCTTTCTCAACATATTGGATCTTTGTCCAGCTGTTGTGAAAAGTTTTGGATATGTGTAAAACCCCTCCATAGTCTGCGTTGTTTTAATATTATATGCCCACGGGAAGAAATTATGGTGCCGGTAAGTGTATTCAGACAGCCTATTTAAAACACGTTTTGATTAGAATTATTCGCTGTCTTTTTAGGCTTTATCAATAATGAATTTTAATCTTGCTTATTGACAACATTTAGCATGACCATGCTCAGTCATAATGCAATTTACTGTAGGCCTAGCCCCTATATCACGGTGAATACTACAGTGTGTAGTATTTCCACATTGAAGCCATGCAATTACTCAGAACAATGTGGACTACCAACAGGTTCAAGTTAACATATTTAGCAAAGATGGTATAGTCTACATTTTTGTTTCTGTAAGCTGTTTAACAAACTATGACTAACACGTGGATGTCGATTTTTAAGGCAGCCCCCCTCACCTCTCTGATTCAGAGGGGTTGGGTTAAATGTGGAAGACACATTTCAGTTGAATACAATCAGTTCGACAACTGACTAGGTCTTTCCCTTTCCCTAACTTTGGATTTGATTCCAAGGCGATTATTTAAAAGCCCGTAAATACACAACCTAAAGCAACCACATATTTAGCCATGGAGCACAGTCTGATTGGCCAGTGGGGCCAAGCCTCTACATACCCACAACTTATTTCTTCATCAAAGCACAGCCCTTTCACGCCAATGCCAGCAACTGATCCAATAATTGGGGTTGTGAAAATAGCTCAACTATTTGACACACCCCCAAACCTATAACACTACTTCCGGCGCTTAGATTGACCATTGCGCTAGGTTTGTTAAAATGGAGCCCGAGGAGTAAACCTAGCTCTTCAAATGTCGCAACTGGTTGCAACGTTGGCTGGACATCCGACACAAACGTGTGAATCCTGGCTTTGTGACTAAAGATTTGTTTTTCTATCTCTGATGGTGAACTTTTCACCTGACGCCTGGGGATGACCAGCGAGGCTCGGCGAGGCAGACCGGCCATTACACTGAGCACTCTTCCAGTCTTATCGTATTGGTTCCACCTCCAGAAACACATTGGCTATTCCAAGGCAGTTCCATGACTGTGTGTGTGTTTTGCGCTCGACTGGAGAATCGATTGAACAGGAGGCCCCAATCTCCTCCACTCTGCTGCCTGCTTTCACACCTGGCCAGGAGGAGAGAGGAAAGCGAGAGAGAGGCAACTGATGTGTGGTGATAAGATTCCAATTTCATGGACTACTGCCATGTGTCAGACCTGTCTGCTTCTGTTAGTCACAGCTATTGAACTCTGATTCAGGTGTGTCCTAAATGGCACCCTATCCTCTATCTAGTGCACTACTTTTGACCAGATCGCTATGGCGAATAGTGAATACGGTGCCATTTGGGACGCAACCACAGTCATTGGCTTGATTGGCTATGCATATGGCATACATTAGGATGAGAATGAACCACTCCCGGTACTGAGATCTTTGAGGAGGTGGCGGGCCATATAGACTTAACACAGTTGCTCAGCTTTTTCTTCAGTTATCCTTGACTGGGCATTTGTTTCGACGTGTTTGCACAGCAAGGCTACACTGTCAGTGACAACTTGATCACTTTGTCAGCCTTATGTCACAAAGAAAGTCTTTGACCACTGACCACAAACTGGTTAAATCAATGTCTCAACGCAATTTGTCAATGTATTGTGATGTGGAAAATACATTGTGAACTGTTGTTTTGAGGGTAAAGTTTCAACCACAGGATTATTTAATCCTGGTAACCAATTTTCAACATAGACAAACCTTGTACCTTTGAGACAACGTTTAGATCTTCAACGTAATATCCACTATAAGAAGAAGAAAAAACTATAGGCTTGATAAACTCTCCAGTAGGACGTGCTATCTACAGCTATCCCTTCGGTCTCCCAGCCCTGCTTCACTTTGGTAATAGTCAGTGACAAATATAAATGTACTATCGTGAGAAGGATTTGTTGATAAATCTCCACTTAATAGATCCACTGTTGCTATTGAAGTCATTCCAAAGGGTAGGTTCAACAGAGCAAACAAATCATAAACATTATCAATGTTGCTATTTAGCAGGGGTGGAAAAAGTACCCAGTTGTCATACTTGACTAAAAGCAAAGATACTTTAATGAAAAAGGACAAGTCACCCAGTAAAATACTACTTGAATATATATATATTCTCTCTCTGATCAGAAGTAAATGTAATTGCTAAAATATACTTAAGTATCAAAAGTAAAAGTATAAATCATTTCAAATTCTTTATGTTAAGCAAACCAGATGGCACCATTTTCTTGTTGTTTTAATGTATGGATAGCCAGTGGCACACTCAACACTCCTACATAATCTACAAACAAAGCATGTATGTTTAGTGAGTCTGCCAGATCATAGGCAGTAGGGAATACCAGGGATGTTCTCTTGTTAATGTGTGAATTGGACCATTTTCCTGTCCTGCTAAGGATTCTAAATGTAACCATTACTTCAAGGAAAATGTATGGAGTAAAAAGTACATTATTTTCTTTAGGAATATAGTGATGTAAAAGTTGTCAAATATAAATATTAAAGTACAGATGCCCATAAAAGCTACTTACGTAGTACTTTAACATATTTTTACTTAAGTACTTCATACCACTGCTGTTTATGCCTATTGTAAATAGCATTTGGGAAGTCATCAACAGCTATTGTTTAAATTCAACCCAGGATGCAACTAAAAATAGACAGTATATAGAATCTACAAGTTAATAATAAATATGTTGGATTCACGTCTCCATCTCAACCCAAAATAAAAGTTGAATAATAGGATTAAATCAAACTGTATTTAAAATGCATTTTAAATGGTTGAAATCGCAGTGATATGTAGGGATGCACGATATATCGGTGAACATATCGGAATCGGACGATAATAGCTAAAAATGCCAACATCGGTATCGGCCGATGTCTAGTTTAACGCCGAGGTCCAAAACCGATGTCAAAGCTGACCTGCATACCTATATAACGAAGGTACATGACGTAATGACGGCACGTAAAATTTGGCGCTATACGTGCAACACGGCGTTCCTAAACTAGCCCACAATGTCTGCTGTGTGGATCGAGCAGTCAACAAGTGGAGTAGTCATTTGAAAGAGTAACAGAATTTCAGTGAGAGAACTCAAAGGCAAAATCCATTAAAGCCATATAATGGAATTCATTGCCCTTGACAATCAACTTTTCTCTGCCGTGGGTGATGTTGGCTTTCGCCGACTGGTCGAGCACCGGTACACACTACCCAGTGCACTATCTTTCTGATGTTGATCTCCCGGTGTTACGCAGTAATAGTGTCACTGCTATTAGCTCCACGACATACATACTGTGGCGTGCCTTTTGGGTCTCTGTGTCAAAAAAAGATACAGTAGCACTGTCAAAGCTGTACAAAAAAGTCTGCAAACACCGGCCACGAACAATGTGTTTACAATACCGCATTGGTAATAAAGCATCATTTGTTTGACCGCAACTTCTGGGGTAGCTAGCTTTAGCTTGGTATCTAGTTAGCACCAATACAACCAGCTTGAAAATAATGACCAGTAGAAACTGCAGTCATTTTCATTATTCTTAGCAATGATTTAGGAATCCTTGTGAGTAAGTATTAGATTGGTTGCCACTTGTTGTTCGCAAATTGAATTTCAGTTCATGAAAATAAATAGCTAGCCAGCTACTTAACCCTGTTGCCCAAAGCTAACGTTATAAGCAGCCAGCTAGCTTCATCTGGCTAGTGAGGCTCAACCGGACCGGGTTATGTGTTGTGAAGCCCGCCGCAATAAAGATTAGGCACAATAGTGGAATTTGCGGTTTGCCTTCAAAATAAAAATATGTCATTGACAGTGATGCAAATTAATACATAGTAGAATTTTGCCATACTTTTATTTTGAAGCCTAACCGCAAAGTCCACTACTGTGGCTAGCTTCACATAGATGGGTCCGACCACCATTAATCAAATAAGAACTGTCTTGTAAATTATTTTAGATGATGACACCTAGCTATACAGTTAGCTAGCTACTGAAACAGATTGTCATTTTGCAATGTTTATGGGGAAGAACATTGTTTGCATCCATGAGCTAGCTAGCTTTTTTTATGATCAGCACTGTAGGTACGCGAGACAACTTTGCCAGCATCATAGCATATGTATCGATGAATCGTAGTGATTGTGTAATAACTACTTAATATTTTAACGTGTTCATACATTTATGTGATGTGCAGTCTTTCAGGTCCTGATTGGTCAAAAAGCTTATTTGACATGTTAAATAGTATCTTTTTTGACACGCAAAGACCCAAACGGCGTTCCATATTAAAGACCCAAACGGCGTTCCATATTAAAGACCCAAACGGCGTTCCATTGAAATCCTGGTTGCGAATGAAATGACTGAAAAAATAAACAACAAAACAGCACAGCAAGTAAGTGAAAGAAATAGGTTTTGAGTATGTTTTACTGGTAATAGGGACATACGTAAATGCCAACAAAATAACTTTTTGGTTGTGTGTGTGTGTGTGTGTGTGTGACCTTTTATTTTACTAGGCAAGTCAGTTAAGAACAAATTCTTATTTACAATGACGGCCTACCCAGGCCAAACCCGGACGGCGCTTGGCCAATTGGGACTCCCAATCGCGGCCGGATGTGATACAGCCTGGATTCGAACCAGGGACTGTAGTGACGCCTCTTGCAGTGCCTTACACCGATGCGTCCGTGTGTGTGTGTGTTTTAACTATTTTAACTGTACTAGAATGCTTAAAAGGACGCTAAAATGTTAAATATCAGTTATCGGTATCAGTTTTTTGTCAAGGAAAATATTAGATATCCGTAGCTGCCAAAAATGCCATATCGGTGCGTCACTAGTGATAACACATTTAGGTGACAACTAAACCAAAAATCAGACATAGATTTTCCTTTGGAATTGGGTTGTGCTTTTAGATGGTTTGAAAGCATAACTTACCTCATTTGCACTCACTGTATATAGACTTTTCCTTTTCTTTTTTTCTACTGTATTATTGACTGTTTTGTTTATTCTATGTGTAACTCTGTTGTCGAATTGCTATGCTTTATCTTGGCCAGGTCGCAGTTGCCAATGAGAACTTGTTCTCAACTAGCCTACCTGGTTAAATAAAGGTGAAATAAAATAAAAATCAGTATCCGGGACCTCATGCGTACATGGAGCTTGTAGGATTTGCGTGTGCAACAAATCATTGGGATTTATCAAACGCAACATATACGCATGTTTTCATTGATAAATCCGAGACCTACTTGTGAACGAGCGTTACAACCCCGTGGTTACACCCCCCCACCTTTTTTATGGTAACAGAAACACCCTCATTTGCATCAATACATGGTTGTTTCTACTGCCTCGATATAGGCTCTGAGATTAAATCTAGAATGTCGTGCTCCTATCGCACAGCAGTACTGTAGCCTACCCATACTGTGAAATATTTTAAATAGGCTACCGGTTTATTTACTTTCGAGCATGCTTGGCTATTGAATGAGTAATGGATAAATGGTAGCAATCCTTTCTTCCCTCTCTGCCTTCTCCCCTGTTGATGCTGCGTTCATCTCTGGTCTACTCACCAAAGCCTAAACCTGCTCACTTGATCCTATGCCCACCTCCCTAGTCAAGACCTGTCTTGTGCTTTCTCCCCTCATGGTTGACATTGTCAATGTGTCTTATTGCTCTGGCACTGTACCCCCCCTGAACTCAAACTGGCTGCTATCACACCTATTCTGGGGAGAAGAAAACAAGGACTTGACCCAGCTAACCTCGACTACCAGCCCATATCCAAACTTACCTTCGTGGCTAAAGTCATTGGGCGTGCTGTAGCTTCCCAACTCCAGCAGCACATGGACTTCTCATGACCTCTTTGAGCATCTTCAATCAGGCTTTAGGGCCAATCACAGCACAGAAACGGCTCTGGTCAAAGTGGTCAATGATCTATTACTAACGGCTGCCTGGCAATCTCATCCTACTGGACTTACCAGCTGCCTTTGACACTGTTTGCCATTCCATCCTCCTTGAAAGAATGAAGACGACCCTGGGAATCACCGAAACAGCCCTGGCCTGGTTCAGGGCCTACCTGTCGGACAGGCAGCAGTTTGTGACCTTGGGGCACTTCAAATCCGCCTGTGCTCCTGTCCGCCAGAGGTTCCCCCAAGGCTTAGTCCTAGGGGATTCTCCTTTTTATTATCTACATCATTAACACGGTCAGTAATTCCACTGTTACACTGACGACACATCTGTTCACTCCAGCTGTCTAAAAGAAAGAAATAATATCTTGGATGAGCTCCAACTTTCTGAAGCTCAGAGGCCATGTTGGTGGTCGCCAAGATGTCTCCTGAAGGTGGAGGAGTTCGACTTTATCATAGAGTAACGGTCAATCTGTCCTGTCTCTGTTGAAGAATCTGGGGGTCATCCTCAATGCCACACTCTCCTTTGATGCGTACATTAAAACATCACAAAATCTGCCTTCCTTCTCAAGGACATCGCCAGACTCCGCCCGTCCCTTACCGACTCAGGTGGTGAAACCCTTCTACGTGCCTTCATTACCTCAAGCCTGAACTATTGCAATGCTCTCCTGTATAGACACACTGCCAGCACCCTAAACAAACTTCAGCATATCCAAAACAGCTCTGAGTCTCCTCACCCACACCAAACCCTGGGAGCACCTTACACCACACTCCTACACCCCCACTGGCTTCCAATCAACTTCAAAATCCTTTTTCCTCACCTACAAATCCCTTTATGGCTTGGCTCACTCCTATCTCTCCGACATGCTACACATCTACACCCTCAGCCTTCAATCCTCTGACTCTGCGAATCTGACCCCATCCAAACCTTCAAAAACAATCTAAAGCTCTCACCTTTTCAGACTAGGATTCAGCCTATAGTTTGAAATCTTGGTCTAGCTCTTTTTTTCCCCCTTTTAATCTACCAATCATGAATCGTCTTCATTTTAACTGCCTTGATAACCTTGTTTTTGTTGTTGTTGTTGTTGTTGTTGTGTGTATTATTGAGCTTGCAATTTTTTGGGGTGTCGTTTTAGTATTGTCATGTTTACATTAACTATTTTATTCCTTACTCTGTAAGTGTCCTTGGGTATTTTGAAAGGCGCAAATAATTATTTATCGTTCATTCTTGCCTATTATTGAGCCGCACACACACACTGCTCGGCCTCCACAACTTTGATGTGATTGTAATGAGTGTTTTGGACTAGCAGAGATCCAGTGAAATCAACAATCATTAAACCTTCACATAAACCTTGAATACCGTGGAAATCCTTTGAACTGAAATAAGTCGTCTTGTTTTGTAAAACATTTTCATACAACATTTACTATATAGCTTAATTCCTCCCCCAGTCTTTGTTTGCTGTCCTGGTTTCAGAAGTAAAGAGTAAGCTATGCGCATTGAGGCTTTAACATTTTTTTTTTTTTTATGGCTTTCGAAGAGCTGCAATGAATGAAGGCCTCAGTCATTTTATGTGGTCCAGCGTTGATTCATTTTGTGGCTCCCATGTTCTGTTTTTTTTACCAGCTGAATCTGTGGAAGGCAGTGTAGTGAGGTGTAGCCTGCTGCACATTCACAGTCAGAGAGCAGAGGCTGCTGAAGAGTGAGTTGACAGCAACTTGTAATCGCTATCGGCTCTTCTCTGTATGCCTGTCAATTTCTCCACCCCCGTGACAGCGTGCAGCGGCTCATCATGTTACGTCAGAGTTCAGCCCCAGACCCCTGTGTTGTGCTTATGGTACAAAAAGGGAGGGTAGCCAGCTAGGGTACGAAATGACTGCCTGGCCCTCAAAGTTCAGCTGTTGTATGCATGTTTAACCACTTAGAAAATGACTTAGGGATTAGAATGGGCTTCAATGACCCATGGATATTGTGTGAGAACAGTAAGCCGGTTAATGCTCAAAGTAAGCTGCAGTCAAACTGCATGGCCAGTTGCTCCTTTAGCACATAGCTAAATGGTTGTTCCTGTTGGATGGGCACTGCACAGAGCCTCCATTGAATAAGTTGGGACCGAGGTTGGGTTGGGTGTGTGTAATAATAATTTGGCGGATGCTTATATTTGTCTTATTTCACACGTGTACAAGTTGGGTATTAATACACTTGTGAATTGGAAATGTTTTTTTTTTTTTTTGCATAGCCCAACTCTCCCCGAGACACCCTCGGGGAGTGGGATCACGGCCAGAGTCTGCCATTATCAACGGCGAACCTGGAGCAATTAAGGTTAAGTGCCTTGTTCAAGGGCACATTGGCAGACTTCACCTTGTCGGCTCCGGAATTTGAACTATCGACCTTTCGAACTAGCTAATCCTACGCTCTAACTACTAGGTTACCTGCTGCCATGTGTGTGCCATGTGTGTGCCATGTGTGTGCCATGTGTGTGCCATGTGTGTGCCATGTGTGTGCCCTGTGTGTGCCCTGTGTGTGCCCTGTGTGTATGAGCACAATGTTTTCCGGTGTTTAGGGTGGACAGCAGTTGTCCATTGTAGGGCCCTGTAAGATTTGCATTGCAGAGAACGTGGACTGAATCACGGAATCCAGACATTTAAAATGGAGTTCAACAATATTCAAAAATCTATTGAACTTATTCAAAAATCCATTAATTTGACCAAGTTATCCCAAGCGGGGGAAAAATATTTAAATATACCTAAATCATACTTTATTAATATATTGAAGTACAGTATTATAAAGCAAAACATTAGCTGCAGAAAAGGATGCTGGATAATATGCAATTATCATTTTGAGAAATTATTTTTGGAAAGTATACTTAAAAATGTTTTGTGGACATTTAAATACTTTTTTAAAAATTATACTTAAGTGTATTTTCTTGAGATATGAAAAAGTACACTCAGGAAGCATGTTCCTCAGCTGCGCATGTTCCCTTATGTGGAATAAACAATCATTATCATTGTCAACTTTCTCTTTCCCTGCAATCTTATGAACAGGAATTCAGAAAGTACTTTGAACTCATTATTGGCCCTAAAACTATACTTATAGTGTACTTGATCACTCACAAGCAGAGTTTCATATAGAAAATAAATTATTCAACTTAAAAACAACTCCAAGTGTATTTTGAATTAATTTACAACATCATTAAAGCATATGAAATTGAAGTACACTTTTAAATAAGTGTGTTTAAGTGTAATGATAGTCAACATATAGTATACTTAAAGACTGAACCATGACACTTTGTGTAGCCTTTAGCGTTGATGCTAATGATAACTGTCTTCTGGTAGAGATGTATGAGCTTCCCCAAAAACCTTCTCAATTAAAATGCCGACCTGGCAGAATGATATCAGGATTATCTTCATAAATTTAGTGCCCATTTGGTTTGCAAACTCTGCAATCACATGAGTGCTACAGTGTACTGCTGGTGCGCACTTGAATTAAAGGGTAACTACACCCCAAAATCAAAATTTCTTTTAGATTATTCCCAGACCTCAAAAGTGGTCTCCTGATGTGTTTTAGGCATTGTTGTGGACTTGGAACATCCATTTTATTTATTTCTGTTAAAGTGATTTTGTGAGAGAAACCCTGAACCAATTGGGAAAAAATGGAAACCTGGATTTAACAGAATCAGTTTAAAAATACAACAGATTTTATAGGGCCCTACCATTGTCCCTTTCCACTCTACATTAAGTTGCTCCATACCTGTGTTGTAACACTGCAACTTTTACACTAACACGGTGATAGTGTTACTACACAGGTATAACAGCAGCTTTATATAAAGTGTTAAAGTAACTGTCCAGTGAAAATCTCACTTTTTAAAAGTTCATATTCTGTTAACTCATACCCAAATAATGTTGTTGACTCATCCTATAATCATATATGGGCGAAAGCATAAATTGGAGAAAAAAATTCAAAAACCCCACCTCAAACTTGATTCTCATACAGGCCGTTTCAGAAATGCTTGCTATTTCCTCATAGAGGATGATGAGCTGACCAATCAGCAGTCTACTTGCATGAATATTTTTAATGACCGGTATATGCCCACACCATTCTGTTGTTGGGGTATGCCCACACCATTCCAACACAAATAAGCTGCTTTTTAACCTAAAAAACAATTGGAAGAAAAACAATTTAACTAATATTGTATTTAATTATAGGTCAGATTTCATAGAAATCTGAAAACAAACTAGACAGTTTAACGAATAATTTTATTTGGCACACATCTACAACATCCCATTGTATAACTAACTACCTCCTTAAATCTCCTTTTGCACAATTTGTTTTGTGCCAAGTCCCACTGAATATTTAAAGAACCACAGAAACTCCAGGAATAACAACTAGCTTCTCTGCCTTCTTTCTCTTCTTCTCTTCATTCTTTCTCATGGTCCTAGTTTGGTTTTAATTGTTACTTTCAAAGCAGGGGATTCTTGCTTTGAAATATTGCTGTTAAACTGAGCAACAGAGAAATGATTTCAAATTGACCTCCAGGGTGTCATTACATACTAGTGGTTGGTTTCCTTTTTCGGTTCTTGGAACTGTGTGGAACTCTGGAAGTTCCAAATTCCATATAACAGAAAGCGATGTGAGTTGGAGAGAATTAATATGTGGTGGGAAACAGCCCTGGTTTAACTCTCTTTCCCGTAGAGCCCTCCACCTCTCTGTCACCCCTATTTTTTTAAATATATATATATATATATATATATATTATTAATTACACACTACCGTTCAAAAGTTTGGGGTCACTTAGAAATGTCCTTGTTTTTGAAAGAAAAACACTTTTTTTCAAATTTTTTTGGCGTTTTAAAATAACATCAAATTGATCAGAAATACAGTGTAGACATTGTTAATGTTGTAAATGACTATTGTAGCTGGAAACTGCAGATTTTTTTATGGAATATCTACATAGGCGTACAGAGGCCCATTATCAGCAACCATCACTCCTGTGTTCCAATGGCACGTTGTGTTAGCTAATCCAAGTTTATCGTTTAAAAAAGGGCTAATTGATCATTAGTAAAACCTTTCGCAATTATGTTAGCGCAGCTGAAAACTGTTGTTCTGTTAAAGAAGCAATAAAACTGGCCTTCTTTAGACTAGTTGAGTATCTGGAGCATCAGCATTTGTGGGTTCGATTACAGGCTCAAAATGGTTAGAAACAAAGAACTTTCTTATGAAACTCATCAGTCTATTCTTGTTCTGGCTCTAACCAGGGTTATCTTCTGTATACCAACCCTACCTTGTCACAACAAAACTGTTAAGATGGCACACCTGTTAATTGAAATGCATTCCAGGCGACTACCTCAAAGCTGGTTGAGAGAATGCCAAGAGTGTGCAAAGCTGTCATCAAGGCAAAGGATGGCTATTTGAAGAATATAAAATCGATTTTGGTTTAACACTTTTTTTTGGTTACTACATGATTCCATATGTGTTATAACATAGTTTGATGTTTCACAATTATTCTACAATAATTATTCTACAAAAATAGTAAAAATAAAGAAAAAGCCTTAAATGAGTAGGTGTGTCCAAACTTGTGTGTGTATGCTCCAAGAATGTCGATAACTCTGACTCATTCATTTCAGATTCCCATTTGGGCTCTTACCTTTTAACAGCATGTAATATAATCCAATCACTATCGCCAGGCCCGGGGAAACGACCCACTGGGGAATGGGAAGGATAAAAGGCTGCTATTCCACTTTGGTTAGCAGTGCTAGAACATGTGGAAGTGTTTCTAATATTTTAGTGTACTCAGTAAACATTTAAGCTATCGGTTGTGTTCTGTACAGTTAGGGACAGTGCTTGACTTGGACTGAAATAGGTTCCGGTACTGTTTATATTCAGGTGCAGGAGCTCCACAATACTTGAGCTAATATTCTATGAGGAACAGGAGCTCAAGCAGTAGAACATTTGAGATGCCGGTACTCAGCTCCGGTGAACTCCTGCCCAAGTCGAGCACTGATTAGGGGACAATTGCAACTGTTCTTTGGCATCACGGCACACTCTTCTGAGTTGTAAACCAGGACAAGCTTGAAACCGTAACTGCTACCTTTAACCAGCAGGATTATGTGTGTCATACAGATACTGCACCCTAGAAGTTCTAAACACCCTCCGCTGATAATAAACTTGTCAGCCTCTTAGCAAAACCCTAACTACCTTTTATTCTTCCAAATTTCACCGCATGCCCCTTAGGTCTCCTCCAAGAAAGACTCCATGCTCCTCTTCTTTTAAGGCATGCTTTTCTTCTCCAAGATTTGGGGGGGTTGCGAGAACCCTACACATGAAATCAATTAAAAGGTGCTGGAATGTGCTATGAGGGTCTGGTTTAGATTTTTTGGGGATAGAGAGCGTGAGGATGGAGGGATGGCCGTATTGAGGGAGACATAGCAAGGGATGGCAGGATGAGGGAGAGAGTTAAAGTGGACCCTTAATTTGGTGTGTCCCAGCTGGGCTTGGTGTCTGGAGGCCTCCGCCATATGCCTGCCTGCCTGCTCTGCTCATTTAAATAGTGGTGACATGGAACAACTCCCACTCTGCTATCCCATACTCTGCTGTGGTCTCTTTCTGGCATTTTATGCTGTCTCCAGTTTGTTTATTTTCTGTCGCTGTCACTCTCTCTCTCGTTCTCTAAATCGGTAGTCTCGTTCTCTACCTCTTCTTTATCACCACACACACACACACACACACACACACACACACACACACACACACACACTGATCTGAGCAACGAAGCTGACTAGTTTCGTCTCATCCTGCCCTCTGCCACCTCATTGACATTCACCAGCAGAGTGTGACGAGAATAACTTATCTTTGCTGAATTGGTAATTGCCTCAAATGTGCCTTATGCATATAAACGTACGTAAAATAAATACAGCACTGACAAACCACAACATCAATGAAATGTTAGGCCTCGTTAACATCCTACTCATCAGGCATTTGAGTGTGTTTGCTGATCTAGGATCAGTTTAACATTTTTAGATCATAATAAATACAGTTATATGGACATTGGGGACCTGATCCTAGATCACCACTCATACTCTGAGATGCTTGAATGTGTGAGTGAATATAGGGCAGGGCACTTCTTCCAGACGGGCTAGTAACACAGATGCAGACATACTAAGTAGCTTCCTGTGACCTCCTCAGACAGATGTGTGAAAAGGCTTTCACTTCTCAGGTATTTCTTGAACAAATATTATGACAAATTTTACAAAGTGGGCCAGACTGACTGAGCACATTCCTCAGCTTCTAATGGGTATTGAGAGAGGAACTCTGCTTTTATATTTAATGCTAATCTACAATAGAACTCTCTCTTTCGTCTCTGTGTACAAAGCCTCCATATATAGTAGGCCTATGAGATGTTGTTATTTTTGTCTGATAACCAACATTGACTTATGGAAGATTAGTTAAAGGTTTATTTGTAGTTAATAAATCAGTAGTAAATAGAAACGTGAGTGCAGCAACATCAGCTATGTTTATTAGAGCGTTCACCTCAAATCCAATTTTATCGGTCACGTACACATAGATGTTGCAGATGTTATTGTGGGTGTAGCGAAATGCTTGTGTTCCTAGCTCCAACAGTGCAGTAGTATCTAACAATGCACACATCTCAAAGTAAAAGAATGGAATTAAGAAATATATTAAGATAAGCAATGTCAGAGTGGCATTGACTAAAATACAGTACAATAAAATACAGTAATATACACTACCGTTCAAAAGTTTGGGGTCACTTTGAAAAGTCCTTGTTTTTGAAAGGAAATCACTTTTTTTGTCCATTTTAAAATAACATCAAGTTGATCAGACATACAGTATAGATATTGGTAATGTTGTAAATGACTATTGTAGCTGGAAATGGCAGACTTTTAATGGAATATCTACATAGCTGTACAGAGGCCCGTTATCAGCAACCATCACTCCTGTGTTCCAGCGGCACATTGTGTTAGCTAATCCACGTGTATAATTTTAAAAGGCTAATTGATCATTAGAAACCCTTTTGCAATTATGTTAGTGTAATAGTGTAGGTTCCGTCCCTCTCTTCGCCCCAACCCGGGCTCGAACCAGGGACCCTTGCACACATCAACAACTGACACCCACCGAAGCATCGTTACCCATCGCGCCACAAAAGCCGCGGCCCTTGCAACGCAAGGGGAAACCCTACTTCAAGTCTCAGAGCGAGTGACGTCACTGATTGAAATGCTATTAGCGCGCACCACCGCTAACTAACTAGCCATTTCACATCGGTTACATTAGCACATCTGAAAACTGTTGTTCTGATTAAAGAAGCAATAAAACAGGCCTTCTTTAGACTAGTTGAGTATCTAGAGCATCAGCATTTGTGGGTTTGATTACAAGCTCAAAATGGCCAGAAACAAATAACTTTCTTCTGAAACTCGTCTTCTGAGAAATGAGAGCTATTCCATGCGAGAAATTGCTATGAAACTGAAGAACTCGTACAACTGAGCAAGAGGACAAGTACATTAGTGTCTAGTTAGAGTTTCAGAAGAAAGTTCTTTGTTTCTGGCCATTTTGAGCTTGTAATCAAACCCACAAATGCTGATGCTCCAGATACTCAACTGGTCTAAAGAAGGCCAGTTTTATTGCTTCTTTAATCAGAACAACAGTTTTCAGCTGTGCTAACATAATTGTAAAAGGGTTTTCTAATGATCAATTAGTCTTTTAAATTGATCAACTTGGATTAGCTAACACAACGTGCTGTTGGAACACAGGAGTGATGGTTGCTGATAATGGGCCTCTGTACACCTATGTAGATATTCCATAAACAATCTGCCGTTTCCAGCCACAATAGTCATTTACAACATTAACAATGTCTACACTGTATTTCGGATCAATTTGATATTTTAATTAACAAAAAAAATGCTTTTCTTTCAAGAACATTTCTAAGTGACGCCAAGCTATTATATGGTAGTGTACATATAAAATGAGAGTACTCCTACTTTGCTGTCAAATTGAATCTGGATCACTAATTAGAGTGATATTATTGAGTGTAATAAATAGCCAGAGGACTGTTTTTGACAGTCGTTGACATCAAAACAGTAGAAATGCCTTCACACTGCTCGTCACCTTATTTGAGGTGTTTTGATCCTTTTCAGTTTTTAGTATCCTAATATGACCTTGTTACATGTTAAACATAACAAGCCCAATCACTGACTCATTCTCAGTGGCTGAGATCCCTTATGATCCTCTTGGTGGTGGTGGTGTACCTGCTCCCTGTAGGCTGTCCCGTCGTTGTTGGTAATCAGGCCTACTACTGTCGTGTCATCAAGTTCGCTGATGACGGCGTTGGAAGTGTGTGAGGCCACGCAGTCGTGGGTGTACAGGAGGGGACCGAGGACGCACCCTTGTGGGACCCTAGTGATGAGAATCAGTGTCGAAGCTAGGCAACATTACCTCCGTCACCTCGGGGCGGCCCGTCTGAAAGTCCAGGACCCAGTTCCTTAGGGAGGAGTTCAGTCCCAGGGCCGTGAGCTTTGTGGTGAGCTTAGAGGGCGCTATAGTATTGAAGTCAGAGCTGTAGTCGATGAACAGCATCCTCACATTGCATTCCTTTTTGTCCAGGTGGGTGAGGGCAGTGTTCAGTGCAATGGCAATTGCGTCGTCCTTGGATTTGTCAGGGCGGTAGGTGAGTTGGGGAGGGAGGAGGTGATGTGGTCTGACTAGCTTCTCGAAGCTTTATGAAGACAGAAGTGAGTGCTACGGGTCGTTAGTCATTCAATTGTTACTTTCAATTTTTTGGGTACAGGGATGATAGTGGACATCTTGAAGCAGGTGGGGATAGCGGCCTAAGCTAGAGAGAGCTTGAAAATGTCAGAACACACAACAGCCAACTGGTCTGCACATGCTCTGAGGGCGCGGCTAGGTATGTCATCTGGGCCGGCTGGCTTGCGAAGGTTAACACATTTGAATGACTTACACAATTCTGTTGTGGCTGTTTTTCCTTTTGGATGAAATGCAGTGAGGTGAGAAATGATTAATTGATGGATGTTCCCAGAGGTCTAGTCATAACAGCAGCGATGGTAATGTAATCCAAGTCAACTTTCAGAGGTGGCAGGAAAAGGAAGTAATTTAACTGGCAATGCCAGCTTTAGCTTCCACTGGCAACATGGCCTTTTAAATACCCATGTTTACTGTTTGGTCCAGCCAGTCCCAGGAGGACAAATAAAGGCCATTCATTCATTTCTTTCATTCATTAATTTGTCCCCCTTCTGGAGCTCAAACATATTCAAATGATTACCATCATATCCCAGGTTGTTGCACCTTCTGCAGCATTTTGGCCTTGCCTTTGGGGAAAAAACAAGGTTGTTAATAAGGAATTAACAATCCCCATCTCTGTCTGAGATATTCCAGTACTGTGCTTTGAAAGGGGACGACTGAGGGGAAAAGCTAGCCAGCAACCTCCAATTACCCCCGGAGGTTCTCCCGTGTGTGTGTGTGTGTGTGTGTGTGTGTGTGTGTGTACACACACTGGTATGTGGAGCGTTGATAAAATTAGAACCCGCAATGTTTTATTTCCAGTTTTTATGCCCAGTCATGGAGAACAAGTGGCTGAGCTGCTCCAAAGAGGCAAGGGGATGAGAGGGAAATGCCCGTACATAGCAGCCTACTCTAGGCTTTAATACTTCCACTGATCCCTTCTCCTACCGGAACCTATGCTCCAGGTTAGGCTTAGAAAGGCCAGGGGATGAGGAGGAGAATATCCACACACAGCAGCATGATTTGGGCTCAGTACCACTCATCTCCCGGTCTCATTGCCGGACCTATCCTTTTGTCTGACTATGTTCAGCTGTTGAGACTGGCTCGAGGAAGGGTAGTACTGTTTATCAGTGTAAGTGGAGCTAATGTGTTTACAGCATTGCAGAATTGTCAAATACAGGAAATGGTCAGAAATGACCAGTAAAGAGGAAACTGTAACTTCTAATAGCCCTTGGGCCATGGTTAGCCTCTTGTTCCATCTCAGTGGTCCCTCTTTGGGACTAGGTGTGTGCGTGTCATCTAAGTTCCTTCAGTCATCCGCTTCTGTCTTTTTTGTTTTTGTTTACCATGTTTCCTCTCTCCCTCCGTCTTTATTTTGTCCCTCCCCTGTGCGGTTGCTAGGAGCTTGTGAAGTTCGTGCGCTCTCAGTCGTTCTCTCCTATCCATTCATGGTTGTGTTCGCGTATTACATTCCTGTCACATTCGGAAATGTCTTCATTTGGAAATGTCTGTCCTCTCATGTCCTTGAGTGTAAATAGAGAGGCCTGAAAGAGAGCGGAGATGTTGCTCTGAATGTTAAGTACCGTCACTCTCCTAATCATTTCAAACATCAAGGTGCTGTTAGTGTATTAAAGACGGCTGTCATTTGATCTGCAGCATACCCTTCAGCTTCTAATTGTATTTACAATAACCTGACACTCATGAGTCACCACGTTTGAGTCCACACACACACACACTCACTCACTCCCAGGGCTCTCTAGCCTAAAGCCCTTAGCATGACAGTTTAGAGAGAACATGACCACAATGATACACTGCCCCCATACTCTCTTGTGATTGCAGTCACATCACTTTCCCCTTGTGTTCTGCTCCCTTCCCCCAAACACCGCTCTGCCTGCTAAATGATGTGGGGAGGGAGGGAGGGAGGGAGGGAGGGAGGGAGGGAGGGAAAGATGGAGGAAGAGAGAGGGAGGGAGGGAGGGAGAGCGAGCGAGCGAGCGAGGCAGTTCCTGCAGAGAATCACAATGAGATGGTCTGCTATGTGCTGCGATTCTCTCTCTGTGTGTGTGTGTGTGGGACTCTGCTCTGTTTCCACAACACTGCTGCTCTGCTCTCTCTAAAACAAGTACAGTAACAATGACGTCCCCAGCTGAGGTAGACACACGACCAATGCGGTACTCTTCTCTCCTCCTGAACCCTGATTATAGTTGGGAACCACTGTAGCTGTCAGGAACGGTTGTTTTTGTTGAGTGAGTTTTGTGCTTGGTTTAATCCTACAGAAATGATTCATCTTCATCTAGTCAACACGTCGTGATTGTACTCTGCTGACTCACGAGAAGAGTCTTTGCCAACAGTATTCAACTCTGCCTCCCAACAGCACCACCTCCTCCTCCTCCGCCGCCTCCTCTATCTGAATACCAATGTACTGACTGAAAGGCAGGAACCAGATACAATGAGGCAATGCTGCCAGTCTGCCAAACTAGCATATTTGTCATGTAGGACCTGGCTGTCAGCAGCAAACCAGGCTGTTCCCCTCATGATCTGTGATGGAATTTTCTAGACTAAAAGGCCTTAGTCCAGGCCCAGGGTGACATGCACCCTGTTGCTGGGTGACCATGCAGGGGTCAACACAAGGTCAATAACCCTGCTCTGTGTCCAATCCACCACAGGGAGTGGAGCACCTCATTCAGAAAACACACTCTTCTACAAACTCACTCACTCCCGACACTGGTGCCTTTAAGTCGGTTAGCAGTTTGTTTATTTCCTCTCCCCAGACAGCCCGTTTTCACTCTGCTTTTGATTTACCTCTGAGGGACTTTTCAACGTAACCGACCGACAGAAGCCTTTTCATTTCTACCACAGTATTCACGGTCATCACTGAGCAGTCAGTCATTTTCTCTGACCTCTGAGAAAAATCCCAGTGTGGTATTTCTGAGCAGTATGTGTCAGCAGAGATTGTTGAGGTTGGTTTACCACATGGTAGCACCACAGAGTAGCCCTGACGGCCCAATGGCCCTCTAGCTATGTCTGGCACTGCCCCTCTGCTGACATGGTTAAACTGAATCTCACACCTGGGTTCAAATAGTATTTGCCATCTCTCAAATACTCTAGCTGCCCTGGATTGAGCTTGCCTGGCGCTATTAAACCAATGGAATAGTCCCAAAATGTGCAACCCCGCCCAGCTGACACTCCAGGCAAGGCTCCATCAAACGCTGAAAGTATTTGAAATAAAATAAATTCTACTTGAGACCAGGTCTGGTCTGGTAAGACTCAGCCACACTCTGGGAAACCTTGTGAAGCACCACTTTAATTAGGCCAGGTTATGTGAGTCTATATGCTAACGCTATAACAACCTGCCCACAAAACACACCCAAAGCAACAGCAGTCCTGATCCAATAAATGTCTTCAGTAGTGGTTCGCTAGCCTACTTTCTGTTCAGTTGAAAATTCAAACATTCATACGTTTTACAGAAATACAGGCACAATAACGCAGTATAGGGGAAGATCGTAGAATTACACATGTCGTTGTATTACAGGATCTCTGGGGGGGGAACATTCTCCAAAAATAACTAAGGACTCTGATAAATGTTGGTAATAACACCTTGTCTGTGTTCTGTATGTTCCAGCTCCGAAGACATGCAGTCCTAAGCAGTTTGTGTGTAAGGACCAGGTGACCTGCATCTCTAAAGGATGGCGCTGCGATGGAGAGAAGGACTGTCCGGATGGATCAGACGAAGCGCCTGATATCTGTAAGTACAGTTAGCCTGCAAATTACATGATATCTGTAAGTACAGTTCTAGTATAGCCCTCTACAGCAGGGTTTCTTACACTTTTTCAGCCTTGGACCCAAATAAGAATTTCTGTGTGTTCCTGGGACCCACGCTTAGGAAAATATGCAACTATATGTAAATATTGGTACATTTCATTGCCCTTATGCCCCCCCCCCAAAAAAAATGCAATGTAGACAAAAACAAATAACAATGAAATACCCATAAATATATTCTGTTTATTTTTCCCCGTTAAAAACACTCTTGCATACCTGTCTAGGTTGGAACTGTTGAGGTTAAAATACAATAAATCATTTCATTCTGAACTGGAATAAACGGATTGATCACATCGCACAGATACAGAACACAAACACAGGCCTTTTGATCGTGCAACCCTAAGTAACCGTATACATTAAAACAAATATCAGGCCTACTATAGAAATTATTGTTGATAAAAAGTCTAGGTTGGAACTGTTGCTGTTAAAATACAGATGTTTTAAATTCTGAACTGGAATAAAGTGATTGACCACATCACACAGATGTAGACCAGAACACACACACACACACACACACACACACACACACAGTCCTAATGAGAGGTGTGTGGCTGGTTGACGTTTTCAACAAACATGTCTATTCTCAGTTTCTGACAGTCCAACACTGAGGTGATGCTCAGCATTGACACTGTTTCTGTACTTGAGAACCTTGACTTGCATAGCTATGTGGTGCCAAACTGGACCAGAACATCTACTGCTTTCTCAGTCAGGCAGGAGACCGCTTCCTGCTGCAGATGATCAACCCAGAACTGTGTGAGTGTTTGTCTCAAAAAGCATCTTGCTTCAATCAGTTTATTCCAGTTCAGAATAAAAATGATTACTTGTAACGGCAACAGTTCCAACCTAGACTTGTTATCAACAATAACTTCTACAGTAACATGTACAGTAGGCCTGATTTAATTCATCTTCATCTGTACTGTTTCTTAGGGTTGCACTATCTGTAGCTAGTTAGCTTGCTTTGGCTAACGTTAGCTATTAGCTGTGTAACGTTAAAAGGCCAGGGTCTTGTTTGAAAGAGAAACTCGCATCTACTACTACGAGAGAGAGTACTCCCTTATTGCTGCTTATCATCACTTGTTATAAAATGACGACAATGCCTTGTTAGTTGACTGACTTTTCCTATTTCGAAGCAAGCACTGTCTCCTGGAGCATTCTACCATGTTCTGAAATGACTCCCTGGGTTTACCGTCATGTAGTGCCTGGATGTTTGGTCAGGACGTGTCGTTTTATTCATTTGTTCGTTTTGAGACACTCATTACTAAGCACTTCCCCACACAAAACGCATTGTGGGCGCTCCTCGTTATTTCTCGAACTTTGTATGAAAGAGGCAAAAAGTCGTCGCCGTATTTGCGTTTCAAGACGATTGAGCTCAGTCAGAACTTGTGGCTAGCATGAGTCCATTTCATGACAGCGGTGAGGAATAGCAAGTCAGTGGCTTAAACCACAGCGCTGCAGCGTGTGGGTCGCGGAGTGAAAAATGATCAGGTAAACCGCGAAGCACACGGGCGTCTCCCGCTACCTCTCCCACTCACTCAGCTGCCAAACTACAGCAGAGACCGCTGCTAAGCAGAGAGCACTTGGCCAAATCAATTCCAGTAATTAATGAAATAATTATACATTTCCGTCGCGACCCACCATTAACAGGTCCATACTTTAAGAAGCGCTGCTCTACAGCCAACAGCGAGCAGGGCAAGCCCCCCCCCAAGTCACTTATGTTTAACTTCTTCTTGAAAGGTGGCTGTAAAGCTTCTGTAGGACCATCTCTCTGTGGAGGTGCCCTCAGGACTGATGTAGCCTGTAGGACATTGCGCTTAGATGTTACAATTTGCTTTTTAGCATCACTGACCTTCCTTCCCATTCATCTCATCCACAGATGATATACAGTACAAATTATGGTGGCCATTTCTTTGCGCTCACGTCACCATTTAATTAGTACAGTGAAGAGATGAAGCCTTGTTCAGCCAGTGTAACATTGGGTCAGGTTTTGCCCTCTGTCTGTCTGAAGGACACCAGTGTAGAGACTGCCCTGTCCGACTGCCCAGTCTGGCCCGGCCCGGTTGGGCTGTTATAGTCTAGTGAGTTAATAGCTCTCTCTAATGACGTCCGGTTGTTTAGTCTGGCTGTTCAGAGGGATGTCTGCTCGTGTCTAGACTCGGCCTCATCTCATCTGTGTGGTCTCTCTGAGAGGCCGGGCCTCAGGCAAGACAGTCCCATCTGACAGCCACCCCCTGGGTCTCTGCACCCAGACACTCCCACTATGTATGGGTGTGAGTGTATGATATGGAGGAGTTTATAATGGCGGCTAATTGCGATGTTTCTCTCCCAGCACTCTTTCTCTCCCAGCACTCTGTCATAGGGCGACGACTCATCAGACAAGTTGGGGCTCTGTAAAATCTTTAAATTTTTTACCTGATTACGTTTAGTTTTTCCACAAATTCTGTTTTCTCTGTTTTGTTTTTTCCAATATTCCACTTTTCCCCCCAAAATAGTTTTTCGCTCTACGAATCACACTTCTATTTTATTTATTTATTTTTACAAGGAAATTGGATGTTCTAAGTCCACAACAATACTCAAACCACATCAGGAGACTACTTTTGATGTCTGGGATTTTTGGGTGTATTTACCCTTTACAGGTGGAATATGCAGAAATCGCGCCGCCATTTCCTGGTTGCAAAAATTCTAATTGTTTGCCTAATTTCAGTTTGTGACAAAACAAGCTCTCATAGTGAAGAGAATCATTGTACCATTGAAACTGCTGTGAAATGAACTGGAAACAAAGAAATCGAATATATCCTACTTCTTAGACTTGCTTTCAATGAAAATGACTGATCTATAACTCACATTTCTATGTACATTTGATCGGGTTGCGCAGAAAGTTACATATTATAGCTTTAATGCAGGTGTGCACCAGCCAGAGACTGTTAGCAACGTTTCTGTAGCGCTCATGTGTCTCGTGTGCAATCCGGTTTCCGAGCTGGTCACGGGTGCACCTCAGCTATGCTCAAGGTACTAAACGATATCATAACCGGCATCGATAAAAGACAGTACTGTGCAGCCGTCTTCATCGACCTGGCCAAGGCTTTCGACTCTGTCAATCGCTGTATCCTTATCGGCAGACTCAACAGCTTTGGTTTGTCGAATGACTGCCTTACCTGGTTCACCAACTACTTCTCAGACAGAGTTCAGTATGTCAAATCGGAGTTGTCCGGACCTCTGGCAGTCTCTATGGGGGTGCCACAGGGTTTAATTCTCGGGCCTACTCTTTTCTCTGTATATATCAACGATGTCGCTCTTGCTGCGGGTGATTCCCTGATCCACCTCTACGCAGACGACACCATTCTGTATACTTCTGACCCTTCTTTGAACACTGTGTTAACTAACATCCAAACGAGCTTCAGTGCCATACAACACTCCTTCCGTGGCCTCCAACTGCTCTTAAACGCTAGTAAATCCAAATGCATGCTTTTCAACCGTTCGCTGCCCGCACCCGCCCACCTGACTAGCATCACTACTCTGGACTAAAGGTTGACCGATTATGATTTTTCAACGCCGATACCGATTATTGAAGGACCAAAAAAAGCTGATGCCGATTTTAATCTTTTTTTTATATTTAAAAAAATTATTATTTATTTATTTGTAGTAATGACAATTGCAACAATACTGAATGAACACTTATTTTAACTTAATATAATACATCAAAATCAATTTAGCCTCAAATAAATAATGAAACATGTTCAATTTGGTTTAAATAATGCAAAACAAAGTGTTGGAGAAGGAAGTAAAAGTGCAATATGTGCCATGTAAGAAAGCTAACGTTTAAGTGCCTTGCTCAGAACATGGGTCCCGTGTGGCTCAGTTGGTAGAGCATGGTGTTTGCAACGCCAGGGTTGTGGTTTCGATTCCCACGGGGGACCAGTACGGGGGAAAAAGATTTAAATAAAAATGTTGTGTATGAAATGTATGCATTCACTACTGTAAGTCGCTCTGGATAAAAGCGTCTGCTAAATGACTAAAATGTAAATGTAATGGGAACATATGAAAGCTGGTGGTTCCTTTTAACATGAGTCTTCAATATTCCCAGGTAAGAAGTTTTAGGTTGTAGTTATTATAGGAATTATAGGACTATTTCTCTCTATACGATTTGTATTTCATATACCTTTGACTATTGGATGTTCTTATAGGCACTTTAGTATTGCCAGTGTAACAGTATAGCTTCCGTCCCTCTCCTCTCTCCTACCTGGGCTCGAACCAGGAACACATCGACAACAGCCACCCTCGAAGCAGCGTTACCCGTGCAGAGCAAGGGGAACAACTACTCCAAGTCTCAGAGCGAGTGACGTTTGAAACGCTATTAGCGCGCACCCCGCTAACTAGCTAGCCATTTCACATCGGTTACACCAGCCTCATCTTGGGAGTTGATAGGCTTGAAGGGGTGGGTATAATTTGTGAAATGTTCCAACAGGAATCTGTTCTAAAAAAATGTAAAGTAAAAGGTTGCCAACCAACAACGCATACAAAGTAGCAACGCATACAAACCTAGCTAACTAGCTGCCGAATAGGCATCAACTCACCACGTAGCTTATTCTTAATGTTTGTCCATAGGCAACCAGAGTGAGGACAGACATTTTTCGGAATAAACGTGATGAGTGAAAAACGCAATGAAATAGACCACTCCCTACCCGGTATCTTATTCTGCCGCTATAAAACTTTGTATGCGTTGTTTTTTGTCAACCTTGTTATTTACAAAGTTTTTGGAATAGATTCCTGTTGGAACATTACACAAATTATAACCACCCGGCTTGAAGTCATAAACAGCTTGAAGCACAGCGAAGAGCTGCTGGCAAAACGCACAAAAGTGCTGTTTGAATGAATGCTTACGAGCCTGCTGCTGCCTACCACCGCTCAGTCAGACTGCTCTATCAAATCATAGACTTAATTATAATATAATAAACACACACAAATACGAGCCTTAGGTCATTAATATGGTCGAATCCGGAAACTATCATCTCGAAAACAAAACGTTTTATTTATTTTTTTCAGTGAAATACGGAACCGTTCCGTATTTTATCTAACGGGTGGCATCCCTAAGTCAAAATATTCCTGTTACATTGCACAACCTTCAATGTTATGTCATAATTACGTAAAATTCAGGCAAATTAGTTCGCAACGAGCCAGGCGGCCCAAACTGTTGCATATACCCTGACTGCGTGCAATGAACGCAAGATAAGTGACACAGTTTCATGTTAGCAGGCAATATTAACTAAATATGCAGGTTTAAAAATATATACTTGTGTATTGGTTTTAAAGAAAGGCATTGATGTTTATGGTTAGGTACATTGGTGCAACGACAGTGCTTTTTTCGCAAATGCGCTTGTTAAATCAACACCCGTTTGTCGAAGTAGGCTGTGATTCGATGAGAAATTAACAGGCACCGCATCGATTATATGCAACGCAGGACACGTTAGATAAACTAGTAATATCATCAACCATGTGTAGTTAACTAGTGATTATGTTAAGATTGATAGTTTTTTATAAGTCTAATGCTAGCTAGCAACTTAGCTTGGCTTCTTGCTGCCCTCGCGTAACAGGTAGTCAGCCTGCCATGCAGGCTCCTCGTGGAGTGCAATGTAAGGCAGGTGGTTAGAGCATTGGACTAGTAACCCGAAGGTTGCAAAAACGAATCCCCCCCCTGAACAAGGCAGTTAACCCCCATTCCTAGGCCGTCATTGAAATTAAGAATGTGTTCTTAATCTGACTTGCCTAGTTAAATAAAGGTGTGTTAAATTTTTAAAAATAATAATACAAATAAAAAACATCGTCAAATCGGTGGCCAAAAATACCGATTACTGATTGTTATGAAAACTTGAAATCGGCCCTAATTAATCAGCCATTCCGATTAATCGGTCGACCTCTACTCTGGACGGTTCTGACTTAGAATATGTGGACAACTACAAATACCTAGGTGTCTGGCTAGACTGTAAACTCTCCTTCCAGACTCATATTAAACATCTCCAATCCAAAATTAAATCTAGAATCGGCTTCCTATTTCGCAACAAAGCCTCCATCACTCACGCCGCCAAACATACCTTCGTAAAACTGACCATCCTACCGATCCTCGACTTCGGCGATGTCATTTACAAAATAGCCTCCAACACACTACTCAACAAATTGGATGCAGTCTATCAGTGCCATCTGTTTTGTCACCAAAGCCTGTTATACCACCCACTGCGACCTGTATGCTGTAGTCGGCTGGCCCTCGCTACATATTCATCGCCAGACCCACTGGCTCCAGGTCATCTATAAGTCTATGCTAGGTAAAGCTCCGCCTTATCTCAGCTCACTGGTCATGATAACAACACCCACTCGTAGCACGCGCTCCAGCAGGTATATTTCACTGGTTGTCACCAAAGCCAACACCCCCTTTGGCCGCCTTTCCTTCCAGTTCTCTGCTGCCAATGACTGGAACGAATTTCAAAAATCGCTGAAGCTGGAGACTTATATTTCCCTCACTAACTTTAAACATCAGCTATCTGAGCAGCTAACCGATCGCTGCAGCTGTAGATAGCCCACCCAATCTTCCTACCTCATCCCCAAATAGTTTTTATTTACTTTTCTGCTCTTTTGCACACCAGTATTTCTACTTGCACATCATCATCTGTTCATCTATCACTCCAGTGTTAATTTGTGGTACTGTAATTACTTCGCTACTATGGCCTATTTATTGCCTTACCTCCTCACGCCATTTGCACACACTGTATATAGACTTTCTTTTTTTTCCTATTGTGTTATTGACTGTACGCTTGTTTATTCCATGTGTAACTCTGTTGTTTGTGTCGCACTGCTTTTCTTTATCTTGGCCATGTCTCCGTTGTAAATGAGAACTTGTTCTCAACTGGCCTACCTGGTTAAATAAAGGTGAAATCTTTTTATTTGTATTTTTTTAACACAAACACAGACAGGTATTCCTGTGCTGTTACAGAACGTTACAGGAAAATATGAATTACTGATGCGTTTTGTTCAAGTCTTATTATTAACTTGGGCAAGTAATGCATTTTCTATTAAGTTACAAATATTTAGTTGATTTGTTACGAAGTTCAATAAATGTTTGAATGTTGTTGAATTCGGTTTTAATGTCTGGATTCTGTGATTCTGTCCGCGTTCTGCCCTCAATGCAGATTTTATAGGTCCCTACAAGTGGCTGACACCCAGAATGATGTCGTTTGTTATTGCTGGAGAAAAACACTTAAGTACTCACAGATGGGCCTTTTGGATCCCAAATGTATGAAATGGCTTAGTGCAATAAATATTTTCTGTTGCATTAATAGATAAATAAAACATTCATGTTGGTGTTGAAATTGAGAAAGGGAACTTTATATTGCTGCATATCATTGTTGCCGAGCTTGAATGTGTCTCCCATCCATGGATAGGTCAGCAGGTTCTGTCAAATTCTCTTGTAGCCTATCCTAGCCTAGTTCCAGATGTGTTTGTGCTGCCTTGCCAACTCCTGTGGTCATTGGCGTGACAATGGCCATTAAAGTTGGCGAGACAGTGCAAGCTAATCTGGATACAAGCTGTATCCTATATCTCTCTCTAGATCGCCAATATCTGGCAGTTCAATGAGTACATTGGACACCCAGACCAACTTTTTTTTCTTCCAAATGTTGGTTGCCTCAGTCTGAGTTAAAATGTGTTTTCTGGAGATAAACTAAAAAAAGTCACAGTTCAATAGTGCAAAATACTCTCTCCTCCACTTCCTTCTTCTTTCTCTCTCCCATTGGTCAAGCTGCATATGATTGAGCTTGGCTGGAGCAATGGGACCAATGGACTAACCTTAAATAATATGGAATAGTTCCATCTAGTGTTTTGAAGTGAAGTGTTTGAAAGGAAACGCATACTAGTTGAACCCAGGTCTGATTTCACCCCCTAAATGGAAAAGGGTGTAAAAGAAAAGCAGCAGGTTTCTCCATTCCTCCTCCTCCGGTGCTAACTGGGTCTTTAATAACGTGTAGCCTGACTGACACTCCTCCTAACTCCCGGTTCTCCTCTAGTCTAAACATACATACACACACACACACACACACACACTCCCAACTCCCTGTCCTTCTTGTCTTGCCTAGACAGTCTAGTCTCCAACCCCCTTCACTCTCCTCTCCGTCGTCCTTCATGCCAAGCAAACACTCTCAGACTCCTCCTTTTAATGGATGAGTCTACTCGAGAAAGGTCAGCTTGCACATGATGTTAATGCTACCTCTGACTTTCACTGAGTTATTGGGAAAAAATGTTGAATTAAATCCTATGCCAAAAAACCTACAATTGCTGATTTCTCAAGGCACAGTAAATCTGTTTTGATGTAGAGCTTCCGAGGGTGACACATTATTTGGATAGTCCATCTGTAGATCAGTAACGTTTCAACTCTTTACTTTTAAAATTTTTATTTCACCTTTATTTAACCAGGTAGGCCAGTTGAGAACAAGTTCTCATTTACAACTGCGACCTGGCCAAGATAAAGAAAAGCAGTGTGACACAACACGGAGTTACACATGGAATAAACAAACATACAGTCAATAACACAATAGAATAATCTATGTACAGTGTGTGCAAATCTAGTAAGATTAGGGAGGTAAGGCAATAAATAGGCCATAGTGGCGAAATAATTACAATTTTGGCATTAACGCTGGAGTGATAGATGTGCAGATGATGATGTGCAAGTAGAGATACTGGGGTGCAAAAGAGCAACAAACAAAAAAACAATATGGGGATGAGGTAGTTGAGTGGGCTATTTACAGATGGGCTGTGTACAGGTGCAGTGATCGGTAAACTGCTCTGACAGCTGATGCTACTAACGTTACCCCGGAAATGAACCTTAACGCTTACGCTTATTTTAAACCCTGAACGTAACCGTAACTTTAGGAAGCGGGTGCTTCTCAACAGCTAGTTTGTAGAGGCTCTACAGATGGGTCATACTATCAGGACTATCCAAATAAAGTGTGACCCTTCAGAGACTTATTACGTTGATGGTCATTTCAAACGCTAGATCAGAGCCGGGTTTCAATAGAAACGTTGGCACACAGCTCCGTTTTTAAGTCGGCAGACATCACGATCGCCGGTGTGCTGAAGTTTCTTTTCAGTTCAACAGAGGCTGAAGGAACAGTAGTGACTATGAAGGGTTTAATTGACCTGGACTGATCTTGATGGGCTGCCGGTGGCTGAAACACTGCTCGCCATACAGTCCTCTTCAGTCAGATGAAACACTGCATTGTCTATGTGGACAAATTACATAAGTGGTATGGACATTTCACTTACATCCAATTGCTTTGTAGCCTAACTGATGGAGGGGGGGGGGTGCAGTTGAGTCTTTCAGGAGTTTAATGTCTTTTACTATTCATTTTACTCTTCAAGCAGGCATTAAGTAGGTGCAATCTTTCAAATCCTATTTGAACCCAGGTCCGAGTACTACAGCACTGTTCAGGTCAGCCTTGTCCGTTCTCTCCGTCTTCCCTACTTTAAAACCAACAGCATGAGAGCCACTCGGCCTAACAGGCTGTAAACAATGAGGCCTCTCTCTCTCTCTCTCTCTCGATAAACACTCCAACACCATATGGAGATGAGTAACTGAGGGTCTGGCCCAGAGCCCCAAAACAGGAGCGATATTACCACATATCAACCACTTGTCAACCCAGGGGTGACTAGGCTCTGTGGAGGCAGTCAGTGGGGATGTCCAGAATCCTATACTAGGCTGACGAGCAGGACAGATATGTGGTTATATCATCAACTCAGCGGTCTGTGTAGGTTTTCTCTCTCTTAGACAGGTTGAACGTTCTCTGTTGACTCTCCTTTTCCAGGAAAATAAAACCGCAGTGGAGATGCCAGAACAGCAATAGAACAGGACAGATCCATTTTTTAAAATAACAATTAACCTTTTATTTAACTAGGCAAGTCAGTTAAGAACAAATTGTTATTTACAATGACGGCCTACGGATACCTCAAATCAAATTGTATTTGTCACACGCGCCGAATACGACAGGTGTAGAATTTACCGAGAAATGCTTGCTCACCAGCCCTTCCCTGCGATGCAGAGTTAAAAACGAATAACAAAGGAACACGAGGAGTAAAATACACAGAGTATCAACCCAGGAATGACTGGTTAGCCTGGTCCCAGATCTGTTTGTGCTCTACGCCATCGGGGTGGTTGTCAAGCCAAACATGACAGTGAGTGGCAGGGATCGGGCATGATGGCAGCCAACCTCCTGGCTAGTGACTGTTGCTCTGTGGGGGCAGTAGCTCTAGGGTGTCCCTACTGGACTCACACCGTAAAGGTGATTGGGGGGGGGGGGGGTAAACAAACCTATGGATTTAAAAGGAGTTCAAGGCGTTTGTTGTTTTTGTTTCAAAAGTGGAACGTTTAGTTGCCTACTGAATGTAAAGGTTTAACTCTGTCTCCACGAACACACTCAGACACTCAGTCTCTTTTACAGAGATCTGGCTTTCTACACAGAGCTTTTAGTTCAAACGTCAGGGGGTGTAAACACAACTCCCTGCTCTTTCCCAATAGTTTGGTTTTGACATGCCTCCCCCGTGACCAAAGTACAATCAAGTGGGTGTGTTGTCGGGAATCAGAGTACTGTAATTACAGCATTATAACCAGTTCCAGTTAATTACTAACTAGCAGATTGTGTCCCAAGGTATTTTCAATTCACACACACTTCTCTCTCTCTATTTTTCTCTTGCTCCCTTTTTCTTATTTCTCCCTCTCTATCTCTCTCCCCCTTGTCGTGTTGTTCAATTTTTCTATCCATAGAAGAATTATGGTGTCTGATCTCTCTCTCGCTCTCTCTCATTTTTTCGTTCCCTCTCTCCCTCCCTCTTAGTATCTATCTCTCTCCCCTTCCCTCTCCCCCTGTTTCTGCTGTTCTATATTTCTATCCATAGATCAGATGCCATCATTATTCTATCTCCCCCTTCTCTCTCCCTCTCCCTCCCTGCCTGCCTATCTCCTGTCGTCTGGCTGTCGTTCAACCTCTCTCTCTCTCTCTGCCGGATCACCCTGGTGCTGTACTCAGTGATTGTACTGTAAATCAGACGCTGGGACTGAGCAGGCAGCCAACGTGGGCCTTGCTTATTTCTTTAAGTAGGTCAATATATCATCAGGAAAATGCCGCTCCACTCACTGTGAAAGAACAGAAATAAAGCAGCAAGGAACCCCCTGCCCTTTACTTCCTCTCTCTCTCTCTCTCTCTCTCTCTCTCTCTCTCTCTCTCTCCTGAGCATCACAAAGCCAATAGCCTGGACCCCACATCTGTTTGTTGCCTTGACAACTCCTGTAGTCATTGTCACATAGGAGTTGACTTTGCAGCACAAACAGATCTGGGACCAGGCTATATGAATCCAAGCTCTCATATGCTGAACATTACACCCACTAACCCCAACGCAACGACCAGTTAACTAAAACCATCATGGATTGAACATTGAGTCATTTAGCAGACGCTCTTATCCAGTGCATTCATTTGAAGATAGCTAGGCAGGACAACCACATATCACAGTCGTAGTGGTTGTGTATTTAACTACAAGCACTAACGCGCCGGATTTCCCATAAATACCACCACTAGTAATCCAAATGATAGTCCTTGGAGCAAAACCATCACCATAAATTCACCTGCAGGCCATCTTAATAGCAGGCGGAGGGGGATTTTTAACAAAAAAGCGTGCGGGTTTGTCTGGTGACGATCATTGTGTTTTGATCCACAACCCTGGGAACCTGCCCAGGAACTAAACCTACAGGAAGATAGCAGTGCTCCACTGCTGTTCTGTCTGTCTCACTCTGTCTGTCTGGGGTTGTAATTGCCGTTATTGCACTGTCATTTACCTACACTGTAATCATTCTGAGGGGGGTAAAGACAGACTCAGACAGACATCGGTTCAAATAGTATTGTCTTTCTTTCAAATAATTTTGAGTGTTTGATTGAGCCTGTCTGTTCGCCAGATGGGCAGTCTTTACACATTTGGGACTATTCTGTTGGTTCCATTGTGCCGGGTAAGCTCAATCAAGCACAGTTAAAGTGTTTTGTAGCAAAACAAATACCATCTAAACCCAGATCTGACGCAGACAGAGCTAGTGAGGCAGGAACGAGAGGTTGTAAGCTAACATAGGGCTCTGGCATACAGTAGTGGTGATGGTTGTTGATGCCGGGAGTCACTGTAGAGCGTCCTCTCTTATAGCCTTGTTAGGAGGAGCGGGGGGTCAGCGGTCACCTTGATGGTCTGGGGCCGTTTTTAGGAGGGGGGAGGCCAGGAGGTTGGCGGGTTGCCAGGTACAGGGCCCGTAATCAGGATCCCCCCTCTCTTTCTCTCTCCGTCTCTGTATCCCTCTCTTTTTTTTTCTTTGTCTCTCCCTCTCTTTCTCCCTCCGTCTCGGTCTCTTTCTCTCGCGCTTTCCTCCTCCCTCCCAGAGCGTCAATGCTCCCAGACAACCATCAGCCCGTTGCGTGTACAGGCCTGTGTCTCCAGGTGTGATCCTATAAACCCCTCTCTGTGGGCTCCCTCCATGCAGTGCAACACTGCATGCTTCCTATTGTTTAGAAACATAAGACTTCGCCTCAAGTGTCCCTCAGCTCAGCCAGGGCTCAGGAAGTGGCCCACAGTGACACCAGCCTTCAGGCCTGAACTACAATGAGTCATGTTCCTCGCTGTGTTCTTCCTTTTGTGATTCTAAAGGCTTTTTTTTTTTTTTTTGTCTAAACATTTATTTAAACTGCACGTTATTCAGCTAATGTACGGTAAGTGATTCTGTTGTGATGGGGAGATTGTGTGTCTGGGGGCGTACAATGTTGTCTTCTCCTTGAAGTTTGTAGCAGATCATTACATAACGGGTCTGTCTTACCTCAGGAATCCCCTCTAATGGCACAGTACAGGAAGACAGGAACAGGAAGAGCGAAACCAAAGGATCAACCAGGGATCCACGTACTCTATGCACTCTTACAACACACAGGGTTGATGAAGTGGGGTAGGAAGGTGGGTGTGTTTTGAGTGCATGTCTTTGTGTTTTGAGAGAAGAAGTGAATCTATTTCAGGTAGGCGAAGTATCAAAAATCAAACATAAATTCATTGGGTGAAACTACAGTGTGCTCCTCTGTCTCTCTCTCGCTGCAATATATACTGTTTGGCTATAAAGCACCGTCAGCGTATACCCACTTATGCATTTCCCAACGGATTTCTTTCCGTGCTCTTCTTCCAGTTTCTTTCTGTTGTGTGGATAATGGTTTATACTGTAGTGTAATGGACTATGAGGTTAGGACGTTTTACAGGTCCGGAGCTCGATTCTGTTATTTTCTGAAGTAAGCGGATGGGCCAAACGCTTCCAAAAGTGTTTTGCGTGAATGAAATCCGACCGAATCATCATAATTGAGGACTGCTGAGTCTTTTTGTAAGCGTTTTATACCAGGAACCAAACGCGCTGTTCAAATGTATTTCTGCCGTTGTTCGTGAGGTACATACTGCCGGTATAAACCCGACTGCGGGCATTCAAGTGTTCAGCTTCTTTTTTTTTACTATGCAAGTTGCTATGTCATCATGGTGGTTCCAGCTAGTTTTGAGATCTCTGCAAAGTACTCGGATGAAAAACCGTCTGTAAGTCTGTGTGCAATTAGGTGCTTGTGATGCCATGCCAGAGCCACATTCATTGTGGTTTGGTTCAGAAATGCAGCAACTGGGACCAGATGTTTGAATGGGCCTCTGTAGTAAGTAAGCACTTTCTCTTTTCTTCAGATGAGAACCTCTCTCCCTCTTTGATTGATCCAACCTAAGCCACTTTATGCGACGATTTACTACCCTTCCCCGCAGTTCTGTGTTCAACTTTCTCCCTGCCCTTTTCGCCATTTAGCATGCTAATGTCCAAGACGGGCTGCTCCAGATGCGTTTGAATCATGTAAATCGCTTTGCCTTTGTATTCAGAAGGTATGTTAACAGCTTCTATTGAGTCAGTGGGAGAAAATGAGCTGGAAAAACTACAGTCAATTAGCACTTGTTAACTTCCAGCCACCCCCTATAGTTCTATTGAGGCACTCTAGCCCTCTGAAATACCAACCCCTCCTTGTTCCTTTGGGGGCACCGTGCTCCAAGACAACCACTACCTCCCTAAAGTCACCTAGCTGACCCCCTCAAAAGCTCCATCTCTGCTTATATCTCTATGTAATTGTTCTAGTTTTAACATCAGGGGACACACTAGGGTCCAGTCTATGGAATGACGGCCTGGACAGATGGAATGTAATATTGACAATGACAGCTGATGGGTCTGTGCCTGTACAGGATAAAGATGCTCAGAGAGGAGTGATGTGTCCATACTGTGGTATTATTACAGTCCCACACACACAATCTCACTGCCCCATTGGAGGTGGATGGTTATGGAGGATGCTGTAGCCTGAAGCTTCCGAGGAGAGCTGGGTGATTGAGTTATCAGCTCCCCGAAGCTTCCCCAGCTAGCCAGGCCCCAGCTAGCCAGGCCCCAGCTAGCCAGGCCCCAGGCGGCAAGGCCACACATCAAGGTTATCTGTACATCTTGTGCACTTGAGCCCCGACTGGAGGCTGTGTGTCTGTGTGTGGCCCCCGTTTGTCTGAGCCGTCTGTCTGTCATGCATCGGCTGACTGAAAGAGCAGAGGGTTGGAGGGAATGGTGGACATTTTTCGTCATTTAGCAGACACTCTTATCCAGAGCGATATACAGTAGAGTGCATACATGTTCATATTTTGTTTGTACTGGTCCCCCATGGGAATGGAACCCACATTCAGCTGAGCCACACAGGACTGAGACGTGTGGGATTTAGGAGTGGAGGGGTGGGGGTGTAGGAGTGGTGGAGCTGTAGGAGGGGTGGGGAGAAACGGTGGAGGGATGGAGGCACCAGTGGAGGAAACGTCTGTGAACTAAAGGAGTGTCAGGGAATGGCTTATCCGAGGGGAATAGGGTCTTTTATACAACAGAAAATGACCCGATTAGGACTGTGTCCCAATTGACACCCTGGTCCCTATTTAGTGCACTACTTTTGACCAGGACCCATAGGGCTCTGGTGAAAAGTAGTGCACTATATGGGGGATAGGGTGTGATTTGGGACGCACACTAGTATTCAGCATTCAGGAAGTGGGTTTGCATTCTAAAGCTAAAATAATCCCTTTAGAGAGAGATGGTCTTGTACTGTTCGAGGCAGGGGGAGGGTCTCTCCAGTTGCCCATCGTGTGTGTGTGTGTGCGTGTGTGTGTGTGTGTGTGTGTGTGTGTGTGCTCATTGTCCCGTTAACAGGGGCTGCTGTAGAGGTTGGAGGGGCAGCAGGTGCAGATGCTTCCAGGCACACACGCGCACACGCACACAAACTTCCACAGAGGAAGGAGCAAAGCCCTGTAAATCCCTCAGACCGGTGCTCCTTCACCCTCCAAGGCCTGTCAGTAGCCAGAGAATACAGGGCTTTCTCACGCCAGACAGGCAGCGCTTCTGTCTTCCCTCTGTCTCTTCTGGTGCTATCTTATAACACACACACATTCCCCCCCCACTTCTCCCTCCGCCTCGCCTCTCCCTCTATCTCGCTCTCCACTCTACACCCATGCTGACTATCTAGACATAGCAAGCAAGCCTCTGTTCTCTCGTCCTCAAATCTAATTTCTCCAGTCTTTCCTCTTGTGTAATTGCCGCTGTGTTTTTAGTTTTTTCCCCTACCTTTCAGACATGTTAGTCATCCTCTGTTCTCTTTTCCTGGCTGGCTGTCTCACCACTATCACCCCCAATGCTATTTTAGGAGATATTCAAAGGCACTGTTTTTGTTGTATCTGAAGTTGTAAAGAAAAGTCTGACAATATGTTCGTAGAGAGATCCTCATGATATCCTGCCTTTATGACAACCTCTGGAGATATGAAACATTTATAAAATGCTGTCCTGCTATTTATTAATTCAGACGAGGTGGGAGTCTGGGAGAGAGTTTACAGAATTGAATGTAATGTTGTGTTGAAAATACTATGTTTATGTAATCCCCCATCTCAGACAAAATCACTTTGTAGGAAGAGTTATAACAGTGTTTTGCAGGAGCCTATGCCCTCTCTGACAGTTGTGATCACTGGACGTATTCGTTAAATGTCACCTCCATATGTCTGGATTTGGCACCACGGAGGATTTCATTCGTTCCGGTAGGCAAGTGTCCTCGGTGTGTAAGCTCTCTACGAGAGGTCTGGTACTGTAGGGTCAGACAGGGCAGACCGCCCATATGTTTGTACTGAGTAGTTACTCTACGGTACACTGTTAATGCGTCTCAAATGGCACCATATTTCCTTTTTATAGTGCACTACTTCAGTCAAATGTGGTGTCTTTTTATGTAGGGAGTAGGGTGCTATTTGGGACGTTGCCTCTGGTTCCGGTGTAGTCACTAGCCAGGCCTTTGACCCTGCCTGAGGTACATGTTCATTACAGTTGACAGCAGTCTGAATGGGAGTCAGAGACCTGGCAGTGGAGCCACGGACCCCTGTAGGACGGGAATAAACCCAGGCCTTTATACTGAGGAAAAAAGCGCGACCGGGGATCACGATTTATGGTGTTTATGTAACCACACTGGCTGGGGAAGGGGGACGAGGGGTAGGGGGGTGTAGTAGGGGTTGGTTGAGGTGACAGAAGGAGGTGAAAGAGTCTGAGGTGGTTAGGGGGAAGGTATAGTTTAGCCTAGTCTCATCTCACACCTGGATCACATCTGAATCTGGAACAAAGAGATGCATGGAATGAAACAGATATCCTATAGACCATAGTCATTAACATCCCTAAAGAAACAGCGAGGATTCCCTCCCCTTCCATTTAGTATCATCACCATTAGGTGATGAGGGAGTTCATTCGATTGCTGTAATTATCCCTCATTGGGAGCAGTCATGGGTATTGGAGATGTAATTTATCTCAGTAGCTCTCAATGCATGAAGCCCTGCATACTGCTACAATCGGCTCCATACCTTGTTCTGACTCACCCCTTTTGTCTTTCTCCAAGGATCAGGCTGCCCCGTACGTGCGCGGTACGACTTTATGCTATTGGAATGGAATGGAGAATAATTAGTTACAGAAATGGGTTGTGAATAAAACAATGTGTATTGTGCAGTGATCACACTGCA
The DNA here is from genome assembly GCF_901001165.1 of Salmo trutta. Taxonomy (NCBI): domain Eukaryota; kingdom Metazoa; phylum Chordata; class Actinopteri; order Salmoniformes; family Salmonidae; genus Salmo; species Salmo trutta. The sequence continues at coordinate 9,145,370 of NC_042986.1, read as the reverse complement.
CTCCCCTGTCTAATGTTGCATTTTCTATACTTTCTCATCTGTAACTGTTGTTCATTAGGAAGCATGAGCCTTATAACATTCAGAGAGAAAATAGTCGCAGGGATCACATTATGCTAATTGATACCGGGTTGTTATAAGGAATATAGCTGTTTTTCATCGCGAGAATGTTGTAGGAAATGCTTGTCTTGGCTTCGAACCAGAATTGTGTTTTTATAGAGACCGAGTCGGCGGAAGGCAAGGCCGGAAGCTCTCGATCAGTCTCCCTTTGACTGTGCTGCACAGCAATGTGCTGACCGGTGCCACTGACAGATCAAGAAGGAAGTCACTAGGCAGCCCTGTGTGGTGTGGGAGAGTTGGTCTGTGTCACTCAATAGACGGCCAACAACTTCCCAGACTGTAACAGACAGGCCAGAGGCCGTCATTTATTATCCTCATCTTAAAGCCACTGGGTAATCCGGTATGGTTGCCTTGTGTCCCGCTCCCTGCTATTAAATTCCTCTTTCCTGCTGCAACTCTTAGGTCTTACGCAGACCTTTCGGGCTTAGAAAGGGTTTTGACATTCTTATTACCTGCTATATCTAGTTTTTCCTAGGCTATTCTTTTCCTTTTGATTTCAATGGACAACTGTTTGGGACAACAGTGAATCAACAATGTGTCCTGCACCTGGTTTGGAGTGTTGCCAAACAGATCCATTCTATGGGCTAGCTAGTTTATTCCATATCCTGCAGTTAATTGTGAAATGGCTCAGAGTTGATTGAATGTAAAGCAGGAGCTTTGAGAGGACAAGATGGTCGGACGTCTGGGTATGAGGCAGTCCCCTGGAGTGGCTAATCTACTTGCAGAGATTTATATTGAGCTATTTTATTATGTCTAACTAAGACCACTTGCTGTTCCATTGCTGAGCCCGGCGCATTACTGTGGTAGAACTGCGTCTTCATTCAAATACTATTGAGGTATTTCATTCTATCTAAAGGCTCTGGTACCTGCGGCACTGGTGCTGAGCCAGGTGTAGTACTACGCTGAAGTAGAGCAGAGTCTACGTAGATGTTTCTGTGGTGGCTGTAAGTCGTAACGGCTCGTAAATGAAAAGGATGCATTTCAAACTGGATACTAGTGATGTCCTCGGGCACTTGAAGCGTGTTTTATCCACTGTCTATGACAGATAATCTGTTTAGAAGCATCTGTTATTGCATTGTGACTTCAGAATGAATTTACCTTGGGGGGAGACAGCGTTTTAATACTACTTTACCCCATGCAGGTCTTTCTCTCTGCAGTAGGCTTGGCTAGTCTATGATGTTCGTTTTTGTTATAACTTCAAACACCTGGTTGTACTTGACCTCACCTCAAGAAAATAACACATTAAGAACCTTCAACTATTCTTATGAAATCCAAACCTTGTAAAACACTCCAAAGCTAATGTTTTCTTCTCCTGCGCAGGAGGCAAGGCTTTCTCTTTCATCGCTCGCTCGCTCGGTCATTCGCTCTCTCTCTCTCTACAGGACAAAATACAAACCCTCCAACCCAAAAAGGCCTGTGGGGTTGATGGTATGCTAAATGATAACATATACAGACCACAAATTCCAATTGGCTATACTTAAACTCTTTTAACCTCATTCTCAGCTTTTTACCAAATTACTGTATGACAGACCACGTATTCACCCTGCACACCCTAATTGACAAACAAACCAAAACAAAAGCAAAGTCTTATGCTTTGTTGATTTCAAAAAAACTTTTGGCTAAATTTGGCATGAGTCTGCTATACAAATTGATGGAAAGGAGTGTTTGGGGGGGGGGGACACGACACGTACGTACCACATTATAAAATCCATGTACACAAATAACAAGTGTGAAGTTAAATTGGCAAAAAACACACATTTCTTTCCACAGGGCCGGGAGGTGAGACAGGGATGCAGCTTAAGCCTCACCCTCATCAACATGTATATCAATGAATTGGCGAGGGCACTAGAACAGACTGCAGCACCCGGCCTCACCCTACTAGAATCTGAAGTCAAATGTCCACTGTTTGCTGATCTGGTGCTTCTGTTCCCAACCAAGGAGGGGCTAAAGCAGCACCTAGATCTTCTGCACAGATTCAGCCAGACCTGGGCCCTGACAGTAAATCTCAGTAAGACAAAAATAAAGGTGTTCCAAAAAAGGTCCAGTCGCCAGGACCACGAATACAAATTCCATCTAGACACCGTTGCCCTAGAGCACACAAAAAACTATACATACCTCGACCTAAACATCAGCGCCACAGGTAACTTCCACAAAGCTGTGAATGATCTGAGAGACAAGACAAGAAGGGCCTTATATGACATCAAAAGGAACATAACATTTGACATACCAATTAGGATCTGGCCAAAAATACTTGAATCAGTTATAGAACCCATTGCCCTTTATGGTTGTGAGGTCTGGGGTCCGCTCACCAACCAAGAATTTGACAAAATGGGACAAACACCAAATTGAGACTCTGCATGCAGAATTCTGCAAATATATCCTCTGTGTACAATGTAAAACACCAAATAATGCATGCAGAGCAGAATTAGGTCGATACCTGCTAATTATCAAAATCCAGAAAAGAGACGTTAAATTCTACAACAAAAGGAAGCGATTCCCAAACATTCCTTAACAAAGACATCACCTACTGAGACATGCACCTGGAGAACAGCCCCCTAAGCAAGCTGGTCCTGGGGCTCTGTTCACGAACACAAACAGACCCCACAGAGCTCCAGGACAGCAACACAGTTAAACCTAACCAAATCATGAGAAAACAAAAAGATAATTACTTGGCACATTGGAAAGATTTTACAAAAAAACTGAGCAAACTAGAATGCTATTTAGCCTTAAAAAGAGAGTACACAGTGGCAGAATACCTGACCACTGTGACTGACCCAAAATTAAGGAAATCTTTGACTATGTACAGACTCAGTGAGCATAGCCTTGCTATTGAGAAAGGCCGCCTTAGGCAGACCTGGCTCTCAAGAGAAGACAGGCTATGTGCACACTGTCCACAAAATGAGGTAGAAACTGAGCTGCACTTCCTGACCTCCTGCCAAATGTATGACCATATTAGAGACCCATATTTCCCTCAGATTACACAGACCCACAAGAATTTGAAAAAACAAATCCAATTTTGATAAACTCCCATATCTATTGGTTGAAATACCAGTGTGACATCACAGCAGCAAGATCTGTGACCTGTTGCCACAAAAGGTCAACCAGTGAAGAACAAACACCATTGTAAATACAACCTATGTTTATTTAGTTTCCCTTTTGTACTTTAATTATTTGCACATCGTTACACCACTGTATATAGACATAATATGACATTTGAAATGTCTTTATTTTTGAACTTTTGTGAGTGTAATGTTTACTGTACATTGTTTTGTTTATTTAACTTTTGTTTTATCTATTTCACTTGCTTTGGCAATGTAAACATATGTTTCCCATGCCAATAAAGCCCATTAAATTGAATTGAGGAGGGGGGCAAAAAGAGAGACAGATGAGAAATCCTAGTTTCTTCTGGAGAGGAAGAGAGAGAGAGACCACTTGCTATTCTTTACCATTGACTGTAATATACAATATTCCTTTGTCACTGTTTTTGTTTCATGACAAAGGCTTCCTGTCTGAAATGGAGTTATTTATTCAGTATGTTTCCCTGTACACAGGACTTTGGTCCCGTCTAACAAGCGTCATTTTGTTTTGACATTCGTTGTTAGGGATGTGGTTTTGAATTCCAACTTACCGTGTGTGCTTGCGGGAACAGCTGCGTTGACGTGTTTATTTTCTGTTAAAGAGCAGAACAAAAAACATTGTCCAATCCCTAGCTAGCAGCCTAGCTAGGAGCTCTAAGATCCTCTCAGCGCCGTGGCAACACAAAGACCTTTAAGCAATATACAGAGCTGTTTTGTACAGTCAGCGCGTGGCCGAAGTCTTGACAAAGGAAACGCAAACCACTAGATGCTCCTGCCCTGTCGGCCTAATACACTGCCGTCAGTCCACTACTTATCACAGCACGGCCAATGAATGGTGAGGCTATAGCCTGGCAGGACCTATTTAACACTAAACACTTCTCTATAGCGGTCTGGCTGAGGCTGACTGGCTGAGCGACACTCTGATTTACCCTTTTTAAAGATGTGCTCGTCTTTTGAAAACATTTTTAAACATCTCCCGGGCTTTGGAAATGTACCCTCCACTCACAGGATTTCTTTTTGGGGGGGGGGGGGAATAAAAGTCAGAGCTTTTTTTTGAAGTCCCTGATTCTGATGATGCATTTGCGCTGATATTTGTAAGTGTAGTCGTGTTTGCAGCGTGCCATCCTACGACTTTTACTCATTCCTGTGGTACTTTTGATCTCGGACTAATGTGTGTGTCTGTCCGCTGTGTTTTTGTGTTGCAGGTCCACACAGAGTGTCCCGGTGTCCGGCCAATGAGTTTGAGTGTCTGGGGACAGATGTGTGTATCCACATGAGCAGGCTGTGTGATGGGAGCCCTGACTGCACTGACGGCTGGGACGAGGGGCCACACTGTCGAGGTAACACACACACACGCGCAGCTTTCTGGGGTCCTTCCTAGTTCCTACAGAACATCGGGCCAGCCAATCCTGTTGCAGCCAGTGACTGTGTTCCTTTTCTGTCTAGTTCCACAATGCGACACTATGAACTCAATAGCTGTCCGAAATGACAAGGTATTCCCTACATAGTGCATTACTTTTGGCCAGGAAATAGGAGGATATTTCAGACAGACAATATGTCTGTCCCTCTGTGTGGCTCTTATCTTTTTGTCTGGTTCCACAATGAGAAGCCTCAATAATGTCCTCTCTATGGCTCTAATTAATATCAGGGATTCGATTTGATGATGGGATTCTCCTCCTTTCTGTCGGCCTGGTTGGCTGTCTGGATAAATGCTCCGCTCCGCCAGCCTGAGCCGGGGAAGTGGCCTCAGATCCTGGACTGATTTAGGGCCTCTAGGGCCTGATTTGATAAATTAATGACTTTTTTTTCCCAGAGAGAAGAAGAACCATTGTGATAACGGAGGCCATCTCATTAAAGCAGCTGATGGAGGAAGACGGTGTTTATTGGAAAAGAGAAGAGATTACACTTTGGGGGGGAACTGGAGAGATAAAGGACGAGAACAGAGGATTCATAAAGCTGAGATTGAGTGATATTAGTCGAAAACATTTTTGATGTCCTGGTGTTTCTATTATACTGGGACATGTTGTTGTTGGTTTGGTGCGTTCCCCAACAACAAATATTGACGCCAAACGAACGGGTCTCTGCGGACCAACATCCTAGAACACCAACGGGCTCTGGAAAGACCAGTCCACATTAGAACTGGCAGGTACACACTGTCCTAGCTATCGTATACAAAGAAAGATATGGCCTCTCTTTTTGGGGTTTTATGCATTTATAATTATGTGTATATACACTTCCGCTTTAGTTTTATGTGTTCATAATTCGGCTTACTAGAATTCTAGCGGGAACACATTAAGCAGAAATGGGGGGAAGATAAGAGTTGAAGTGACATTTGGGTGAAGTAGGTTAAAGGGACAGATTCCCTGCCTTGCACAACGTTCCGCCGATGATGTCGTCGAGACATGACCCGCAGCGCCTGTCCCCGGTCGAGCACACTGGTCCATCTGTCCCCGTGAGGATGGACTACCACACACACACACACCAGTGACAGTGTGTTTGCCAGAACTTTCTGCTGCCACGTTGTGTGTGTGTGTGTGTGTGTGTGTGTGTGTGTGTGTGTGTGTGTGTGTGTGTGTGTGTGTGTGTGTGTGTGTGTGTGTGTGTGTGTGTGTGTGAGCCCCCCAATTTCATGAAAAGCCTCACCATTTCACAAGCATCCCAGTGTTTGCTTGAACAAACTGCCGGCTTGCGCAATCCAAGTGGACCCTGGCCTTGTGCTGATGTGTCAAAGCGCGCTTCTGTCATTCGCTGTGTTCAAGGAATTATCCAGAAGTTGTTGACAAGGGGAGTGAGGGAGCCAGAGTAGGAGGGAGGCAAGGGAGGAAGTTATTGCAGTACAATCCATTTGATTGACAGGGTAATATGGTGGAGCTAGGTGTGGGAGGTTGAGGAGTGGGTTATAGCCAGGTTTTGCCCTGCCTACTGTGTTACTGGGCAGCTGAGGCTTTCACACGCGCATCTCTGCAGATTTAAAGAACCTCCGGCAGCTCTCTTTCTCACTCTCGCTCTTTTTCTTTCTTTTTCTCTCTCTATCTCTCTCTCTTTATCTCTCGGGGGACTTAAGAGGCCAGTTAGGGGGCATGGCCTCTCATATAATCTCCCCACTAGTGTTTTAATTGACAGGGAAAGAGAATGGGGTCAGGGTAGTGTCCTAGTGCTCCTCTCTGCTCCCATTCCACAATGGAAACCCTCCATGATTTATGCACGCTGTTCTTTATAGCCTGATCCCTGATCTGTTTGTGCTCTTATGGTCGTTGGCAAGACGGCACAAACAGACCTGGGACCAATAATAAATTCCAAGTCATTTTGAAAAGAAAATCGATTGAAAGCACCGGCAAACCTACTTGAGGCAAGAGATTTTGAAAAGTCATCATATTAATTTGTATGCTCGAGTCTGGGACCAGAATGAGAATGAGTTTATTGTCTTGTCATTATGGTGGCGTGGCGTCATGTTGCTCTGTATATCTGGCTCGTCAGGAACTAGGCCGTACAGTGTTGTAAAGCTGGGTTTTTGACCCACTACCAACAATCATTCCTGGATTGTGGCTGTTAACACAATCAAAAGATTAGCCTATATGCTGTTAATATTAGTGCTCGTGTTTTTCTGTACATGTGAACGTTCTAGGTTGTGTGTGTGTGTGCGTGTGGAAGGTTCGATAACGCTGTGGCGTTGCTTTGGGACTGGACGCCTTGACTGTGTGCTAGATCTGATGAAATGTTCAACCCGGTGTCCATAATCTGTCTCTGTTGAAGGCTGTGGGTCTTCCAGTAGGGCAACGACCCCAAACGCACATCAAAAGCACCCTGTATTGGTTCATGATGAAACGCTGGACTGTTCTGGAGTGGCCAGTGCCCGAGTCCAGATCTGAATCACATCCGTGACCTATGGCTAGAGCTGAAATGTGGTCATCTGAAGAGGGCTCGTAGAAAGGTGTACCAAGCTCATTATAGCTACAATGAGCATTTGTTGGCAGTTAGCTTGGCCAAAGGCTGTGCAACCAAGTACTAGCTCTGGGGTGCCAATACTTTTGTCTTTTTATTTTCTAAAAAAAATTGTAAACTTAACTTTACAAAAGTTGGTTCTTCAATGTTGAAAATCCAATAACAAGGTGTGAAGGCAAACAGTTTTTGTTTTTCAATGTCAACTTATTTTAGAAGAAATGGGGAATTATTAAAGAAAAGTGCAAGGGTGACAATATATTTGGCCGCAACTGTATAAGGGTAATTGAGTTGCTAATGGCACCCAGCAGTACCCCGGTCAGTCAGTGAGAGGTGGCAGCGCTGAGCTCGCCTGCAACGTCACTTCCTGGAATCGCAAAACTGCGTCTGTCACAGTACGGCACCACGAGACGCCGTCTTAACCAACTTCATTTTGGCTTCAATGTGCTATTGAGTCTCCGCACAGGGATGAACGGTGTCACGCACAGGAGGTTGGTGGCACCTTCGTTTGGGAGGACGGGCTCGTGGTAATGGCTGGAGCAGAAGAGGTGGAATGGTATCAAATACATTCAACGTGGTTTCCAGGTGTTTGATGCCACTCCGTTCCAGACGTCATTATGAGCCATCCTCCACTGGCATCACGTGATCGCTGGCTTTGTCCAGTCATGTGTACAGTCATTAGTATGCATGCGTACATGAGCTAGTCTGGCTGTTTGCTACTGTTATTAGTTAATCCTCCTGTGTGTTTAGCACATACTGCCAGTGTTTGGGTCTGTTTGCTCACCACTCTGGCTCTCCCCCCTTTCTCTACGGAGACCGCAAACAACGGCCTACACCAGTGGAGGCTGCTGAGGGTAGGATGGCTCATAATAATGGCTGGAACGGACTCCGTGGAATGTCATCGAACACATGGAAACCGTGCTCCAGAAAATGGCACCCCTATTCCCTAGCTCACTACTTTTGACCAGAGCCATACGGGACCTGGTCAGAAGTAGTGCCCCACATAGGGAATAGGGTGCCATTTGTGGCACTGTCCAGGTGGTGGATTAGGACAGGGTCATGTCCAGGCATGTCTCCAGACCAGGCAGAGACTGACGGAGGAGAGCGGAGGGTTAGGAATGTCTCGACCCTGGGCTGTCCTGGATGAAAGGACAGGTAGGGGCTGCAGTTTCCTCACTGCTACGTGTCACTTGTATAGAAGCCAATAGAACATGCCCACTGAATCACATGCAGCCTCCTTCAGTCAACAAGCCAGCCATCCAGCCAGTCAGTTTCCAGTATAGACTGATGGAGCAGGGAATGGATGTGGAGGGATCAATAGGTCTGCTGGGGTAGGGAAAGAGTCTTAGTATTTCACAACCTTCATGACTTCTATGGAGAAGCTAGTGTACTGATACCTGGTCAGGGCCCTGTCCTTGTCTGTCCCGTTCACCCCACCTAGTTCACCCCACCTAGTTCTCCCCACCTAGTTCTCCCCACCTAGTTCACCCCACCTAGTTCACCCCACCTAGTTCACCCCACCTAGTTCACCCCACCTAGTTCACCCCACCTAGTTCACCCCACCTAGTTCACCCCACCTAGTTCACCCCACCTAGTTCACCCCACCTAGTTCACCCCACCTAGTTCTCCCCACCTAGTTCAGGCCTTGTGAGTTGAAATATTGATCAGAGGCCCTGGAACTGGCCTGTCTGTTGGAGGTAGAGGAAACATCTAACTTTTATGTTTCCTCCTCTGTGCTTCCCTGTTTGGGAGATCTCTGTCTGTCTCTGTCTGTCTCTGTCTGTCTCTGTCTGTCTCTGTCTGTCTGTCTCTGTCTGTCTGTCTCTGTCTGTCTGTCTCTGTCTGTCTGTCTCTGTCTGTCTGTCTCTGTCTGTCTCTGTCTCTGTCTCTGTCTGTCTCTGTCTGTCTCTGTCTGTCTCTGTCTGTCTCTGTCTGTCTGTCTCTGTCTGTCTGTCTCTGTCTGTCTCTGTCTGTCTGTCTCTGTCTGTCTCTGTCTGTCTCTGTCTGTCTCTGTCTGTCTCTGTCTGTCTCTGTCTGTCTCTGTCTGTCTCTGTCTGTCTCTGTCTGTCTGTCTCTGTCTGTCTCTGTCTGTCTCTGTCTGTCTGTCTCTGTCTGTCTGTCTCTGTCTGTCTCTGTCTGTCTCTGTCTGTCTCTGTCTGTCTCTGTCTGTCTCTGTCTGTCTCTGTCTGTCTCTGTCTGTCTCTGTCTGTCTCTGTCTGTCTCTGTCTGTCTCTGTCTGTCTCTCTGTGTCTGTCTCTGTCTCTCTCTGTCTCTCTCTGTGTCTCTCTCTGTGTCTCTCTCTGTGTCTCTCTCTGTGTCTCTCTCTGTGTCTCTGTCTGTCTCTGTCTGTCTGTCTCTGTCTGTCTCTGTCTGTCTGTCTCTGTCTGTCTCTGTCTGTCTCTGTCTGTGTCTGTGTCTGTCTCTCTCTGTCTCTCTCTGTGTCTGTCTCTCTCTGTGTGTCTGTCTCTGTGTGTCTGTGTCTCTCTGTCTGTCTCTGTGTGTCTGTGTCTCTCTCTCTCTGTCTCTGTGTCTCTCTCTCTCTGTCTCTGTGTGTCTGTCTCTGTCTCTCTCTCTGTGTCTGTCTCTGTGTCTCTCTCTCTCTGTCTCTGTGTCTCTCTCTCTCTGTCTCTGTGTCTCTCTCTCTCTGTCTCTGTGTCTCTCTCTCTCTGTCTCTGTGTCTCTCTCTCTCTGTCTCTCTCTCTGTCTCTGTGTCTCTCTCTCTCTGTCTCTGTCTCTCTCTCTCTGTCTCTGTGTGTCTGTGTCTCTCTCTCTCTGTCTCTGTCTCTGTGTGTGGGTTGGTTAAAATGGCTCTCCATTAATTAAAATTGAACCAACACCCATCAATTTTTGTGACTACCTGGACCTACCAATTGCTTTTGAAGTATTGGAACAAATCCATATGATTTAAGTGAAATGTATTATAATAAACATGAAATGGTGATTGTAAGAAGTGCTCATCATTTAAAATAGGCTACATGTCATATTAAACAGTATATAAACACTCTAAATAGGTCAGGAGACAGACGGAGCCTAAGAAAGAACAGAAATGAATTATTCAGGTTATATTATTTCAAGGCTATAGCCTACAAAGAGATACATTGTGAAGCATAGACTTGTAGGGACCTAAAGCCCTCAGCATTTAAACAACATTTAGTTGCGTTAAATCATTATAGTCTATAAATTGAGAATATAGGCTGTGACTTAGAATGAAATACAAATTAAACGAAAAATGACTTAGGCTCAGTCTACAGTGCCTTTTGAATTCATTTTTAGAAACACGAGTTTGGCCAGAGTCTGTGGCTTCAGGCTCATGCGATGTTGCCTGGAGAGCAGTCCAGCAGTAGAGAATATCCTCTCTACACTTGCAGAGCCACTGGGGATGATAAACACCCTTTTGGCCATTCTTGCCAGGCTGGGCACGGATACAAAGTAATATATATATTTTTTAATTCTAGGTAAGCCTGAAGGTTTTTAGGCACAATAACCCAATCAAAACAGAAAGCTCCTTGAAATATTGGAATATGCCAGGCCCATTGGGCCAAAATCAATTATGGCCTATTGTATAGATAATAGAATGATAATGATTTAGTTTATAAATACTTTGCTACATTGGTACAGTTATCTACCCACCTCGTTTGTTTCTTCTAGCATGTGCACGTAAGTACGCCATCATGCTTTCGGGATACGTGTCTTTTCAGATCCCACAATGATTCTTCAGTTGTGGACCCTACCTCACCACACTCCCTCTCTTGCTCTTGGTCCTCATCTTTGTAAGTCACCTTGATTTAGCACCTGTGTGTTTAAAAAAAAATCAGTTTCTTGATGAAAATATTTAGCGAACTCCATGACAGTAGATAAAGCAAGGGGCTATAGCAGCGCACAAGTAGACTACAAATGCATGCTGGGCCAGGGCATGCCCTGAGCTTGTGAAGTGAGCGCTATTGGAGCAGGAGAGAAGGCCGACACTCCAGCCAATAGGAATCTCGCTCCGCTCTCAAGTCAAATTGGGCACTCTCCAGCTCCACTCCGCTCACATACTCGTGTGTGTGTGTGTGTGTGGGTGGGGGGGGGGGTTCAGGCTCACACATCGCATACTAATAGACAAGACTCCCTAACCCCTGACATTAGAATTCATAGACAACTCTCCCTGCCATCCATGTGCTCTCTAAGTTGTTTTCTAGACATTTAGATTAGTGAGAGGGCTTATGCCGGCCCATCCTCGGTGGAACTAAAAGGATCACTGTCGACGTTCTGACATGCTTGTTGAGCACTTCAGGCTGGTGTGTGTTTGTGCGGCATGCTTCTTGAACACTGACTCAAGACAGCAGTGTGACGTGTTTTCTCAGGTCATTAACCCTGGCTAAATGGCTGAAAGAAGACTGCTGTTGAAAGAGTCCTGTTGTTGACTGGTGCCTTTTTGACTATTGGTGCTGTCGACTTTGTAACACTCAATGTCCTGGGGCAAAATGTCTATTCGTTGCAGTGTTCTGTATGGAAATTAAAGCAATAGAAGTCTATCTATTTCTATGGTATTCTGATCTCGTGTCTCTGTGGGGCACAACAAACACAATTCCATTCTATAGGAATTCTATGGCCACAACCACTGACTCTGCATGCATGCATTCTGTTTCTGACTCGTTGTGTTCTTCTTTGAGACGGGTGTTTTGCGTGTACTATTTAATGAAGCTGCCAGTTGAGGACTTGTGAGGCGTCTGTTTCTCAGACTAGGCACTCTAATGTACTTGTCCTCTTGCTCAGTTGTGCCTTCCCTGTAGCTCAGTTGGCAGAGCATGGTGTTTGCAACGCCAGGGTTGTGGGTTCGATTCCCACGGGGGGGCCAGCACAGAAAAAAAATGTATGAAATGTATGCATTCACTACTGTAAGTCGCTCTGGATAAGAGCGTCTGCTAAATGACTAAAATGTAATGTAAATGTTGTGCACCGGGGCCTCCCACTCTTTCTATTCTGGTTAGAGCCAGTATAGTCGCTCTGGATAAGAGCGTCTGCTAAATGACTTAAATGTAAATGTAGTATGCGCTGTTCTGTGAAGGGAGTAGTACACAGCGTTGTACCAGATCTTCAGTTTCTAGGCAATTTCTCGCATGGAATAGCCCTCATTTCTCAGAACAAGAATAGACTGACAAGTTTCAGGAGAAAGGTCTTTGTTTCTGGCCATTTTGAGCCTGTAATCGAACCCACAAATGCTGATGCTCCAGATACTCAACTGGTCTAAAGAAGGCCAGTTGTATTGCTTCTTTAATCAGAACAACAGTTTTCAGCTGTGCTAACATAATTGCAAAAGGGTTTTCTAATGATCAGTTAGCCTTTTAAAATGATAAACTTGGATTAGCTAACACAACGTGCCATTGGAACACAGGAGTGATGGTTGCTGATAATGGGCCTCTGTACGCCTATGTAGATATTCCATTAACATTCTGCCGTTTCCAGCCACAATAGTCATTTACAACATTAACAATGTCTACACTGTATTTCTGATCAATTTGATGTTATTTTAATGGACAAAAAATGTGCTTTTCTTTCAAAAACAAGGACATTTCTAAGTGACGACAAACTTTTGTACGGTAATATATGTTTAGATTAGAGACCGCTTGAAATTGAAGTTCTTCGGACAATATCTACATATTGCAGTACTAATTTTAATGGTTAAAGCTAGAGGTTCTGGCTAAAGGATGGTGAGGTGGTGGCCTGTGGCTGATGTTGGCTTGGAGAGGCAGCACCCTGGCTCCCATTGGCACGGTTTGCCTCTGTGCGAATGTTAGTGTTGGTCATTTGGCACAGTGGGTTTCAGTGAATAGGTGTGATCCGGGGCACACAGTGTTAGCCTGCGGCTCTTCCTCTCAGCGAGACCACACAAAAGGGCCATTGTATCCCCGGGTGCCCCACAGGCTTTACATAACCAGGACCCTTCAGTTGTCCAACCCCGGTTTGCTCCGCTCTCCCCTCTGGCCAGCCCCAACGGGTCCGCCATGCTGCTGAGGGTCCCCTTTCAGCTCTGGCTGTCCCCTCAGCATGGTTGGACAGGGCTGTGGTGTGGACGTCCCTTCCCTCTCATTCAGACCGTTGTTGAACACTGACTGAGAAGATTCTACTTCCTGTGCGATACTATACTGTCCTCCCATTTTGATGCTGTTCTACTGAATCTTACTGCGTAAGATCGTATAGTCTGCTTTGGTGCCGCATGTTTACTTATCTAGGAAAGGGGGTTATTTGAGGATTCCATGCTCTGCAAGCTTGGTGATGATGCTCCGACTCGGAGAGTGTTCATCTCACTTCCTTGCGCTCGTGTGGTTATCTGTGTTTCTTGGCAGTTCTTTGCTGGTGCACTGCAGTCTTCTCTCAGACAGACGCCGTGCTGTATGTGACCACATCTCTCATACCTGCCTTTTTGATCTGGGCTGTTTGAGATTGTTCTCAGGAAGCATGCTGAAGACTGCAGCGGGGCGGAGACTGCTGCATACGTTGTTTTCATATCAGCATCTACTGTATGAGCCTGTAGTGGGAGATTACAGTGGGACAGGCCCTCTAGCTCTGCTTCCCAATCAGCTCATCTGTCACTGTACTGTAGACCGCCGTACACTGTGGCACCCAGAACTCTGTGGAGATCAGGTAGGGTGACCGTACTGTATATCTCTGGCTTAACCCAGTTTCCTGCATTCCCCCCATTATTCCTTCTCTGGGAGGAGGTTGGGGTTTTCCTTTCTGTCGATCAGTGACTCACATGACCCAGGAGCCTGTGGTGGTGGGGGTGTGTGGGTGTGTGTCAAATCCAATTGTATTGGTCACATACACATATTTAGCAGATGTTATTGTGGGTGTAGCGAAATGCTTGTGTTCCTGGCTCCAACAGTGCAGTAATATCTAACAATTCACAACAATACACACAAATCTAAAAGTAAAAGAATGGAATTAAGAAATATAAATATTAGGGCAAGCAATGTCAGGAGTGGCATTGACTAAAATACAGTAGAATACAGTATATACATATGAGATGAGTAAAGCAGTATGTAAACATTATTACAGTGACTAGTGTTCCATTATTAAAGTGACCAGTGATTCCATGTCTATGTATATAGAGCAGCAGCCTCTAAGGTGCAGGGTTGAGTAACCGGGTGGTAGCAGGCTAGTGATGGCTATTTAACAGTCTGATGGCCTTGAGATAGAAGCTGTTTTTCAGTCTCTCGGTCCCAGCTTTGATGCACCTGTACTGACCTCGCCTTCTGGATGATAGCGGGGTGAACAGGCCTTGGCTCGGGTGGTTGATTTCCTTGATCTTTTTGGCCTTCCTGTGACATTGGGTGCTGTAGGTGTCCTGGAGGGTAGGTCGTTTTCCACCTGTGATGCGTTGGGCAGACTGCACCACCCTCTTGAGAGCGTTTACATTTACGTGCGGTGCAGTTGCCGTACCAGGCGGTGGTACAGCCCGACAGGATGCTCTCAATTGTGCATCTGTAAAAGTTTGAGGTTTTTAGTTTCCATGACAGATTTATTCAGCCTCCTGAGATTGAAGAGGCACTGCTGCGCCTTCACCACACTGTCTGTGTGGGTGGACCATTTCAGATTGTCAGTGATGTGTACGCCGAGGAACTTGAAGAGTTCCACCTTCTCCACTGTGATCCTGTCAATGTGGATAGGGGCGTGCTCCCTCTGCTGTTTCCTGAAACCACGATCAACTCTTTTGTTTTTCTTTTTTTTGACGTTGAGTGAGATGTTATTTTCCTGGCACCACTCTCTCAGTGTCCTCACCTCACCTCATCCCTGTAGGCCTACTACTGTTGTGTCGTCTGCAAACTTGATGATCCAGTTGGAGGCGGGCATGGCCACTCAGTCATGGGTGAACAGGGAGTACAGGAGAGGGCTGAGAACGCACCCTTGTGGAGCCCCTGTGTTGAGGATAAGCGAAGTGGAGGTGTTGTTTCCTACCTTCACCACCTGGGGTCGGCCCGTCAGGAAGTCAAGGATCCAGTTGGGCGGGGTGATGAGCTTGGAGGGCACTATGGTGTTGAATGCTGAGCTATAGTCAATGAACAGCATTCTTATGTAGGTATTCCTCTTGACCAGATAGGGCAGTGCGATGGCGTTTGCATCGTGTGTGTAAGGTAGAGGTGATTTGGTCCTTAAATATCCTCTCAAAGCACTTCATGATGACAGAAGTGAATTTTATGGGCTGATAGTCATTTAGTTCAGTTACCTTTGCTTTCTTGGGTACAGTAACAATGGTGGACATCTTGAAGCAGACTGGGAAAGGGAGAGATTGAATATGTCCGTAAACACTCCAGCCAGCTGGCGTGTGTGTGTATACCATGCTGTTTGGTTCCAGCCAGGTTTCGGTTCATGTGCTTGTTCTCATTGGGACCCCCTGTTTCTCTCTCTCTCTCTCTCTCTCTCTCTCTATGTGGTAGAGCTAGGACCAGACTGTGCCACCCATGGCTGCACGGGAAACTGCTCTGTGACGCACCAAGGGCCCAAGTGTTACTGCAACGTCGGCTATGAAGTCAGCCAGGATGGAAAGACATGCAAAGGTGAGACCGACACCTGGCCATATTCATGTAGTTACAGTAGCCCTATAAAAACAGTCCCAGGCCTGACCAGTGGCTGGCTGACTGGCCCACTGTCAACTGATTCACTCACTCAGTCATTGACTCACTCACTGGCTGACTGATTCATTCGCTGACTCACTGACTGGCTGACTCACTGACTGGCTGACTCACTGACTGGCTGACTCACTGACTGACTGATTCACTCACTGACTGACTGATTCACTGACTGACTGATTCACTCGCTGGCTCACTCACTGAGTCACTCGCTGGCTCACTCACTGAGTCACTCGCTGGCTCACTCACTGAGTCGCTGGCTGACTCACTGAGTCACTCGCTGGCTGACTCACTGACTGTGCCCTGCCTGCCTCCTCAGATTTCAACGAGTGCAGTGTGTACAGGACCTGCAGTCAGACATGTTCCAACAACGAGGGCTCCTACACCTGCAGCTGTGTGGAGGGCTACCTACTGCAGCCAGACAACCGCTCCTGCAAGGCCAAGAATGGTGAGACACACACACACACACACACAACCACAACCACACACACGCACATAACAGCCTCCTGGGTCACATTAACATATTGTGCAGATGTGAGGTCTACATGTGCTAAGTTGCCCAAGAGCAAAGCTAGACTTTATTTCAAATATCAAAAACGAATAATTGCGATTCAGTTGATTTTTATCTCTTTGAGTCTGTTATTTGAAGTCTTGTCATGCTGTGTTATAGTGGGGGAATCAGATTTGCATGGTGTGACAGTCTGTAACGCTGTTACAATTTAATTTACAGGGATGAGATGTCAGACAGATGCAATGAGTCTGTGACCTTTCCCTCTCTCTCTCTCTCTCTCCTCTCTCTCTCCTCTCCTCTCCTCTCCTCTCCTCTCTTTCTCTCCTCCGTCTCTCAGATCCTGTGGAGCAGCTGCCAGTGCTGCTGATCACTAACCTGAATGACATCCGCTGTACGTCGCTGAGCGGCATGCCGACCCGCCTCCCAGCCATAAGCACCAACCAGGTGAGCATTTCTCTGGAAGAATTTGAACAGGCTGAGGCCTGGCTGGTTTAGACACACATACTGTATTGACAGTGACGGTATCCAGCCTAGTGCCCTTTGACACGGCCTCTTATCTCTCTCAACTGTCTTCCTCTCTCACTACCTGTTCAATAAGTCCCGTTTGACTTACACCAATGACCCCATTTGGAAATAAGTGTTGTATAACGCTTTCATGTCTTCTGGGATTTGAAACTATTGTGAAGTGCCTTTTTGGTCTTTTGAAAAAGCGCTTTATAAAACCCAATGTATTATTCATTACCTGCTTATTTTGTCCAAAAATAGACCACTGCCATGGATTTCAACTACGCCCAGGAGACGGTTTGCTGGATCGACGTGGGCGACTCGCCCGCCAACACCCATCTGAAGTGTGCCTCCATCCCAGAGCTGAAGACGGTCACTGACATCAGGATCATTAACATCTCCCTCAGCCTGCACCGTGAGTAGAACACACACACACACAGCCTGTACCGTGTGTACAGGAGCCTACCTACCGATCCTTTTTTTGACCTATTCCACCCTCCTGTATTTTCATTAGGAGAGACACTGGTGAAGGTGAGAGAGGAAACCGATGAGACAGATGGGAGTGGAGAGGAAAGATATAGAGATATAGAGAGGAGATAGTATAGTATGTATGTATAAAAAGAAGCCTCGGCTAGCCTACCGCTCCAACTGGAGACACACACACACGTACGTACGCACACACAGTAGAGGTGACGCAATAACCACCCGGCGGCGTCCGACTCTGAAACCTGCTCGTGGCAGCATAAAAGTTCAGAGCAGAAGTGCTGAGCACAGCAGTATTCCAGTAAAGGTTCCTCTTCCTGAACAGTGCTGCCCTGACATGGTGCTAAATCACTAAGGATCAAAGCGTGGCTGATATACAATAATATCACCCAGAGAGGAGTACTTACAATATGTCCTCCGAGGGTTAACTGGCACATTGTGCCGTACAGCTTGATGTACCGACCCCACAATAAAGTGTTGATAATGTAAGGTTTGTCACGTTAGCCAGTAGCCGTGATCCATTATAAACCACCTCCCATTTATTGATTCTGATTGGACAGATTTACAGCGGGGCTGGTCAAAAGTAAGGCTCCGGTCAAAACAAGTGTTCTATAAAAGGAATTGAGTGCCATTTGGGAATGTCTGGCCTGCAGTTTGAATGTCCTCACAGGCCCTGCATTAACTCAGGGCTGTCATCTGTTGGGCGACACACACACATGCACACAACCCTGGCACAACTATTAGCATGGGGAAACTCGCTTGTTAATATGGATTTAAGATTGATCATTACACGAGGTTTGTCTTTGTGTCTTCCTGACAGAGTGCTATTACTAGTGGGCAGGAATGTACGGGTGGTGTTTGTGGGTGGTGTATGTGGGTGGTGTGTGGTTATATATGTGTGTGTGTGTGTGTGTGTGTGTGTGTGTGTGTAAAGTGTTCCATTGAGAATAAGCCTGAGGGATAGAAACACAGACATGAAGAAAACAAGTTATGAGTTTGGTGAAGGACTAGAACGTGGGACAGAGTTTGAGACCAACCTACGACCTGATGATTGTCATTTCCAGGTAAAAGTACCCATGAGGACCGATGTGAAGTCTGTAGGTGCGCGTCACATGAAAACTAAGAGTCTATATTTTTGAGAAACTAAGGTGCGTGTGTGTGTGCATATACATTCTTCAACTGTTTTCCATCCTAAAAACTCGGAATTCTGTTACAAGATCGGAGTTACTGCAAAGCAAAGGCTTTGATTTCTGGTCAAACTACCAGATAAAGTGTTAAGGTATTAGAAATACATCAAAACACAATAACGTTGAATAAAAACCCCTGACAACTAATATCAACACTTACATTTAGTTTTGGCGAAATGATTTGCCTTCTGTAAGTTTAAGAAACATTGCCTTGTAATTCTATTACCATAAACCCACATCTTGAAGTTATTTTTTAATGTCTCTCCCTCATGAGGAGGGTTAATGAAAGTAACAAGTAAAGGTAGATGGTAGACCTACCAATTAGTTATATTGTTTTTACTGATATTAAGTTTGTTTACGAATTATTAAGTGATTCAGACTCGGAATTCTGTGACAAGATCGGAGTTACTGCAATTTCATTGGCTCAAAGAGGAAGTCATAGGAGTCACAAAGCACAGTTGGGTCACCTGCTACTGTCCTCCCTTCCACTGGCATACTGTTATGTTCAGCTCAGAACGGTTTTCTTTGTCTTTCTGTCCTCTGGTGTTCAAAGCAAGACTGTTAAAGCAGTCTGGACAACCCCTCCCTCTCACTCATTCTCTCCGCTGCTGTTCTCTCTCTGCTGCTGTTCTCTCTCTGCTGCTGTTCTCGCTCTGCTGCTGTTCTCGCTCTGCTGCTGTTCTCGCTCTGCTGCTGTTCTCGCTCTGCTGCTGTTCTCGCTCTGCTGCTGTTTTCGCTCTGCTGCTGTTCTGTCTGTCTCTGTCTTGTCTGTCCTCTCTCTCGCTCTCTTCTGCTCTCTGCTGCTCTCTCTCGGTCTCTCTCTCTGCTGCTGTCTCCTCTCTCTCTGCTCTCTCTGCTGCTGTCTCCTCTCTCTCTCTCTCTCTCTCTCTCTCTCTCTCTCTCTCTCTCTCTGCTGCTGTCTCCTCTCTCTCTCTCTCTCTGCTGCTGTCTCCTCTCTCTCTGCTCTCTCCTCTAATTTCTCTCTCCTCTCTCTCTACTGCTCTCTCTTCTCTCAATTCAATTTGCTTTATTGGCATGATGTAACAATGTACATATTGCCAAAGATTACTTTACTATTTACAATATGAAAATAATAAGAATCAAAATTGTCAATGGGACAATAGTAACAACAATAACCAAGGGTCAAAATAACCATACATTCAACAATAACAATAGTCGTACAGTAGAGGACATGTGCAGGTTGATTGGTCTGTCAGACACTGTCCCTCAACTTATGGCAGGCAGCAATGTAGTGCGCTGCCAACCCACAGCTCTCTGCGTCCTCCCCCAACAGGACGGGTAGCCTATCTTCATCAGAGAGGTCTTTGAAACCTTGAATAAGGGTTTCAAATTTGGGGAAATGACACACTCTAATTGTTTTATATTTTTGACATTTTGTCAGGAAATGCAGCTCCGTCTCAGGTTCTGCTGTGGTGCTGTGGTTGCACAGCCTTTCCTCTACAGGGAGCCAGGTTTTCCTGTGTCTACCCTTCTCAATGGCAAGGCTGTGCTCACTGAGCCTGTACTTTGTCAAGGTTTTTCTAAGGTTTTGATCAGTAACCATGGTCAAATAGTTAGCCACGGTGTACTGTCGATTTAGGGCCAGATAGCACTGCATTTTGCTTTGTGCTTGTGTTTCCCAATAAGCAATGTCGTTTTGATTGTGTTGTAATTTGTTTTATTCTGATTGATTGGCTGTTCTGAGGCTTCAGTGTGTTAGGAGAACAGGTTTGTGAACTCAGCCCCAGGACCAGCTGGATGAGGGTCCTGAGGTTTCAGTGTGTTAGTAGAACAGGTTAGTGAACTCAGCCCCAGGACCAGCTGGATGAGGGGACTCTTTTCTTTGCTCAGCTCTCGGCATTGCAGGGCTTGGTAATGATATGAGAGGGGGTCACTATATTTTAGATGTTTCCAAAACTGAATTGCTCTTTTTTTTAGTTTTTATTATTAGTGGATATTGGCCTAATTATGCCCTGCATGCATTGTTTGTAGTTGTCCTCTGGACATGTAGGAGAATCTTACAGAACTCTGCATGCAGGGTTTCAATGGGGTGTTTGTCCCATTTGGTGAAATCTTGTTTTGCAAGTGAACCCCACACCTCACTGCCATAAAGTGCAATTGGTTCAATGACACATTCAATTAGTTTCAGCCAGATTTTAATAGGTATTTCATTTTGAATGTTTTTTTTAATGGTGTAGAATTCCCTGCGTGCTTTCTCTCTCTGTTCATTCACTGCTTCATTAAGGTGTCCAGTTGAGCTTATTTTTAAACTTAAGTAATTGTAGTGTCTGCAGTACTCTATATATTTTGTACCAATTGAGAACTTTGGTCTAATTCCCTGAGATCTGGATCTTCTCTGGAAAATCATTATTTTAGTCTTCTTGGGGTTTACTGCCAGGGCCCAGGTCTAGCAGTACTGCTCTAGCAGGTCCAGGCTCTGCTGTAGGCCATGTGCTGTGGGGGTTTACTGCCAGGGCCCAGGTCTGACAGTACTGCTGTAGCAGGTCCAGGCTCTGCTGTAGGCCATGTGCTGTGGGGGTTTACTGCCAGGGCCCAGGTCTGGCAGTACTGCTCTAGCAGGTCCAGGCTCTGCTGTAGGCCATGTGCTGTGGGTGACAGCAGGCATAGGTCATCTGCGAAGAGTAGGCATTTAATCTCTGAATTGTGGAGACTAACACCAGGGGCTGAGGATTTTTCTAGAATAGTGGCCAATTCGTTGATGTAAATATTGAAGTGTGCAGGACTCAGATTGCAACCCTGACGAAGGCCCCGCCCCTGGTTAAAGAAATCTGTTATTTTCTTGGCAAATTTAATGCTGCACGTATTGCCAGTATACATTGATTTAATTACGTCATATGTTTTACCCCCTACACCACTTTCAATAACTCTGTAGAACAGTCCTGTATGCCAAATAGATTCAAATGCTTTTTAGAAGTCGATAAAGCAACCATATATTTTGGTGGACATGTTTATCTATCAGGGTGTGTAAGGTGTAAATATGATCAGTCGTGTGATGTTTTGGTATAAATCCAATTTGGCTTTTACTCAAGACGTTGTGCTTATTAAGGAAGTTTAGAACTCTTACACTTATAATACTACAGAAAGCCTTCCCCAGGTTACTGTTCACACAAATGCCTCTGTAATTGTTAGGGTCAAATTTGTCTCCGTTCTTAAAGATTGGGGTTATGAGTCCTTGATTCCAGATGTCAGGGAAATAACCTACACTCAGGATCAAATTAAACAGTTTTAATATAGCCAATTGAAATTTTGCACTTGTGAGTTTGAGCATCTCATCTAGGAAGCCATCAAGATGCTTGCTTTCTTAAATTTGAGGGCCTGAAGTTTCTTATAGAGCTCCTGGTCAGTAATTGGGGAGTCCAATGGGTTTTGATTGTCCTTTATAGTTTTCTCTAATCCATTCAACTTATCATGAATTTGGCGTTGTTCTGCGTTTGTGTCAATTTGAACGGTGTTGTAGAGTGTTTTAAAATGGGTTGTCCATATGTCACCATTTTGTATCGCTAATTCCTCTTGTTTAGATTTTTTTATTTCTTTTTTAATTTTGCCAGAAGTTGTTTGTGTTTATGGACTCCTCAATTAGTGTCAGCTGTTTGCTCTTGTGCTGTGTTTTTTTGGTTCTGAGTCTGTTTCTAGAGTTTTAAAGTCTCACAGTAATGAAGGAGTAATTCACCATTATTTGTGTCTCTGTGCTTTTGGTTGGATAGTGTTCCAAGTTTTTTTTATTTTATATATATATATATATATATATATATATATATATATATATATATATATATATATATATATATATATATATATATATAATTTGCATCAAACCAGTTGTCATCTGTGATCTTTTTTGTTTTGTTTTTTATCAATTTAAATTGTGCTTCTTTTGCCATTTGCCTGAATATATAGTTGTTTTTTACTGCGAGATTGATGCCTTCTTTACTGTGAGTGAATGTGGTATCCAGGAAGTTATCTAAGAGTGTTTGGATATTTTGGTTCCAGGTTGCTTTCTGGTAATCTTCTGTGCTGTTTTGGGCCCATCTGTATGAATTTCTGATGTTGTACAGCTTACTGGGCTGTGAATGTGTGGTTGTTTCCATGTCTGTTCTTTTGAGGAACAACGTCATTTGTTGGCCTGTAATAAAGCTCTCCCCTCGTGTGCTCGTTAGATCAGGTAGTGTTCCTGTGCATGCATTTGTGTCCCCACTCTCCTGTCTCCTCTCTGCTCTCTGCTCTGTCCTCTCTCTGCTCTCTGCTCGCTCTCTGCTCTCTGCTCGCTCTCTGCTGCTCGCTCTCTCCTCTCTCTTTTGTTAATGTCACCTCTCCCAGCTCTTACTGTCACCTAACATGACACCTACCACCTCCCCTCTTTCCATTTACTGTAACAAGCATCTGAGCACCGGACGTCCATGGACGTTGAAATTTGGTCAGTCCGCCCTGGCCGGACCAAATCTGAACCAATCATAGGTGTCTGTTTCACAAGTTTGGACAGAATAGTACGGTACTGTATAGTAAAAAACAGTAGAGCTTGATACAATAATAGCCAGTGTGTAGAATAATACCCAAAGGCTATGGCATACTCCTACATTTTGTATACCTATTCAGGATACATCACCAAGAAGAGAATGATATTCATATCCATCATTATGCATTTCTATACAGTACAGATCAGGGACCCATGATGTCATTCCGTTGTCGTAATTCTGTTACCGTAATCAACTTCACCTCCCGTAGTTCAATAACCCAAATAATTATTTTAGGTGTCATAGCTGACACCCCATTCTTTCTGCAGACATCTGAGTTATTATATAAAAAACGAATCTCCCCAATTTTGTGATTTATGATCTTGTCCCATTGCTGCAACTCCCCAACGGGCTCGGGAGAGGCGAAAGTTGAGTCATGCCTCCTTCGAAACATGACCCGCCTAACCGCGCTTCTTAACATCCGCCCGCTTAACCCGGAAGCCAGCTGCACCAATGTGTCGGAGGAAACACCGTACAAATGACGACCGAAGTCAGCCTGCAGGCACCCGGCCCACCACAAGGAGTCGCTAGCGCGCAATGAGCCAAGTAGAGCCCCCCCCTCCACAAACCCTCCCTTAACCCGGATCATGCTGGGCCAATTGTACGCTGCCCTATGAGACTCCGGATCACAGCCGGTAATGACTCATGATGGAACCCCAAGCTGTAGTGACACCTCAACACTGCGATGCAGTACCTTAGACCGCTGCGCCAGACTGTAATTCCGTTACCGTGGAATTGCCCAATTACAAAATACTCCGAGTTACTGTTGACACTTGGAAAGAGTGCGTAGAATTTTAAGTACTTTTTGAGAAAGAGGTGAGGAGAGGACACAAGGAATCAAAGAAAGACAATTGAGAAGAAGACACACATGCCGTCTTACACCCACATACAACCTAGTGTCTCATTACCGTGTAGCCTACATTATAAACAGACTGATTTTAGTGACTTATTAGCAGACTTGATAGCAGCGTTTTGTCAGGGAGTGCTCACGTAGAGGAATCAGTCACGTGCTCTGTCAGCGAGCTCTCCATCTGGCTCCAACCGTACCTGTCAGTTGAGATAATGTAGCTGTTGTTACTGTGCGGAGGAGTGTTTTCTGTACAGTCACACCAGTGTGAGGTGGTGTGTTGAGGGCAGGAAGTGGCAGGGTGGTTAGGTTACCCATGAAACATACCTTTCCATTTCCCAGAAACAGAAAGATGATGTAAGAGAATCACTGTAAGAAAATGAGTTGTACTTTTCAATGATGTTGTTGCCCAACCCTCAACTCTCCAACACTCACTCACTCACTCACTCACTCACTCACTCACAACAATACACTTCCTAATGCAGAAAAGTGCAAATTCATGTTCATTACACCCACCCAAACAAGCGAATACCTCTTGGTGCTGCTGTTCGATTGTTTCGTTTCTTCAAAGGTCAATTAAAGTGTAGTCTCCTAGTGCTGTTTTTGAAAAGATTGAAATTGAATTGGCAGCCAATTTCCTCAAGCCTTTTTTTTGCTTCACACGTCCCTTGCACGCGTGTGTTTGTGTTTTCGAAACTAGTTTTTGCTCATCTATATTCATTCAATCTCTGTCCTCCCGGGCTTGTTTTTATGAATTTATGTATTTAGTTTCCTCCCTTGGAACATGAGATGGTGTGGGTCGCAAATTGTACTCTATTACATATTTAGTGCAATACTTTTGATTGGGGCCCATAAGGTTCTGGTCAAATGTAGTGCACTTTATAGGGAGCCATTTGGGAAGCTGAGATGGCGAAATATGCCAAAACCATGGCGGCTGATTGTAAATAATTGATTTCCTTCTTGGAATTGCACCAATACTTTAGTAGTGTTTGAAATAAAGCAAATCAAATTGTATTGGTCACATACACATATTTAGCAGACGTTATTGCCAGGGTAGCAGTAGTATCTAACAATACACACATCTAAAAGTACAAGAATAGAATTAAGAAATATATACAGCCTTTGGAAAGTATTCAGACCCCTTGACTTTTTCCACATTTTGTTAGGTTAAAGCCTTATTCTAAAATGTATTAAATAGTTTTTTCCCTCATCAATCTATTCACAATACCCCATAATGACAAAGCAAAAGAAATGTTAGCAATTTTTTTCCAAACTCAAATATCACATTTTCATAAGTATTCAGACCCTTTACTCAGTACTTTGTTGAAGAACCTTTGGCAGCGATTACAGCCTTGAGTCTTCTTGGGTATGACACTCCAAGCTTGGCACACCTGTATTTGGAGAGTTTCTCCCATTCTATTTTCAGGTCTCTCCAGAGATTTTCGATTGGGTTCAGGTCCGGGCTCTGGTTGGGCCACTCAAGGACATTCAGAGACTTGTCCCAAAGCCACTCCTGTGTTGTCTTGGCTGTGTGCTTAGGGTCGTTGTCCTGTCCCAATCTGACATCCTGAGCGCTCTGGAGCAGGTTTTCATAAAGGATCTGTCTGTACTTTGCTCTGTTCCTCTTTGCCTCGATCCTGACTAGTTTCCCAGAACCTGCCGCTGAAAAGCATCCCCACAGCATGATGCTGCCACCACCATGCTTCACCGTAGGGATGATGCCAGGTTTCCTCCAGAAGTGACGCTTGGCATTCAGGCCAAAGAGTTCAATCTTGGTTTCATTAGACCAAAGAATCTTGTTTCTCATATTCTGATAGTCTTTAGGCGCCTTTTAGCAAAGTGGGCTGTCATGTGCCTTTTACTGAGGAGTGGCTTCCGTCTGGCCATTCTACCATAAAGGCCTGATTGGTGGAGTGCCACAGAGATGGTTGTCCTTCTGGAAGGTTCTCCCATCTCCACAGAGTAACTCTAGAAGTCTGTCAGAGTGACCATTGGGTTCTTGGTCACCTCTCTGACCAAGGCCCTTCTCTCGATTGCTCAGTTTGGCCGGGCAGCCAGCTCTAGGAAGTCTTGGTGGTTCCAAACTTCTTCCATTTAAGAATGATGGAGGCCACTGTGTTCTTGGGGACCTTCAATACTGCAGAAATGTTTTGGTACCCTTCCCCAGATCTGTGCCCCCAACACAATCCTGTCTCGGAGCTCTACGGACAATTCCTTCAACCTCATTGCTTGGTTTCTGACGTGCACTGTCAACTGTGGGACCTTATATAGACAGGTGTGTGTCTTTCCAAATCATGTCCAATCAATTGAATTTACCACAGGTGGCCTCCAATAAAGTTGTAGAAACATCTCAAAGATGATCAATGGAAACAGGATCCACCTGAGCTCAATTTCGAGTCTCATAGCAACTGGTCTGAATACTTATGTAAATAAGGTATTTAAAAAAATATTTTCTCCCATTATTAAAGTGACCAGTGTTCCATGTCTATGTGTAAAGGGTCGCAGTCTCTAAGGTGCATGGTAGAGTAACCGGGTGGTAGTCGGCTAGTGACAGTGACTAAGTTCAGGGCAGGGTACTGGATGGAGGCTGGCAAGTGATGGCTATTTAACAGTCTGATGGCCTTGAGATAGAAGCTGTTTTTCAGTCTCTCGGTCCCAGTTTTGATGAGCAGGGTGAACGGGTCATGGCTCGTGTGGTTGTTGTCCTTGATGATCTTTTTGGCCTTCCTGTGACATTTTGTGCTGTAGATGTCCTGTAGAGCATGCAGTGTGCCCTTGGTGATGTGTTGGGCAGAACACACCACCCTCTGGAGAGCCCTGTGGTTGCGGGCGGTGCAGTTGCCGTACCAGGCAGTGATACAGGATGCTCTCAATGGTGCATCTGTAAACGTTTGTGAGGGTCTTGAGGGCCAAGCCGAATTTCTTCAGCCTCCTGAGGTTGAAGACGCGCTGTTGTGCCTTCTTCATCACACTGTCTGTGTGGGTGGACCATTTCAGATTGTCAGTGATGTGTACACCAAGGAACTTGAATCTTTCCACCTTCTCTACTGCGGTCCTGTGGATGGGGGCGTGCTCCCTGTCTCCTGATGACCACGATCAGCTCCTTCGTTTTGTTGACGTTGAGGGAGAGGTTATTTTCCTGTCACCACTCTGCCGGGGCCATCACCTCCTCCCTGTAGGCTGTCTCTTCATTGTTGTTGATCTGGCCTACCACTGTTTTCATCTGATGATTGAGTTGGAGGCGCATGTGGCCACGCAGTCATGGGTGAACAGGGAGTACAGGAAGGGGCTGAGCACGCACCCTTGTGGGGCCCCTGTGTTGAGGGTCAGCGTAGTGGTGTTTAATGGTCCTGGCAGGGTTCTGGTGGTGTCTAAAGGGGTCTTCAGACTTTACGCAAGCGCAGCGCAACGCAGTATGTGAACGTCGTTCTACCTCACCAAATGGGCGGCTCCTAGTAGTTCGCTCTGACGTTCGACGTGCTCCCGTGCCAAATGAAAATTACATTGCTAACTGAATATAATCTCAGCGACTTGTTCAAACAATAAACCCCCTCAATATGTATTTAGTTTAGAATGAATAACTAGTAATTCCAGGCTGTTGTGAAATAGTAGAAACTGCTGTTACCATGCGTCGTTTCTTCATGACCAAAACATGACGTTCTATTTTCAGGCTGATATGGGAGTGAATACGTTAAAGCGACATATCAAACTGTGATAATGTTGTAGGTTACACTTGCAAGTATAAGAATATTTGCCAGGGCATATTATTTCATTATAAGTGTAATTTATTTCACATGGAGATGTGGGAAGCTAAAAAAGCTAGCTAGCTTTCGCAATTTAAAAAATAAATACATGGGCAAATGTTACCAAACATGATGATGATGATGATGATGATAATAATAGGCCTGCATTACGGTAGGCAGCTAATTGTTAAATGACACTTTCCATCCTTACCTTGGAAAGGCCACTGTCTCTGCGCTGGTCTCCTGTGAGTGAGACAGCGCTAGCTAGCCAATCGGAGCGTAGTAGAACACACCTCTGAATAACTGGGCGTGGTTTTGCCTTAACTGCGTTGGGAAGAAAGACGCAGCAAGGGAAGACGGCTCTTCCTTGCTTTCACCACAAACGCGAAGACAAAAAGAAACTACCTTCGCCCACTTGTGAATGGGAGTCTAGGAAACATGGGCCGGCGAGGGTAGTATCATGTTACCATAGGTATCTGTACTTTTTATTATTTATATTTTGTACTACTTTTACTTCACTGCATTCCTAAAGAAAAGAATGTACTTTTTTACTCCATACATTTTCCCTGACACCCAAAGGTACTAGTTACATTTTGAATGCTTAGCAGGACAGGAAGATGGTCCAATTCACACACTTATCAAGAGAACATCCCTGGTCATCCCTACTGCTTCTGATCTGGCGGACACACTAAACACACATGCTTCATTTGTAAATGATGTCTAAGTGTTGGAGTTTGCCCCTGGCTATCCATACATTCAAATAACAAGAACATGGTGCCGTAAGTTTAGCTTAATAAAGGAATTTGAAATTATTTATACTTTTACTTTTGATACTTAATAGATTAAATCATAAAATATACTTAAGGTATCTTTACTTTTACTTAAGTATGACAATTTGACTTTTCCCACCACTGGTCTTTATGAGGGGCCAACCATGCTATGGGACTAAAAAACAGGGCATTTCGTGTCAGACCCATGGGATTCTGGGATAGGATATAACTGCTGGAGTCACAAGCTGGGATAGGCTAACTACAGGGGGGTGGGATGGGCCAGTGTGGCCCAACTTCAAAGTTGCTCTGTGGATTAACAATGGTTTTGGTTTGCAGGGCTGGTTGAGGGAGTACAGTGCAGTGTATTAGGAACTCTCTCTCCCCTCTTTGAGGAAGCATGGTGGCAGCTGTTAAAACACAAGGCCACATGAGCTTCCTCCCCTCCATCCCTCCCACAGCTGGGTCTCTCTGTGGGACCACCCCACCACCCCAGCCGCCTTCTCACACAGATAGACTCTCATTGTCAGAGCCCTTGCTGGGAAATCAGCTGGGAGATACTGGTCGGGACAATACACAGCCTCCAAAAGAACACCATTTAGCATTTCATTCAAACCCAGATCTTTTTCCACGTTCTGCTGTCTAAAGTGCCCAGTCAGTCAGACAGCGATCAAACAGGGTGAGTGTGTGTTGTCGGTCTTTCACATGGAGAAAGTGTTACCCTTTCCACACTACCATACCGACTCAAACTGAACTTTACAGTGCTGGCTCTGATTTTATCATTGTCCTTTCAAGAATGGTTCCAGCAACTATGTTGGATACATAACCAGTAGAGCTTGGCTTGGCTCAGCTCAGTAGTTTGAAAAGAGTATATACAGTTGAAGTCTGAAGTTTACATACACTTAGGTTGGAGTCATTAAAACTTGTATTTCAACCACTCCACAAATTTCTTGTTAACAAACTATAGTTTTGGCAAGTCGGTTAGGACATCTACTTGGTGCATGACACAAGTCATTTTTCCAACAATTGTTTACAGACAGATTATTTCACTTATAATTCACTGTATCACAATTCCAGTGGGTCAGACGTTTACATACACTAAGTTGACTGTGCCTTTAAACAGCTTGGAAAATTCCAGAAAATGATGTCATGGCTTTAGAAGCTTCTGATAGGCTAATTGACGTAATTTGAGTCAATTGGAGGTGTACCTGTGGATGTATTTCAAGGCCTACCTTCAAACTCAGTGCCTCTTTGCTTGACATCATGGGAAAATCAAAAGAAATCAGCCAAGACCTCAGAAAAAAGATTGTAGACCTCCACAAGTCTGGTTCATCCTTGGGAGCAATTTCCAAATACCTGAAGATACCACGTTCATCTGTACAAACAATAGTACGCAAGTATAAACACCATGGGACCACGCAGCTGTCAAACCGCTCAGGAAGGAGACGCGTTCTGTCTCCTGGAGTACTTTGGTGTGAAAAGTGCAAATCAATCCCAGAACAGCAGCAAAGGACCTTGTGAAGATGCTGGAGGAAACGGGTACAAAAGTATCTCTATCCACAGTAAAACGAGTCCTATATCGACATAACCTGAAAGGCCGCTTAGCAAGGAAGAATCCACTGCTCCAAAACCACCATAAAAAGCCAGACTACGGTTTGCAACTGCACATGGGGACAAAGATTGTACTTTTTGGAGAAATGTCCTCTGGTCTGATGAAACAAAAATAGAACTGTTTGGCCATAATGACCATCGTTATGTTTGGAGGAAAAAGGGGGAGGCTTGCAAGCCGAAGAACACAATCCCAACCGTGAAGCACAGGGGTGGCTGCGTGATGTTGTGGGGGTGTTTTGCTGCAGGAGGGACTGATGCACTTCACAAAATAGATGACATCATGAGTGAGGAAAATTATGTGGATATATTGAAGCAACATCTCAAGACATCAGGCAGGAAGATAAAGCTTGGTCGCATATGGGTCTTCCAAATGGACAATGACCCCAAGCATACTTCCAAAGTTGTGGCAAAATGGCTTAAGGACAACAAAGTCAAGGTATTGGAGTGGCCATCACAAAGCTCTGACCTCAAACCTATTGAAAATGTGTTGGCAGAACTGAAAAAGCGTGTGCGAGCAAAGAGGCCTACAAACCTGACTCAGTTACATCAGCTCTGTCAGGAGAAATGGGCCAAAATTCACCCACCTTATTGCGGGAAGCTTGTGGAAGGCTACCCGACACGTTTGACCCAAGTTAAACAATTGAAATGCTACCAAATACTAATTGAGTGTATGTAAACTTCTGACCAGCTGGGAATGTGATGAAAGAAATAAAAGCTGAAATAAATCATTCTATTATTCTGACATTTCACATTCTTAAAATAAAGTGGTGATCCTAACTGACCTAAGACAGGGATTTTTTACTAGGTAAAATGTATTTGGCTAAGGTGTATGTAAACATCCGACTTCAACTGTAAATGAAGCCGGGTTGTGAGGCAGGGTGGGACCATGTCAGGTCACCAAGCAGGCTGTGGGTTGGGGTGGAGAGGGTTAATGCCTTTCTCTCAGTGGGTGAGATGGGCTTATGGGTTGTGTTTGCGGTCACTGACACTGATTGGAGTTCAACTCTGATACGGCAGTCTCTCTCGGTCTCTCTCCCTCTTCCTCTCTATCCTTCTGTCTCTCTCTTCCCTCTCCCCCTCACACTCATCCTCTCTCTCTCCCACACTTATCCTCTTCTCTCTATCCCTTCAGATGTGGGACAGATGGCTATTGACTGGCTGACCGGGAACTTCTACTTTGAGGACAACATGGATGATCGTATCTTTGTGTGCAATGCGGACGGCCAGACGTGTGTCACCCTGCTGGATCAGGAGCTCTACAACCCTAAAGGCATCGCCCTGGACCCCCTGATGGGGTGAGCACTACCCCACTAACAACCCCAGAGACCCCTGAAGTAGTGACCTCAGAAGGTCCTTTGTTTACTTCCCCCTGGTCCTTCTGGTGAGATGAATGCTGACCCAGCCCTTAGTCAGTGAAAACACTTCCTCTTCTCGCTCACACACGCAACATGTGTATGATCACTTCATCTTTCTGACGGTGACACATAAAAATATTTTGGTGTATCCTGTGTGGTTCCTTTTTTACAAGGTGTCACTTCTCAGTTTTGGAAGGCATCTCCTGGTGAAGGATGTCGATGTCTCGGATATTAACCACCATTAACACAGATGGCACTTTTATGAGCTGCGTAAAGCAGCATGATTGAGGTCAAATATGAATTAAGGAAGTACCGTTAGTCTGTTGGAACACACAGTCAGTCCTTCCTTTTCCTCTCTTCAATCTCCCCACACGCTCATGGTTTCTTCATCTTTCCTCTCGCTCTCTCTACAGCAAGGTGTTCTTCACAGACTACGGTCAGACTCCCAAGGTGGAGCGTTGTGACATGGACGGTCAGAACCGGACCAAGCTGGTGGAAAGTAAGATCGTGTTCCCCCACGGTATCACCCTGGACCTGGTAAACCGGCTGGTCTACTGGGCCGATGCCTACCTGGACTACATAGAGGTGGTGGACTACGAGGGCCAGAACAGACACACCATCATACAGGGCCTGCTGGTGAGGTCATGAATGAATCAAGGAAGATGTTCCATTAAAAAACACACACACACACACACAACCACCAACTCTGACTGTGTCTGTTGTTCATTCTGTCAGATTGAGCATCTGTACGGGCTGACGGTGTTTGAGAACTACCTGTACGCCACCAACTCCGACGAGGGCAACCTGAACCACGCTAAGACCAGTGTGATCCGGGTCAACCGCTTCAACTCCTCTGACTTCACGGTGGTGACCCGAGTGGACCGCGGTGCCGCCCTGCACGTGTACCATCAGAGACGTCAACCCCCAGGTAGGTAGACGCCCACAACCCCCTATGTATTTACCCAGATAGGCACTGAGGGTACAGGGCAATCATTGGCATGGATTGTGGTATGTAGTGTGGTCGGGCTTTTGTTCCAGCCCGGCACGTGTTCCACCAGAGACGCCGACCTCCGTGTAGGTACACGCCTAGGGTTGCAAAATTACGGTAACTTTCAAAAATTCCCGGGTTTTTCTGGTTGAAAGAGTTCAGAACGGTATCTAGTGTTATCTGTTTGTATCGATCGTCATAGTTGTTGCCATGTTGGTGCCTAGTGCTGACCTCTGACCCCGCTCTCTCGTCCCCTGGTGACCAGTGAGAGAGAAGAGTCATGCGTGTGCCCCGGACCAGTTTAAGAAGCCAGGAGGCTGCTCCGACATCTGTCTGCTGGGGAACAGCCACAAGACCAGGACCTGCCGCTGTCGCTCTGGATTCAGCCTGGGCAGCGACGGGAAGTCCTGCAAGAGTAAGTACTTTACATACATGAAGTTTTGAATTGAATTGCATTCCATACACAGAGCATAGCGCAAAAATCACACACAACAACACAGCACAGAACTCCATACAGCACAGTCCTGCAATTTATATTCTAGCAATATGAGTTGAAATGCGTCTCTAGAACATCATTTTAACATTTACATACTCTGGAAAGAAAATACCTTCTTTCGTTGCTCTGATCTTGTAACTAACCATTCAGCGATATCCCCATGTTGTCGATGTTCCCCTTGCAGAACCTGAACACGAGTTGTTCCTTGTGTACGGTAAGGGTCGCCCTGGCATCATCCGTGGCATGGACATGAATGCCAAGGTCCCCGACGAGTTCATGATCCCCATTGAGAACCTGATGAACCCGCGGGCGCTGGACTTCCACGCTGAGAGCGAGTTCATCTACTTCGCTGACGCCGTGAGTTACATCATCGGGCGGCAGAAGATTGACGGCACGGAGAGAGACACCATCCTGAAGGACGGTAAGGAATGTCTGTTCGACTACCGTGGTATTTAACATGTCGTGCGTGACAACAAGACTCAGTTCCAACCTATTGCAGAATTAAATCGCAATGCGTGTAGATTTGGGATGCATATAGAATCGCTATCTATCAACTCGTGACCAATGTATCATGATAACAATTACATCATGTCATGAAAGCCCTAGTGGACACTCACCCTCAATCTCTCTCCCTTCCTCTGTCCCCTCTCTCCCTTCCTCTGTCCCCTCTCTCCCTTCCTCTGTCCCCTCCCTTCCTCTGTCCCCCCTGTCCCTTCCTCTGTCCCCCCTGTCCCTTCCTCTGTCCCCCCTGTCCCTTCCTCTGTCCCCCCTGTCCCTTCCTCTGTCCCCCTGTCCCTTCCTCTGTCCCCTTCCTCTGTCCCTTCCTCTGTCCCCTCCCTCCTGCCCTCTGTCCCCTCCCTCCTGCCCTCTGTCCCCTTCCTCTGTCCCCTCCCTCCTGCCCTCTGTCCCCTCCCTCCTGCCCTCTGTCCCCTCCCTCAGGCGTCCACACTGTGGAGGGGATAGCGGTGGACTGGATGGCAGGTAACCTGTACTGGACAGACGACGGGCCCGTGAAGACCATCAGTGTGGCCAGGCTGGAGAAGGCCTCTCAGACACGCAAGACCCTCATCGAGGGCAAGATGACCCACCCCCGCGCCATAGTAGTGGACCCCCAGCACGGGTCAGACATTTTCCCCCTCTTTATGCTCCTTATGCTACAGAATACATCTCACACAAAGACCTCACAGAATGAGAATATGTTGGTCACTTTCCCAAAACTACCAGGTTTTCCAAAAATCCCGGTTGGAGGATTCCTGGTTTCCTGCTTATTTGCTCCTGATTCCGGGAATCTTCCAACAATAATTTGTTGGAAGATGGGGAACGGGGAAAGTTGCTGGAATTTTTAATCCTTTTAGTATGGATTTAACAGAGTGTGTGGTTGTAGGTGGATGTACTGGACGGACTGGGAGGAGGACCCCAAGAAGAGTAACCGAGGGAAGATCAAGAAGGCGTGGATGGACGGCTCTCACGACCAGGTCCTGCTGACCAGTAAGACCGTGCTGTGGCCCAACGGCCTGAGTCTGGACATCCCACAGGGCATCTTGTACTGGGTGGACGCATACTACGACCGCATCGAGATGGTTTACCTCAACACCACCGAGCGCAAGGTCAGTTCGACTGGTCAGCAAGCCTGAACCCCAACGATGATGATCGTGATAGTCACACTGGTTGTCGCGTGTGTGTGTGTGTGTGTGCGTGTGTGTGTGTGGAAAAAAACGGGGTTCTATGGTTTTCACCCTCACCATGATCCATGTGCAATGATCCTCTTCTCCCTTTCTGATTGGTCAGATGGTGTACGAGGGAAACGAGTTAAACCACGCCTTCGGCCTGTGTCACTACAAGCAGTACCTGTTCTGGAACGAGTACCGTGGCGGCAGCATCTTCAAACTAGATACCTCCACCAGCACCGTCACGCTGCTCCGCAACGAACGCCCCCCCCTCTTCGAGATCCGGGTGTACGACGCTCACCAGCAGCAAGGTAACTTTCCTGGTGACACCTGGTGGGTAACGCCACAGCCAACGGGGAACACGTTTAACAGTGTCG
The DNA here is from genome assembly GCF_901001165.1 of Salmo trutta. NCBI lineage: Eukaryota > Metazoa > Chordata > Actinopteri > Salmoniformes > Salmonidae > Salmo > Salmo trutta. The sequence goes on along the minus strand of NC_042986.1, from coordinate 9,110,557 downwards.
TAAGCACGTCACGAAGTGTCATAACACATGCCAAAACATCTTATGCCACGAAATCATACAATTGTATTCTATATCGGTGATTTAGCACGTCTAGATATCAATGAATGAATACTTTAATGTCCCATAGGCAGATTTGCTTGGTAACAACGCTAACGGTCCTGTCTGCCTGTCTTCTGTTTGTTTCCATAGGAACCAACCTGTGTCGCGTGAAAAACGGTGGCTGCAGCAGTCTGTGTCTAGCTATCCCCGACGGCAGGTCCTGTGGCTGTGCTGACGACCAGATACTGGGTGACGACAATGTCACCTGTAAAGGTATGCATCGGGACGCTCTCAGGAGGGTAGTGTCAGTGATTTCTGTACGTTGAACTGGGATGCCGTGTGGAAATATCCGTGTTTTTAAGCTGGTGTGTGGAGAAGCGAATCTCACAGACCTGCTTTCTCTTCAGCTGAGTTTGTTGTGGGAAACCGTTCGCAAGTAGATCAATCCATCCCACACAGGAAGCCGTTGCTTTGCTACGTTATCCCTAACGGTCCCCTTCCTTTCCTCTCCCCAGCCAACCCCACCTACGTCCCTCCTCCTCAGTGTCAGCTCGGGGAGTTTGCCTGTAAGAACAACCGCTGTATCCAGGAGCGATGGAAGTGTGACGGGGACAACGACTGTCTGGACAACAGCGACGAGGCGCCCGAGCTCTGCCGTGAGTCGTGCCACAGCCCTAATACCTGTTCTTCCTTGAGCCGTGCAATATTACATCTCAATCGAGTGTCAAATAGGTCCGTGGTTTCTCCGTCCAACTCTCTCTTCGTTGCGACAATTAGCAACACCTGGTTTCCTCTGTGTGTCCGGGAAAGTCCTTTAAGGTTCTAATGTTTGGCTGGAATCCAAGTTGGCCCACTTCTAGAGGATGACCGAGGAGCAGAAGCTCAAGCGTCCCAGAAGCAAATGTGCTTATAGCTGTGTAATGTCCACTTCATGAACGTACAGTTAATGTAAACGGTTCCTGACTAGGCCTAATATTAGTCCGGTTATAGAAGACTCCTCTGGGACCCAGTCTCTCTGAGAGAGATGCTGTACAGTCTGATTCTATTGATCTCACGTTCAAATTCTACTGTTGTAAATCTCCTGTTCTCTCTCCCACAGACCAGCACACGTGTCCATCGGACCGGTTTAAGTGTCAGAACAACCGCTGTATCCCGCTGCGCTGGCTCTGTGACGGGGACAACGACTGTGGCACCGATGAGGACGAGTCCAATACTACCTGCTCAGGTACACACACACACACACACACACACACACACACACACACACACACACACACACACACATATATATATATAACGCTATACACAAACGCATGCATTCACTCATGCATGTGGACTCGTACACACGCCCTCCCCATCTGTAATGCTGTTATCCTCCACCCCTCTCCAGCTCGTACGTGCCCGCCCAACCAGTATGCATGCGCCAGTGGGCGCTGCATCCCTACTTCCTGGACATGTGACCTGGATGACGACTGTGGGGACCGTTCCGATGAGCCGGCCTCCTGTGGTGGGGACTTCTGGCATCACCTCCTGTAGCGTTCTAGATTTTCCTGAGTAGTTTTAATGTTTGAAAGTCAACTCACTAAACCTGAAGCCTGGTCATGCGGATGTATTTCGGCTTTTTTAGCCGAGCAAGAGTTTGGTTAGTTGGACAGTTTGGGCTTTTAGACTCTCGCACTACTTAGTTTGAAGTGGTCCAAGAGAAGTCTGTTTGTGGCACATGATGGTGTTTCTAGGATGTGATTTTGGTTTCCTCTTGCCCCTCCTTCTCCCCAGCCTACCCCACCTGCTTCCCCCTCACCCAGTTCACCTGTGCCAACGGCCGCTGCATCAACGTCAACTGGCGCTGTGACAACGGTGAGCGTAAATCTCCTTTGTAACCGGTATAATGTATTCATTCTTCAAAGTCTAGGCTGACATATGGAATTGTTTTATGATGGTCATACTATGTATCGTTTTAGCTAGAACTACCCATCATACTTCCTTCATTTCATTTACAACCGGTTACCTTCAGACAAGTCCTGTGACACTTGTGGGGTCACGTTTAGTTTGTAGCCCAAATGGTTCGGACGCTACAAACAGAAGTTGGCACATCGACGGTACCGACTTCAGACGAGCCATTTTCAATAGAGGGGGTCATAATAGTTTTGTAGGTCAAACCGTTTGGACGCTACAGACGTTTTGGAGAGAATACCGATATTTGGGGTGTCTCGTGGTCTGACAGACACCGCTCTAGCTCTGCCGCCTTTCACCGCAGATGTGGAGGATATAACGGCAGAAACTGGCGGGTTTTGATGGGCTTGTTAATCGACTCTAGGGGGTTAAGCATTTATAATGGCTTATTCATGGAGGTTAGTAATACATGTTACCTGTGTGTGTGTGTGTGTGTGTGTGTGCGCGCGCCTGCCCTTTCCGCCTGTCTCTCTCTGTCTCTCTCTGTCTCTCTCTCTCTGTCTCTCTCTGTCTCTCTCTCTGTCTCTCTCTCTGTCTCTCTCTCTGTCTCTCTCTCTGTCTCTCTCTCTCTCTCTGTGTGTGTCCAGACAACGACTGCGGGGACAACAGTGATGAGGCAGGCTGCAGCCACTCCTGCTCCAGTGTTCAGTTCAAGTGTAACAGCGGCCGCTGCATCCCTGAGTACTGGACCTGTGACGGGGACAACGACTGTGGAGACTACAGCGACGAGACCCACGCCAACTGTACCAACCAGGGTGAGTCCTGCTACCGGTGCTGCCGCTGTGCTCTTGAGCAAGCCACTTGACCCCTAAACTGGCCCAGAGGCGCTGCACTGTGGCTGACACTAGCTTGTTATTATACTGTACCATCTCCTTCTTCGTTGAGCGCCTGGCAGGAGAGTGACATTGTGCTCATAGTGTTTGCATGAGTCTAGCAGTCTGCATTGCAGCTTCCCATTGTTCTTCACATGGAGAGTATACAGTATATTTCTCTCAGTACCCATATTTGTCCTCTTTTTAAGTATACTGGTGTATTATCACCACATGAAATGCCTGTATCCTATTTCAGGCTGTGTACGTGTTGTCGTTTTGGAGTGTGTAGAATGTTGACCGGTTGTCCGGCTGATCCTTCCTGCTCTCAGGGATGTGTTTATGCTCTGCGGTTAGCTGCAGATCTCAAGCGAAACGTGAACAATGCCTCCCTTCAGTAAGGCTCGCTGTAGTTGTGCGGTTGTTTTAGTGACGGCTGGTCACATCCACCTTCACTTTAAGGGATGGGGGGAAAAAGTGAAGTCAGGTGAAATGGCTGGAGGAAGAAGAGCAGGCAAAGTTTTAGTCGGGGGGGGGGGGCATTGAGGGGCTTGGTAATGACTGTGGCTTTGGCGGAGGCCAGGCAGACCTTCCAAAGCCCCTCTTTCGCTCTCTCTCTCTCTCTCTCTCTCTCTCTCTCTCTCTCTCTCTCCCAGACTCTTTTTCTCTCTCTGTCTCTCTGCTTTTTCTTCAGCTCTCAGTTTGGCTTTGAGAGAGGAGTTAATTGCTTAGAAGTTGTCCTGCCCCGGAGTGACAGGGAGAGGTGTGTTTGTCTGTGTGCGTGTGCCTGTTTGAGTTCAGCATGCAACATTGAGCCCAGCATGATCTTCTGGCCTAATGAGAGATCTGTGCCGAGTATGAAATCACAGTGACATCAACGTTCTTCTGCTGTTGTCGTGTTATTCCAAACTCCATTCCTACTCCAGTGTGTGTGTGTGTGTGTGTGTGTGTGTGTGTGCGTGTGTGTGTGCGTGGTGTGTGTGTGCGCGTGCCAAACCCTCTGGAAGTCATTAGTTTGAGAAGAAAAGCAATACTGTTACTTTCCCCTCTGTCTCACATATTGTATTCCACTTAGAAGGTCCTGGGCCTGTTCCTTATGCCTCTATGCCAACTGCTGATTCCTCTATGCCAACTCTTGCCATGAAGGGATGTCATTATTCCACTTCCTTAATGATGCCCTTAACATCAGGCGATGAAGTCCGTGGGAACGGAACAGAACAGCTTTGTCATTGTTTGTTGACGACAGAGACCCATCTGGAGCGTTAACCCACTCTGACCCTGCAGACCTACATGCATAACGACGGTTTCCTGTCTCTGTTATCGAATGGACTTCCCGTAATCAAAGTCTCTTCGCTCGTTGCTCGCCATACTCCATCCCCTCTGCTGTTCTCTAACGCCGCTCTCTCTCCCCGTGTCTCCCTAGCCACCCGTCCTCCCGGCGGCTGCCACGTGGACGAGTTCCAGTGTCGCATGGACGGCCTGTGCATCCCCATGCGCTGGCGCTGCGACGGGGACACCGACTGCATGGACCTGAGTGACGAGAGCGACTGCGAGGGAGTGACGCACATGTGTGACCCGGCCGTCAAGTTCAGCTGCAGGAACTCCGGTGAGTTTGCGTTGGCCGTTTCAGCCATCAAGCGAAATGAGCTAACCGCTCTCTCTTCCTGTCTCGTCCTCTATGCTATTGGCTAACTGAGTCAGTTTTTAAAATGTTTTAATCAGACCAGTTAGTGAGGGTTCAGGAAGTCTGTATAGGGCAGGCTGTGGGTTTTCTACCCTCATCAGATTAGTCAGTGAGAAGTCCTGGTGTGTTCTTGTCCTACATCCTCTAGACGCCATAATAGTAACAGCCATGTCTCAGAGGAAGTCTTCTTCATGTAGCATGTCATGGCTGCAGTGTCTGGGCGGTTTGGACACACACTGTCAAACACACTGTGTCACGTAAGAGAGCTTGTTATCCCAAGGGCCTTGTTGTGACAGAATATTACAACAAGCTGCTCTCTGGGAACGAGGATGGCTTTTACCCACGGTGACCCCTTGGTGCTCCGGGGATTAAGATGTCTGGATTAACACGGCCAGCAGCATTCGCAAACCGACTGAATCACTCTACTTCTTACGATTGATTTCCCAGCAGCACTCACAAGAAGGCAACCATGTTTTCCCCCCCCAGAGTTCAGCACGCCATTGCAGCCATCACAATCTATGTTTCTCTATTCAGAGTTGAGCTTGCCCATTCTAATTTTTTTCCCGGGGTGTCCTTTTTCATGTTGCCATGGTGTTTTGTTGTCCCTTCGGCGCGGTGTATCAGTAAGGCCCCGGTGTGTGTGATCTTCTGTCTGGTTGTCTCCTCAGCCTGTTGTATCAGTGATGTGTGACTCCTGACCTGTACCCTTTTTGACCTGTCCCCAGCTCGTTGTATCAGCAAGGCCTGGGTGTGTGACGGGGACAGTGACTGTGAGGACAACTCGGACGAGGACAACTGCGAGGCGTTGGTGTGTAAGCTGTCCCACCACGTCTGTGCCACCAACGACTCGATCTGTCTGCCCGCTGAGAAGCTGTGTGACGGCACTGACGACTGCCCCGACGGCTCTGACGAGAAACTCTGTGGTGAGAACACCGCGCCAGCACACTTTCAAACACACGCACTCGCCCACTCTCCCTACCCATAACTACACCACCTTGGTCAAGGTAGGAATTGCCTCAAACCACACATCTATATGATTACCCCTCTCTCCTCTCCTCTTCTCTCTACTCGCCACCCTCCACAGACCTGTGCTCCATAGACAACGGCGGCTGCAGCCACAACTGCTCCATCATCCCCGGGGAGGGCTTCATGTGTTCCTGCCCCCTGGGCATGGAGCTGGGCGCCGACAACAAGACCTGCCACATCATGAACCTCTGCGCCAAGCACCTCAAGTGCAGCCAGAAGTGTGAGCAAGAGAAGAGCAGCGTCAAGTGTTCCTGCTACGAGGGCTGGGAGCTGGAGACCGATATGGAGAGCTGCAAGAGCACTGGTGAGCAGAGGAGAGGGAGAGAGGAGGTTAGAGAGAGGGGTTAAGGTAGTAGAGAGGTAGAAAATAGATATATAATCTTGTTGGCCATCCGATGAAAACCGTGGTTGTTTGTGTGAGTAATGGCGTTCTGTAAATATTGCTCTTTGGGTATATCTACCATAAGAACGGACACCACGATTAAGACTATGTGACCTATGTGACCTAACAAGGACAATCTCCAGGGCCCCTAAATGATCCCTTACATGTCCCATTTTTCTCTACCCCCCCCCCCCCCCCCCCCCCCCCCCCAGACTCCTTCAAGCCTTTCATCATCTTCTCCAACCGCCATGAGATCCGTCGTATTGACCTCCACAAGGGAGAGTTCAGCGTGCTGGTGCCTAACCTGAGGAACACCATCGCTCTGGACTTCCACCTCAGCCAGAACACCCTCTACTGGACCGACGTGGTGGAGGACAAGATCTACCGCGGGAAACTGTCCGAGAACGGAGGTGAGGGAACGTCTCCATTTAATTCAAGTTATTACACTCAATGGACTCTTTTTCTTTTTCCCCCGGCTGGCGTTAAGTCGGCACTAGTGTCAAACACTCGTTAGTTAGTTAGCAATTGCTTCATGTATAAACTGCCGCACAGGTATTTTCCAGTCCTAACGCCAGGTTTGGCAATTTACCAGTTAGTTATGGCATTCATTTTGACAGTGGAAACTCGGCCTACCCAGCCGTGACGCACACTGCCCATATGAACACAGAACAAGAGTAGCCTAATGTGCGTTTTGAACCTGCACACTAAACTATTTCGAAACATAAAAACGGATGTTTTTTTTCCCCACGTTTCATTTTATTTGATTAAAAACCAAGCATAGCCTCCCCCTCCTCCAATTAAGGCCCCTTTCTTTTCTGCCCAATGCAATCGTAAAGTAGTCTAGACTGTCAATAAATGGGATTGGCTCCTGAGAGGAGTAAAACAGTGAGCCGACATTGTATGTATGCACTGTAGGCAGGCTCACATTATTTTAGCCGTGCAGGTCCTGTTTTGGAAGTGCCTAAAACCCTCTCCACGATGTCGGCTACGTGTCCATGGCCCGTCAGGAGACGAGAGACGGGTGCCTCGTGAATACCGGTGAACCTCGTATTCAGAAGTTATCTGTACAAATTGCTTGTTTTCTGTTTCATATGTTCAAAACCCAAGCCCTACTTAAGCCTGCTATATCAAAGACTGGTTTAACGGTTATGCGTGTGTCTTTTTTTCCCCTGGCGATTTTATGGTGCCATTACATTTTCCATTTATTTTTGTTGTTAAAAATAAAATAAAAGCATTGCTTGTTTTTTCGTTGAATTGTATTAGAATGATTCACCTTCCTGGTTTTGCGGCAACGACGTCCGTAGAGCGCTTGAACTTCTGGAGACGTGTGAATGAGATCTGATCTGTGAAATTGTTTTCCGATTTATGTTCAGAAAACATAGGCCTATTGGGGAGCAGTATAAAGATGAGTGGACATTCTCCCTTTCTCTTTACGTTGGATCCAGCTACTGTGAAAAATGTGGATGTGCGTCTAACCCTCCATAATCTGCGTTCATTTAATACTATATCCCCACAGGGAGAAATGATAGGGCGCGTAAGTGTGACAGCCTATTTAAAACAAGAATTTGATTAGAATTATTTGTTCTCTTTTTAGGCCTCATCAATAATGAATTTAATCTCGCTTATTGACAATGTTTGGCGTGTCCATGCTCATCCATATTTACATTAGGCCTAGCTTCTATATCAGTGTGAATGCTATTGAAGCCATGCAATTACTAAGAACAATGTGGACTGCAAATGTGTTTTTAACTTAACCTATTTAGCAAAGATGGGATAGTCAACATGTTTGTTTCTGTAAGCTGTTTAACAAAGTATACCGGACTAACATTGGAATTGGAGTTGATTCCCAGGCAATACATAAAATACCGTAAATACACAACCTGAAGCAACCACATATTTTGCCATGGAGCACATTCTAAATGGCCAAGCCTCCGACACACCCAAAACAGGTTTATTCATCAAAACCCAGCCCTTTCACGCCAATGCCAGCAAGCGCTCCGATTAATTGTAATAGTGAAAACATTCCGAACACCTCCCCCGACCTATAGCACTACCGCCTGGGCTTAGGTTTACCAGAGCGTTGGGTTTGTTCAAATGGAGCCCGTGATGTGACAGTCAATACAAACCGAAATCAAATATCAATGGATCAGGGGACAAAAAAAAAGAATGGGATCTTAAAGATATGCTGTGACGATGACTGCTATCACACGGAGACGAGGGTGGTGGCAGAAGATCTTTCTGGAAAACCCATCACTAATGTGTCGAAAGGTCTGCTTGGTCTTGCGTCAGCCAACATAGCTTCAAATTAGAAAGCGTCTGGAAATTGAGTAGAAAGGACAGCGTTTTGCCTCTTAGTCTGAGGACTAACAAAAATGAGTTACAACAATTTTGTCTCCATGGTAGCTTCGCCTGTCAAATCTAGTCAAGATGTATATTAATGTCCCCAGCATAAATCCCCCAGACAGGTCACAGCTGGCCCTTGTTCTCCCCCCAACCTCCCAACCTCAGACCCCTACCACCCCAACCCCAGGTCTGTTGGCCAATCAAGGGTGTGTTCCCAGAATCCCACAGAAGAAATCCAGACACACACACACACACACACACACACACACACACACACACACACACACACACACACACACACGGAGAGAGAGAAGGACGGAAGGCTTTGTCTCTTCAAATTTGTCTCACCGCTCCGTTGCGTGACTGCAGCCACCCTGGGGCAGAGCAACAGACACACATACTGTGGTGTAGCATAGGAACCAGCGTATTACATTAGTCCCTGTTCCCAGGCCCCCTCCCACGCCTCTAACCCTCTTAAAAACAACCCTCCCTCCACCATAAATCAGCTTCTGCTGATTTAAGATCTTTCAGTGTTTAGTTGTAGGGCCGGGACAATAGCAGGATCGCCATAGTATCGTGGCAAAGGAAACAAATGAATGGATTTAGGAAAACGGCCCTAATGTTGGAAACAAACATCATTATGTTGGTATTCGGAGTCACATTTGTTTTCCAAGCTGTAGCGCACAATATTTTCCATACAGCAGGTTTTTAAAAGGACCAAAGAGTTTGGTCTGCTTTGTGTTTTCATTTTTGCCATGGAAAAAAATATTGCGAAGCTGGTATCGCCACATGGTCAATCATTCCAACAACAACAACAAAAAGTTCCTCCCCACACACACACACACACACACACACACACACACACACACACACACACACACACACACACAGCCTCCCCTCCCTCCCCAGGCAAAGCCAACTGTTGTTCCAGCAGTATAACAACAACCAAGCTGTGAAAAGGCCCTCTCCCTCTAATGCTGTAATCTAATGACTGTTGGAAGGCCATGTGAAGGACTCCACAGAATCATCAGCTGTACACCATTTCTGCGCAGCTTTTATTGGGGTGCCAGGTTTTTCCGGGAACTGTGTGTGTCTGCGCGTGCGTGTGTGTGTCTGCGCGTGCGTGCGTGCGTGCGTAGGTGGGTTTTCTCTCAAAAGTTTCCCAGAATTCACCACCTTCATTCTGCGATTGTTAGCAAAGTTGTTGCTAGAAATCCCACAGTGGTAAGCAGTGCGTGCCACAGAGAAGGAATTCCAAACAGTCCGCTCAGTTTGTCAGCGGTTTGTTACAGTGAAGCGTGTGCGCTGCTGGATAGAGTTAGTCTGTAACTGCTGTCTTTTGCCGTGAGCTAGACAGACATATTGTATTACTCCAGCAAATATTGCCCCGTTTTGCGAATACATTTTAATACAGCTTGGTCCGCTGTGTCCCATTTCTGTCACGTCCATCATAAAGGAGCAGATTGACCTATCAGATTAGGTTATTTTCTTCCATTTCCGTCTAACTAGTTTTTGTCTGTGTGTTGAGGTCAGTGATGGGGAGTGTCAAACGAATCTAGAATTTCCCATGCAAGGCCTTTACCCAGCCATCTCTCCATCTCTCCCTCCGACCCCCGTCCTCCTCCCAGCTCTGACCACTTTCGAGGTAGTGATCCAGTATGGCCTGGCCACTCCAGAGGGTCTGGCCGTGGACTGGATAGCGGGGAACATCTACTGGGTGGAGAGTAACCTGGACCAGATCGAGGTGGCCAAGCTGGACGGAACCATGAGGACCACGCTACTGGCTGGAGAGGTGGAGCACCCCCGGGCCATCGCCCTGGACCCCCGAGACGGGTGAGAATGAAACCATTGAACCACCACAGTGACAGATACCATACCACAGATACTATAGAACTGGAAATAGCAGATCATATACAAGCAATGGTACTCTGATATAACTTCTGTATAGAACTGTAAAAAATATATCTAGTCCCCCTTCACATATTCAGACACTGTGTGAATGACTACTGCTGAATATTCATGCATTTGACTCCCTTTCCCTTTTGTTCTTGTTGTCAGTATTCTGTTCTGGACGGACTGGGATGCCAGTCTACCCAGGATAGAGGCAGCGTCTATGAGCGGTGAGGGCAGGAGGACTATCCACAGAGAGACTGGCAGCGGTGGCTGGCCCAACGGACTGACTGTAGACTACATGGAGAGACGCATTGTATGGATCGACGCCAGGTACTGTTGCTCTCCTTACCCCACCCACACCCCACCCACCCACACACACACTCACCCAGACGCTCTGTCCCTAGGTCTGATGCCATCTACTCTGCTCTGTATGACGGCTCTGGTCTGATCGAGGTGCTGAGGGGTCACGAGTACCTGTCTCACCCCTTTGCTGTCACCATGTACGGGGGAGAGGTGTACTGGACAGACTGGAGGACCAACACTCTGGCCAAGGCCAACAAGTGGACCGGCAACAACGTAACCGTGGTCCAGCGCACCAACACACAACCCTTCGACCTGCAGGTGTACCATCCCTCCAGACAGCCCCAAGGTAGGTGACACACACACAAATCCTAAATGCGTACACATGCACGCGGACACAAACAAGCCACCCCACACTTCCCAGCTGTCTCTCACTGCTAACTGGACAGTGTCAAACGAAAGGGCAGGACTGCGGAGAGGTACGCTCCTGACCTCCTGAACCCAAACACACCAATCCTCTGGGACGGCTAACCGTCACTACTGTCTGTTGTGCGTAGCCTCCGTGTTCTACCGGATGTAGCATGGTTTCTAACACCTTGTAGACACACACACACACACACACACACACACACACACACACACACACACACACACACACTGTGGATCATAAAGGCCCCACTGCAGTATTTAGCTTTTCAGACTGGACTTACAGGACTTTAGATGACTTGTTGAATGTGTGACGTGACAGACACACTACACAGCGAGACATGCTCCATGTACAGTTTAAAGTATCTGGTGGTAAACGGATGGCTCGTCTTGAAGTTTTGTGTTGATTTTGATTTGTGTAACTAACTCATTCTATGTTGTTATGACGTGCTCTACACTATAGTAGCCTGGATGTCCAGTCATATGGCATCATACACTATAAGATGTGATTTGATCTCCACGTATATTTTTTACATTTTATTTTACCTTTATTTAACTATGCAAGTCAGTTAAGAACAAATTCTTATTCACGATGACGGCCTAGGAACAGTGGGTTAACTGCCTTGTTCGGGGGCAGAACGACAGATTTTTACCTTGTCAGCTCGGGGATTTGATCCAGCAACCTTTCGGTTACTGTCCGAACGCTCTAACCACCTGCCGCCCCTATATAGTGATCAGTGGCCTACTTTACTGTAGGAGTCCCCAGACTTTTAGTCAGTCAGTCAGGGGTTAATAGACTGTGCCCTGAGCTGATCACACAGTGTTTAACAGATGGAGAGAACTGGGCTCGTTACCCACAAAGCAATTCAGTGCTGATCTTGGATCAGTTTCCCTTTTTTTTTTTTTTTTAGGTCATAGTGAATAATATCATACGGACAGATTCTAGATCAGCGCTCTTACTCTGAGATGCTTTCTGGATACGGGCCCTGATCTGAGGCTAAGGAATACAGAGCTGAGGTCTCACTGGCCAGTTGATTGACAGCTTCCCCCAGTTCCTCTGACACCGACGGGGAAACAAACCATGCCTGACGATGTCTGACTCAATCCCTATCCGTGTCTCGCTCTGTCCTCTGCTCCCTCTCATACACAATCCCGATCTGCCGACCGCTCCCTTCACTCAGTCTCCAGCGGAATGCTCTGTGATGGAAGTGTTTTAGTAATTGAATCAAATAATACCTTTTTTTGATATTTCTTTCTCATTACATTTGCCTTAGTCGAAATTGAATAGAATCGAGTCGATGGATCATGGTCGCAGTGGACCAGATCTCTTTAATCATCCATTTCTTGGCCCTCTCTCTCCCTCAGCTCCTAACCCTTGTGCCACCTCTGAAGAGCAGAGCCAGTGTTCTCACCTGTGTCTGATCAGCTACAACCAGACATTCTCCTGTGCCTGTCCTCACCTTATGAAGCTGCAGGCTGACAAACGCACCTGCAAAGGTAGGAACACACACACACACACACACACACACACACTCAGAGGGCTGAATGGTGACCAATGGGTCTACATTTGCTGTAATTTAGAAACACCCAATCGGATAATTGCCTTACTAATGAGAATAGCTCGGTTTTTAGTTCAGGCGCTCTTGGATATGCTCAAATACTGCCTTTTGTAGTTTCTGGATAGTAACCCTTTCCCTGTACCCCCCTCCCCCGTCTCTTCCATTCTCTCTCCAGAGTCTCGCCAGTTCCTGCTGTATGCCCGTCAGATAGAGATCAGGGGAGTGGACATAGACAACCCCTACTATAACTACATCATCTCCTTCACCGTGCCAGACATAGACAACGTGACCGTGGTGGACTATGACGCTGTGGAGCACCGGATCTACTGGTCAGACGTCCGAACCCAGACCATCAAGAGAGCCTTCATCAACGGCACCGGAGTGGAGACCGTGGTGTCTGCTGGTAGGATGACCGCTCTTTCAAATACAATTTTTTAGGGGGGGGGGGGGGGATTCCCCCGATGTGCGACCTTTGTGACCAAATAATTAGTTTATTGAATCTATAGGTAACTGCCAAAATAAAGGAAACACCAGCGGTGTCTTAATAGGGCGTTGGGCCACCACGAGCCAGAACAACTCTTCTTCTAGCCATGGTCTCTTCTTCTAGCCATGGTAGCCAAAATAATGGACGACTGGGCATTTTTATACATGACCCTAAGCATGATGGGATGTTAACTGCTTAATTAACTCAGGAACCACACCTGTGTGGAAGCACCTACTTTCAATGTGCTTTGTATCCGTCATTTACTCAAGTGTTTCCTTCATTTTGGCAGTTACCTGTAGTTAGTGGTTTAGTTAAATTTGCCTGTATGTGTGCTTGTTTTTTTTTCAGACCTGCCCAACGCCCATGGTCTGGCAGTAGACTGGGTGTCTAGGAACCTGTTCTGGACCAGCTATGATGCCAATAAGAAACAGATCAACGTGGCCAGACTGGACGGATCCTTTAAGAACGCTGTCATCCAGGGCCTTGACAAACCCCACTGTCTGGTCCTGCACCCTATACTGGGGTGAGTGTACACACACACACACACACACACACACACACACACACACACACACACACACACACACAAACACACACACTGGAGTAGGAATGGAGTTTTCGAATAACGTGACGACAGCAAAAGAACGTTGACGTTGTCACTGTGATTTCAGTGACCGTCAAACCAAGCTTAACGTGTCATGCGTTTGTCCTTCTCCAGAAAGATGTACTGGACTGATGGGGACAACATCAGTATGGCCAACATGGATGGCAGCAACCGTACCATGCTCTTCACCAATCAAAAGGGCCCTGTGGGTGAGTGGGTGAACACTAACACTCTAGCGTACAACAATGCTGAGCAAGTGGAAAAAAGTGAGAGTCAGTGTGCGTGAGTGTGAGAGTATTGTTTCTCCGTACCATGTCATGTTTCTTCCTGCCCTGTTCAGAGAAATTAGTCATTGAAGTCGCTTGCATTGTTTACCATAAGTTAATGTGACGGTACCGTGTTTGACCACTAGATGCTGCTGTTCCTGCTATACCGCCTCACTACTTTATCCATTTTGCTGGTCTCCTGTGCTTATTAAATAGATCACAACGTTTCCTTCACAGTTTTGTGTCGACAACCGATAGATTTAGCTCATAATGAAAATAAATTGGGTGGTCACCCTCACAATTCAAGTCCTCCATGAAAACAATTCGGTTTCTCTTACGCTTAATCTGTGTCCAAGAAACGACCCCGTTGTGTAGAGTTTATTCCCTTCAGAATAGGTCTGGATTAGTTACTGTTAGGACTTTCCTGATGAACAAGCAAACCGTTAAGCTAGGTCTGTGTTTTAATGGTTTCAGTGGTAAAAGTACCTCTTTCTTACTACAGAAAATATTTTGGAACCGCCAGAGAATGTGGGTGGTGTTATATGTCCCCTTTCTGTCCCTGCCAGGCCTTTCTATGGACTACGGCACAGAGGGAGGGAGTCTTACCATGTAGTGTTGCCTGTCCTATTTGTCCCCTTCGGACCTGTCTGAAGACAATGACATGTACTGTGTGAGTGAACGAGAGAGGTCTGACTGGGGTCGTGTTGTGCTGACTATATCCTGTAGGCCTGTCTATAGACTACGACAGTGAGCAGCTGTACTGGGTCAGCTCGGGGAATGGCACCATCAGCCGCTGTCAGATGGACGGCTCAGGCCTGGAGGTCCTGGACGGGGTCAAACCAGGCAGACTGACCAAGGCGTCCGCTCTGGCCATCATGGGTAAGGCAGAAACAAGCTAAGCTGGGCTAAAATGATGGCATTATAATCCACTTTGCCCTGTGGTTTGGCTACTGTGTTAGTGTTGACTGTGAAACCGTTGTTTTTTGTTGTTGTTGTAATTCGATTGTCTATGTTGAGTCTGGAATGAAATGCAGTTTGAATCCGAAAAAGCTTTATTGTCCATTGACATTATTTGCCTACCTTTTTAAGCAATCACCTTTCTTGTCTAAACTTAACCAATCACATTTGTCTCTGCCCTCAGGAAAAATAGGCAATCGGGAGAACTCTGCAACGTCGTGTGAAAGGCCATTTAAACCCTTGTGTGATGTGGTACTGAATATCTATGCTACTGAATATCTATGCTGTGTGTCTAGGTGACAAGCTGTGGTGGGCAGACCAGGGGACAGACCAGATAGGGACGTGTGATAAAAGTGATGGCGGGAACTGGAAGGTGCTACGTAACAACACCTCTCCTATGATGCACATGAGAATATACAACGAAAGCCTGCAGACAGGTACAGGTAGGACGTCCCACTTTCCCACTTACCAGGTCGAAACTCCGACGAGTTAACGAATGACAAACAAGATGGTGTTTTTTTGTTTTTTGTGAGTTTTCATTATTGTTTGGCTGTATTTTTTTCCTCTGTTGTCCCAGGCATCAACCTGTGCAGTAATAACAATGGAGACTGTTCCCAGCTGTGCCTGCCCACCTCCTCTACTACCAGAGTCTGTATGTGTACTGCAGGCTACAGCCTTAAGAGTGGACAGCAGTCCTGCGAGGGTAAGAGACCGTCACGCACACATTTTTAAACACTTTATTCAAATCCACAAATCGCGTTACGTCGCAAAGGGATTCAAACGTTCAAAAGGTCACAGGCGCTTGGACGCTCATGGCTGTAGAAGCACCTCGTCCTCTGCATAGCCTTGCTGTGTAGAATATACGGAGAAATCTTACTGTAACAGTAGTGTTAGTAACTTTTGTCCTCCCTCTCCAGGCATGGGTTCCTTCCTGCTCTACTCAGTACATGAGGGAATTAGAGGAATCCCCCTGGACCCGTCTGATAAATCCGATGCCCTGGTGCCTGTGTCTGGCACCTCGCTAGCTGTGGGCATCGACTTCCACGCCGGTGAGTACACTGCTGTGGGCCTACCAATTCCCAAACAGGAGTTTGGTTTGAGGATCGATGTGTAGTGTTAATGTGTAGTCACACCAACTGTACTGCGAAGACGTTTCCCCCAACTTGTTTCTACGCTGTACCTGCCTACGGTCTTCCAAGTAATTACTATATAACTTTATTATGTTCAAGCAACGTTGACAAATATTATCCAGAGCAATTAGGGTTACATGCCTTGCTCAAGGGCACATCAGTCGGCTCCGGGATTCGAACCGACGGCCTTTCGGTTACGGTCCAAATGCTCTTAACCGCTGGGCTACCTATTTTAGTAGGACTTAATTTTGGTAATGGTAATGATTATTGTATCCGGTTACTAACCGTCACTTCTGTCTTGTAGAAAATGACACTATCTACTGGGTGGACATGGGCCTGAGCACCATCAGCCGAGCTAAGAGAGACCAGACGTGGAGAGAAGACGTGGTGACCAACGGCATCGGCAGGGTGGAGGGCATCACTGTGGACTGGATAGCAGGTCAGAGAACAATCAGAACCGCAACCACATACACACGCAGGGACGTACGCACGCACACACACACTGACTCGTCCCGTCCGTCCCCTGTCAGGTAACATCTACTGGACAGACCAGGGCTTTGACGTCATCGAGGTAGCCAGACTCAATGGATCCTTCTGCTATGTGGTCATCTCCCAGGGCTTGGACAAGCCCCGCGCCATCACCGTGCACCCAGAGAAAGGGTGTGTAGTTGGGGCTGGGACTAGGGATTGGGTGTCTGTGTACCGTAGTGCTCTGTGTGTCAAAACATGGTTATTATTAGTCCAGCAACCAGTTATGTTTGCACTTTGATGAATAATTACGAGCAGTAGCTGGTCATATGATGGGGAAACTGTACATTGTTGCCTTCAAACTCGTGTGTGTGTGTGTATGTGTGTCTGCAGGTATCTGTTCTGGACAGAGTGGGGTCAGGTCCCCCGTATAGAGAGGGCCCGTCTGGATGGCTCTCAGAGATCAGTCCTGGTCAACTCCAGCATCATGTGGCCCAACGGAATCTCCATCGACTACAGGGTACAGTCCACACACACACACACATCCATCTTTCAGATTCACGCACACCCAGCTTTTTTTTTTCTTCTCCTCTCCTGTTTTCCTTAAGAAACCGGTTTGAGTATTTGTCTGATTGTGTGTGCGTGTAGGAGGGGCTGTTGTACTGGTGTGACGCTCGGACAGACCGGATCGAGCGCATCAACCTGGAGACGGGAGAGAACAGAGAGGTGGTGCTGGTCAACAACAACATGGACATGTTCGCTGTGTCCGTCTTCGAGGGCTACATCTACTGGAGTGACAGGTGAGCTCCCTGCTGTCCTATCCCTGTCACCTCCTCGGTCTTGGTTTAACCCTTAATATGCTACCCTGCTATGGTATGCTTGATTTACTTGACCAATGAGCTTGGCTCCTTTACGGAGCGTAGGCCGTAGACAAACAGTAAGGCCGGCATTTGATGCCGTCCTGCCATTTACCAGACTTAGATTCCCATCGTGTGAGTGTCGTTTAATACAGTTTGTGTTTGTTTTACCTCCAAGCCTGTTTGAACGTGACTGACTAGTGTTTTGTGTGCCGTGTTGGACCAGGACTCACGCCAACGGTTCCATCAAGAGAGGCAACAAAGACAACGCTACAGAATATGTGTATCTGAGGACCGGCATCGGTGTACAACTGAAGGACATCAAGGTCTTCAACAGGGACCGGCAACAAGGTAAGGACATTTAACCCCTAAGAGCGACCCACAGAGAACATGTGTGGCAGGGTTGGGATCCATTTCATTTTAAATCGCTCCACGCCGGAGTTTAATTGATAATGCAAATAAAAAGTAAGTAAAAAGGGGCAGTTATTTTGAATGAGGATTTTTAATTCCCTTCCTGGTTTGACTGAAATGGAATTCTCTCTAACCCTGGTGTGCTGTGTTGTATGAGGCTGATGTGTCCGTGAGGCTGATGTGTCCGTGAGGCTGATGTGTCCGTGAGGCTGGTGTGTCCGTGAGGCTGGTGTGTCCGTGAGGCTGATGTGTGCGTGTGCTCTCCCTCAGGCACCAACGTCTGTAAAGACAACAACGGCGGCTGCGAACAGCTCTGCCTTTACCGCGGCAACGGGGAGCGAACGTGCGCCTGCGCACACGGCATGCTGGCCGAGGACAGCCGCGGTTGCCGTGACTACGACAGCTACCTGCTCTACTCGGAGCGGACCATTCTGAAGAGCATCCACCTATCAGACGAGACCAACCTGAACGCCCCCATCAAGCCCTTCGAGTACCCGGAACACATGAAGAACGTCATCGCCCTGACCTTTGACTACCGTGGAGGAGGGGGGAGGGGAGCCAATCGGATCTTCTTCAGTGACATACACTTTGGAAACATCCAGCAGACCAACGATGACGGATCAGACCTCAAGACGGTGGTGGAGAGTGAGTATTAACGTTGACCCTGTTATGTTCTACTGTCCGCAAGAGGCAAAACCTTCTGGCGGCTCCTCTCAACGGAGGATGCAGGGGCATCGCGTAGAATTGGCCGTTTTAGCTGGGCTTTCACGCACTCCTACACGTGTGGTTTTCAATCAGCTTGTGCTATTAAAAACAGGGAAAAGCAAATGGCCTCAGCTGAGCTAATTGTGTTTATTGAAATGAGGTGAGGTTGTAAGACTGATCTTATTCAAATCAAACATGTTGCCCCACTGTCCATAGAGTGGTCCATAGAGTGGTCCATAGAGTGGTCCATAGAGTGGTCTATAGTGGAGGTCCTTAAATGATCCATAGAAAGTTCATAGTGTCCATACCTGGTCCATAGAGTGGTCATTAAAGCTCTATAGAATATCTGTTAGGTATCCACAGAATGTCCATCGAGTTTTCATAGTAACCCTTAGAATCCGGGTAGGGGTAGGGGTGACGTATCCAGCTCCACAGGGTTGAAGGGCTGCACCATGTCCCTGCCCCTGAACACCCCCGTACACCCTGCTATACACCCCCTGCACCCCTCCCATCTCTCCCGGCCCAAGTCCATCAGATCCCTCCTGAACTTATTGGACATGAACACGTAGAGGACGGGGTTAACCACCGCTGCTGAAGACGCCAGTAGGCGGATGAAGATTGCTATGGAGCGGTAGCTGGAGACACCAGAGATTTTGACCCCTGTGAGGGAGAGAGAGGGGGATAGAAGTTTAATCCAGTCCACAATATTACAACAATTGAAAAGACAATTTAACAGATTAAAAAAATATATATATATAAACAAAAATGTGGCACCTAAGAGGGAGAACATGAGGCCGTAGGAGGGCAGCCAGCAGAGGGTGAAGACCAGCACCAGCAGCGCTGACGTGTGGGTCACCTGTGGGTCACAGACGTAAACAGAACACTAGAATATATAGTTAAAACTAGATGCGACACTAGAATGGATCCCGGAAAGCCCTGCAACATGACTACAGGACGGCGGCCATCTTGGTCAGGTTACCTGGCTCTGGTAGCGCTCCAGCTGGGGGGCACATCCCAACAGTCTCATCTGGCGCAGGAAGCAGTAGATCTTGGCGTACATCATCACAATAACCCCCAATGGTATCGCAAAGGCGAACAGGAACAACGCCGTGCTGTACACCAGCTGACTGAGGCCGCCCAGGAAGGCGAAGCAGTGTAACGCGCTGGACACCGCCACCGTGCGGAAAGCAAACTGCGGAGCTGCCAGGGCTACGGCGGGAACCCAGAGGAGCGCCACGGTCAGTTTGAGGCGGCTGTGCATGCGGGAGCGGAAGGACCAGGCAGGGTGGACCACAGTCAGGTAGCGGGTCACGGCGAGCGCAGCCAGCGTGAAGACTGAGGCGGAAGAACAGGCCACGCCCAGGAAGCTGACGACCTAATAATCAGCATAACACAATTGTAGAGCGTATTTCTCATACCCAAGGCACTATACAACATGATCATACAAATACTGTTGAAGATCTAAGTAAGGAAGTACATAAAAACAAAGCGTATCCCTAGTCAAAGAATGAAAAGATGGCGAGATGAAGGACCTTGCAGAGGAAGCTGCCGAAGGGCCAGGAGCCCAGGGCAATGGCCGTGGTGTGGAAGGGTAGGCAGAGCAACAGCAGCAGGTCAGCAGCGCTCAGAGCCAGCAGCAGGGTGTCTGTCCCATGAGGAGGCTTTCCACCTACACACACGACCACAGTGGAACAAATGATACTTTTTTTCACGCTTTCAATGTGTCGTCCTCTAGGTCTTTTTTTGCTTTTGTACTTTTTTTTTTAAAGACTTTCTAACTACACAAAATGTTTACCCCAAACAATCTATCAATCACCTCGCCTCCTGCGGCCGGCCAGGATGGAGATGACTAGGCAGTGGCCCGCCAGGCCCGTCACCAGGATGAGGCCGTCCAGCATGGGCACCAACAACTTGGTCATCTCGGTCCCGTCTGTCCCATTCCCCTGGCCCCCACCACTACTACTGTTACACAAAGTTCCCCCGTAACTATTGTTCATCAACAGCATTTCACCACAGTTCTTTGTTGCGACGCAAATTTGAATTCTATTCTATTCTGTCCTCCATAGACACACACACGCCGATATTTCAGACTACTAATTATCACTAATCTTGATAGTAATTATAATGACTGTCTGATAATAGGTGACATAACAGTAACACCTCTCTGACACTCCTCCACAACACCCCTCCTCCCCAACGTACCCTCTCCTACTGTAAAACCTTATCACTCGTAACCACGTTGGCACTTCAACGGGACGACTGACGTGTTCACTGACTCGTTCACGTTGACAGGCGGCAGCTAACGGAGCAGTTTAAGGTCCTTCATGCTTAGAAGCGTGTGAACAATGCGTCGGTGTCTGGGCGGTTCTTCCTCGTCTCGAAGGCGGTTGAGATTCCTTTGTTTCCACAGCTTAGACGATGTGACTATCTTTATCCGGGCGTGTTTCTGTTCGACAAGAATGCAGCATCAACTTCTGTTTAGTTTCTACGGTCTCTGGCCAGAACACCCAACGAGGCTATAGTCTCGTAGAATCAGGGGCGTAGTCCACTCCAGACTTCCAAAACAAGTTTTAATGATCCAATTTTACACACAAATACTTCTTCTTAGAGACTATGACATTGAGAGAGGAGTCCGTTCCTGACGCTGGCTGTGTTCCATATCAGTATCCCCCCCCCCCCCACCATTTAAAAAATGATATATCAACCCAGTTCTGGCCCTGAGCTTGTATTGAAAAATGTCTATCCAGTCTCTTCCTTAATGTTGTATTGATTTGTTGAAACCAAGCAACACTCTAATACAAAGGAGCGGCTGTCGCTGGCTGCCGTCTCAGTTGCCATTTAAAAGCAGTCAATTCTACTTGATGTTAAGTGCCTCGCTGCGGTGTCTGTGGTGTCGTCGTCCGTTATGAGGTTCATTCAGCTGTCCTGCCTGCCTGGCCACAGATTCAGATTCCTCTGGTAGCTAGAGAAGAGGCGGAACAACCAAGAACGCGAGAGAAGGAAAGAAGACCGACGACAAACAAAAAAAAGAGGACACAATAAAGACAGGGAAAGAGGGCTTTGTTCATCTTGAGAACGATACTCCCTGTTCGTCTGCCGGATAGGTAATGTTGCAGGTACTGTAACAGCCTGCTTCTCGTTTAACTACTGTTTGAACAGGGGCAGAGATAGGAGAGGGGAGGAGGAGGGGAATCAGAGGTGTTTCTGATTTAAGTTACAGTAAAACTGTTCAGAACACACTAACCTTGGCAGGAACATCCAGTTTGTATAGCTTTACTGATTAACCAGTTGTTTGCTAGCCTCCTTGCCAACATCTCCTTTTTGTCTGCCCTTGTCACTCGGAATTTCAAGGATGTAGAATATCGACTGTGGCTTGGACGCCAATTTAATAGAGTTGTGGTTGGTTAGCTTTAAATGCTGGCTTCTGCAGTGCAGGGATGTTTTGCCTGTTCTTATTGTAGTCCCTCTCTGCTACAGTTTGACTGCTTGTCTTTAGGTGCATAAAGACTTTAGGCCCTCCTCCGTCCACCTTAAACACCTGGGAGAAAAATAACTCGTTATTGACTTTTGACCATGAGCAAACAGTTACATGGAGTGTCCAGGCTTTTATTATTGAGCAGTTGCTGTCATAAAAATGGACCGTGGTGTGACGCCAGCAGATGCTGGAAACCCTGAAAGAGTCTACAGGGGATTGTGTTTGGGTGACCTCTCCTCTGTTGGGTGTCACACAGCTACTTGAGTCAGAAAAGCGTTTCAGAATCCTGAAATGGAAACTGTAGCGGGAGAAGGTGTGTGTGTGTGCGCGAGTTCTAGTGGTGTCTTTTTTATATTTTCTTCCTGGATAACAAGTCACCATGAATAACAGGGTCCGCGGGGAGAGGAGCAGTGTGTGTGCAGGCAGTCAGCCATGAAATGACAGGATGATACCGAACAGCAGGCATGGCAAGGTCCTTCACTCATAGCACTGTACCATTTGTCCTTCTCTCGCTTTCTTTTCTCCTTCTCCCTCTTTTCTCCTCATTTCTTTCTCCTTTCTTTTCTCCTTCTCCCTCTTCTCCTCATTTCTTTCTCCTTTCTTTCTCTCTCCCCCCTCTCTCTCTCTCTCTCTTTTTCTCCTCACAGCTTTTTTCCATTCGACAGCTGATTTGGATGGACATGCCCATATAAGAACCTTTCCCATTGCCATTTAACAACTACCTTTCTGGAAGGTTTACCATGCTTGCAACCTATTCCATCTTTTAGCGATGATTCATGACTTAGAGCTGAATTCACCCCTTAAGGACCTTTGTAGAGAGGTTTGCTCCCTTTGCCAATACTACATACATTGAAGCGTTCCCTTCTTTCTTTCTGCCGTAGTTGTTTGGACTTCCTTCTCAGCAGGCGATGCTCTTTCATTGGCTCTCTTGGTCCATTCGCTAGAGACCCACCAAGATCTGTGACAGTAGTATTGACTGTGTTGTGACCACTACACTAAAGGATGACAGGGTGCTGAAAACAGGACAAGACATGGTTAAGTTTTCTCCTGTACTGTCCCAATCCCTCAATAGGGCCTATACCTTTACTGACTCTCTTTCCCCCTCTGTGTTCTGTCTCTCTCTCTCGCTCTCTCTCCCCCCCCAGATGTAGGCTCAGTGGAGGGTTTGGCGTACCACCGTGGCTGGGACACCCTCTATTGGACCAGCTACACCACCTCCACCATCACCCGACACACGGTCGACCAGAGCCGACCGCAGGCCTACGACCGCAACACCGTGGTCACCATGTCTGGAGACGACCACCCCAGGGCCTTTGTACTGGACGAGTGTCAAGAGTGAGTGGCAGCCATGTTCTTTTGTATTTTTTCCTTCAATTTTTATGTAGAATTTGAAGGAGTGTGAATGACTTTTGAAAGCCCCTGACAACGACTACTAGATTTGAGTTGACGGATGAAATGTCAAACGTAGCTGTTTGGTGAGTTTTGTTAGTCTGTTACTGGAGCGTTTTATTCATCGACTCCAGTACTTTGTCTTTCTACCGTATTATCTGTTTGTTTTATGTAGCTGACCATTTTCCCAAGCTATTTTTAACTCGCCCTTTACTTCCTGTTGTCCTTGTCTTTACTAGTCTGATGTTCTGGACCAACTGGAACGAGCAGTCTCCCAGTATCATGCGTGCCAGTCTGTCTGGTGCCAACGTGCTGGTGATCATCGGTAATGACATCCGCACCCCCAACGGCCTGGCCATAGACCACCGCGCACAGAAACTCTACTTCTCAGACGCCACGCTGGACAAGATCGAGCGCTGCGAGTACGACGGCAGCAACCGATACGTGAGTCACCCCTGTTACCTGTGTCACCCCTGTTACCTGTGTCACCCCTGTTACCTGTGTCACCCCTGTTACCTGTGTCACCCCTGTTACCTGTGTCACCCCTGTTACCTGTGTCACCCCTGTTACCTGTGTCACCCCTGTTACCTGTGTCACCCCTGTTACCTGTGTCACCCCTGTTACCTGTGACATCTTGGGACGGTGTTGACGCCAGCCACTATGGACTCGCAAGGGTCTGCGGTTGTGTTCTCTTATCTAACCATTTTTTAATTTGTTCTGAATCATTATCGAAATAAGATCTCTAATACTTTTGGTTGTTTGAAGACAAACCACTTTTCTTACTATGTGACCCCCCCCCCATAGGTGGTGGTGAAGAATGAGCCGGTTCATCCGTTTGGCCTGGCGGTGTATGGAGACTACATCTTCTGGACTGACTGGGTCCGCAGGGCCGTGCTCAGGGCCGACAAGTTTGTGGGTAGAGACATGAGGTTGCTGAGAAATGACATCCCCCAGCAGCCAATGGGAATCATCGCTGTGGCCAACGACACCAACAGCTGTGAGTGATGCAACTCATGGGGAAGGTCAAAAAGGGGGCGGGTCATTTATGCTGACGAACTGCCAATTGAGTCCAACGTAGTCTAGATGGCTTCAAATTGGCACGCTTAATCATGTCCATGCGGATATTACACAGGTTTACTGTAAAGTTTCAGTATTTAAAGGCTATGCAAGTACATTTCATTGATTTTGATTCTACCAGGTGAGTTCTCTCCCTGTCTGACCAACAACGGGGGCTGTCAGGATCTGTGTCTGCTCACCTCAGACGCGAGGGTCAACTGTAGTTGCCGTGGAGACCGCAGACTCCTGGAGGACAACTCCTGCTCCGGTGAGAAGGGGTGTGGGGGGGGGGGGCTGGGGACATTGTCAATCAATAGGTCCTCGTTAGGGGTCACGGTCTAGAATAGGATACACATGGTGCTGACGGTCTCCGTCTCTGCCTGTCCCTACTACCCTAGCGCTGAACACGTCGTGTGGCAGTGTGGACGACTTTGAGTGTGGCAACGGGGACTGCATCAACTACAGCCTGACCTGTGACGGCATGGCCCACTGCAAGGACAAGTCAGACGAGAAACAGTCGTACTGCGGTGAGTCTGTGTGCGTGCGTCTGATTTTTTGGGGGGGGTTATGTCAGTTTTAATTTCAAGAAATAGAATAGTTGAATAATATTGGTCATAGTAAGGCAGCTAGAGCACGTCTTCTGACGCCGGTCTTGCTCTCTGCAGCGAACCGGCTGTGTAAGAAAGGCTACAGGCGCTGTATCAATGGCCGCTGCATCGGCCACATGTTCTGGTGTGATGGGACTGACGACTGCGGAGATCACTCCGACGAGCTGCCCTGCAACAGTAAGTCGTGTGTGTGTGGCTGTGTGTTTGCGTCCGTGCGTGCGCGTTACTATACCCGTTCTGTGCGTGTTCTCCAGTGACCCTGTGCAAAGCCGGAGAGTTCCAGTGTCGAGACGGAAGCTGCATCTCCAACACCAGCCGCTGTGACCAGGTGGTCAACTGTGAGGACGCCAGTGACGAGATGAACTGCTGTAAGTCTACAGGCTATCTTTTACATGTCCGATATCTGTACAGAAAGGTCATTTGAGCTCAGTAATGGCATACCGCTGTTCAGTGTGGATGCGTCTGAAATGCCTCACTATTTGCTGTGGCTGGTGCATCCGTTTTTTAACGCAGCCCACGTAGGGCTCATATGATTCTGATAAAAAGTATTGCCATTTCATCCCCACTCCGGGTTGGAGGTACAGACGCCGCTCCCAGGAGCCCCTCAACTCACCACCTAATGATTGTTCATTCGTGTATGACGTCTCTCCTCCCCAGTGCCAACTGACTGTTCCCGCTACTTCCGTCTGGGGGTGAAGGGGGCGACCTTTCAGAGCTGTGAGAGGACCACGCTGTGCTACCTGCCTTCCTGGCAGTGCGACGGGAACAACGACTGTGGAGACTTCTCAGACGAGAGGAACTGCCCGGGTAACGGACAGGCAGACAGATCTTACCTTTTCTTCTTTTATTGGACCTATTGGGAAGTATATCATTCGGACAGGGATTTAAATGCTCTGCGTTTTCTTTCAAACACTTTGAGCGTTTGCTTGAGCCTGTCCGGAGTGCCAAAATGGGCGGGGGTGGCACTTTTGGGACACCTCTATTGGTTACATTGTGCAGGAAATGAAGGATAGCTATTTGATCCCCCGGTATGACTCATTGCCAAGCGTCTTTAGGATCTTCAAAGCGTTACAGTGTACTCTCCGTCTCTCTCCACCAGACAAGAAGCTGAAGTGCCCAGTGAACTTCTTTGCGTGCCCCAGTGGTCGCTGTATCCCTATGAGCTGGACCTGTGACAAGGAGAACGACTGCGAGAACGGTGCTGACGAGACCCACTGTGGTAAGTCTCCTGCCCCGTTTTCCCTTAGCTGATGTAATACACAACTTTGTATTGTCTCCCTGTCTCCCTGCGTATTCAATAGATAAACACAACGAGCATGGGGTCAGAGTTGAATAATTCATTCAACATTGTCCTCATTTCAATATATAAAAAAAAATGGGGATAAATCTCTTCTTGCACAAAGTAACCCAGATTAAATTCGGTAACATTTTCCCTCTGTCTTTGCAGATAAGTTCTGTACGTCCACCGAGTTTGAGTGTGGGAACCATCGCTGCATCTCCAACCACTGGGTGTGTGACGGCGCTGACGACTGTGGCGACAATAGTGACGAGGACAGCAGATGCAGTGAGTGGCTCAACCGACACCTACGATTTATGGGCCCAGATCACACCGAGTTTTCTACCGTTACCCTCTGCTGACATCGGCAGCAATTAGCAACACGATTCCCAAATCCTCCCAAACATATTTACACAGGAGGAGCCTGATTCGTTGGTTGATTGATCCTTTTCATTTGTCGACCACTACTCTAAAGTTATCTAACCTGTTCACGTCTCCTGCGTTGCCATAGAAACCAAGACGTGCAGCCCAGAGGCGTTCCAGTGTCCCGGCACTCACGTGTGTGTCCCTCAACGCTGGAAGTGTGACGGGGACAAGGACTGTCTGGACGGGGCAGACGAGAGCGTCAAGGCTGGCTGCTGTGAGTTAGTAGCCTTCTTCAGTTTGCGCCGCTGTTCAGGCACCTTGGTTTGAAAGTGAGGTTGCGACAGCATTTATTTTTCTCTGTTGTGAGTAGGAGAACCACAACACGTCCACAAATGTCCTAATAGTCCCCACAGTTGATCTGAACTGGACTTGGGTAGATAATATGGTATAGTACTCTGACCCTATGCGTTGGACCCATCAAGGCTGGCTGCTGTGAGTTGGAGAACAATCTCTCAACACCTCCTCCACTCACTCCATAATAGTCACCACATCTTACCTGGGCGTTGGTAGTAGAACTAAGTAGAAAGTAGAACGTTCCCCGTTTAGCTGTGGTATTAATAGATGAATGGGAAGGCGTCAGACTTCCATTACGTCTGTTTAGGATTCATCTCAATGATATGATCGGCGGAGACTTAAATGGCAACGAGTTGAAGACTGTTGTTAGAGACTGCTGAGGTTACGCGGCATTAGTGTCATTCATTTTTTTGCAACACCCTCTGTTTGCTGACCCATTCGCTCGCTCTCTCCTCTCCTCTCCTCTCCTCTCCTCTCCTCTCCTCTCCTCTCCTCTCCCTCTCAGTGTACAACAACACCTGTGATGAGAATGAGTTCATGTGTCAGGACAGACGGTGCGTCCCCAAGCACTTTGTGTGTGACCACGACATCGACTGCTCTGACGGATCCGACGAGTCCCCACAGTGTGGTGAGTGTGTGGCGCCGCATGAGCACAGAGGAGGAGACGCGGATGAAGGGATGCTGGCGGTTGTGATATGTGGATCTTTTTGTCCATTTCTTCTTCCCTTAACCGCTGACCTGGCAGCACAGGATAAATGGAGGGTTTTCAATATATGGTTGTCATTTCCTTCATTATTACCAATAACTGAAAGGATAGGGACATAGCAAGGAAGCCATTTTACCGTTATAGAGACACAGACAGTGTCTCAGTGCTGACGTACCTACCTCTCTACCCGTGTAGAGTATCCTATGTGTGGGCCGGAGGAGTTCCGCTGTAACAACGGCCGCTGCCTCAACCAGAAGAGCTGGGAGTGTGATGGAGATTTTGACTGTCAGGACCGCTCTGATGAAGCTCCCAAGAACCCCCGGTGCACAGACTCAGGTCTAACGGACGCACTGCGTTCTATATCTGTACTGTAGAAATGTATAGTGTAACACTGCATTTGTGTGTCATTTTGTGGTTGCGTTAAGTAATTGCCTATGGCTTCTGCTGACAAGGCCATAGCATCCCTCGCTGTAGGTTTTGTTTCGGTAGTGAATTTAAAAAGCATACTGTCGGCTCGGACACATTAGTGGAAATATGTAACTTTTCGGGCGCCCCGACCAAATTCGCATAGAAATGTGAGTTTTAAAGATCTATCATTCTACTTGAAAGTAAGTCTAAGAAGTGGTAGATCTGTTCTATGTGCTCCATTTCTATGCTTCCCGTTCTTAAGTTTTGTTTTTGCGTCTTACTTTCGGTTTTGTACACCAGCTTCAAACAGCTGAAAATACAATATTTTTGGTTATGGAAAATATATTTAAATCAATCAAATGTATTTATAAAGCCCTTCTTACATCAGCTGATGTCACAAAGTGCTGTACAGAAACCCAGCCTAAAACCCCAAACAGCAAGCAATGCGGGTGTAGAAGCACGGTGGCTAGGAAAAACTCCCTAGAAAGGCCGGAACCCTAGGAAGAAACCTAGAGAGGAACCAGGCTCTGAGGGGTGGCCAGTCCTCTTCTGGCTGTTTAGATGGTACAATGATTCTCTACACTATACTAGCTTATTTTATCACAAACTGAAATTAGGCGAACTATTAGTTTTAGCGATCAGGAAATGTCGGCGCGATATCTGCATAGTGCATCTTTAATGTTCTCTGTGGTCATTGCAGTAAAGCAATGTTGGAGCTTGTTAGCTCTTCAGTCTGCATAACCTAAACTGCAGTCTTTTGCACCGCCTACAGAGAGGAAGTGTAATGACTCTGCCTACATGTGTCGTAACGGGAAGTGCCTTAACGAGACGATGCTGTGTAACCTTAACGACGACTGTGGTGACGGCTCTGACGAACTCAACTGCTTCATCAACGAGTGTCTCAACAGCAAGCAGAGTGGCTGCTCCCAGCTCTGTGAGGACCTCAAGATAGGCTTCAAGGTGTGTGTGTGTGTGTGTCTGCTTTTGTGCATGTTTCCAATATTTCTACCAGTGTAATACAACCTGGAAATTCTGCAATATTATCAAATCTGTCCACCTCAGTCTCATCTCCTTCCTATTAGTGAACCATGTGAGTCTGCTGGTACAGCACTGACCTACTGTAGCTGCAAATGTGTTCCACTGTATTGACATGCTGTCTGTGTGTCCCCTGGGGCCCTACAGTGCAGGTGTCACCCTGGGTTCCAGCTGAAGCGGGATGGGAAGACGTGTGTGGATATAGATGAGTGTACCACGTCCTACCCCTGTACCCAGCGCTGTATCAATACACACGGATCCTTCCACTGTCTCTGTGTGGAGGGCTTCCAGCTACGACCGGACAATCCTACTATCTGCAAGTCCACCTCCGGTAAGACCGACAGCAGGGACGACTTGGATTCTTCCAAAAAGAGAGGCTCTTTCGTTGTCCGTCGTCAAATGTTTCCAAATGTATTCCGTTGCGGCGTTCGAGGAGCGTGACCCATCTCTCAGTGTTGGGCGCATGTGCCTCTCTTTATGACAAGTTCAACCATGTACAGAGCCCTTTTCTGGTCCCCGAACTCTTATCCTCTATCGGTCTCTCTCGCTACAGATGAGGAGCCTTTCCTGATCTTTGCCAACCGGTACTACCTGAGGAAACTGGACCTGAATGGCACCAACTACACTCTGATTAAACAGGTGAGACAGCAAGCACTGTGGGATCAGTGTGCCATTTAACCAGGTGTCAGTTTATATGACTTTATTATCAGCGATAGTGATCATCTAAACCGATTGTAGGCTATATCCTGTATGTGTGTGTGTGTCGTGTTTTTTGTGCATGTCCGTGTGTGCTTTCGAGTGTGTATGCTTGGGGGAAGTGTGGCTTTTTATTTCCTGTGACTATAAACAAAGTATGATCTTTTTGGAATGTTTTGGATCCTTTGCAAATGAAATATAATTCACGGATTCTAAATGTGTGTGTAATAATAGAATTTGCGGGTCCAGCTAATCTGTTTTCTAATGTGTGTGTGTGCGCCAGGGCCTGAACAACGCGGTGGCTCTGGACTTCCACTATGCAGAGCAGATGCTCTACTGGACCGACGTGACCACTCAGGGCTCCATGATACGACGCATGAACATCAACGGCAGCAACATCGAGGTCGGTATGGGAGTTGGCCGGTCTGTCACTCTCATTGAGTCTGTGGACAGCTGGCTAGTCCTTGACTCTGATTGAACCATTGATCTGTTGGTGACTCTGATTGGTCAGTTGGCCTGTCTGTGGCTCTCTGATTGGACAACCGACCTGTTAGTGGCTTTCAGATTGGATATGTCTCAAGTCTGTTGTTCTCATTGGACAGTAGGCTAGTTTATTTCTCTCTTATTGAACAGCAGGCCTTTTTGTGGCTCTGAATGGACAGTTGGCCCGTATATGACTTCCTGGTTGGTTAGTTGGCCAGTATCTGACTCTCTGATTGGCCCTTGTCCAGGTGCTGCACCGTACCTCCCTCAGTAACCCGGATGGATTGGCTGTAGACTGGGTCGGAGGAAACCTGTACTGGTGTGATAAGGGGCGGGACACCATCGAGGTGTCCAAGCTAGGAGGAGCCTTCCGGTCGGTCCTGGTGAACACCGGCCTGAGGGAACCACGCGCTGTGGCTTTGGATGTACGCAACGGGTGAGAGGGACAGCCCAGAGTACGATACACACAGAACATGAGGCTAGAAAGTCCTGTATGGTCTGAGACTGAAGCGCTGTCACATACTCAGCCTCTGTACGAATTAATAGTGAAATGCAATGGAACGCTGAGGACTTTTAGGCTACAGGCAGTACCCAGAGTTTTCCTGGTCGGGCCAGAAGTCCTGTCCGGCTCCAAGGTCTTTTTCTCTAATAATGGTTCTGATGGTGAAATGTGATACTGTCCCGTCTTGTTCCTCAGGTACCTGTACTGGTCAGACTGGGGTGACAACCCCCACATAGGGCGGATTGGGATGGACAGCTCCAACCGAAGTGTGATCGTAGAGGACAAGATCACCTGGCCCAATGGTCTTACGTTAGACTTCATCAACGACCGCATCTACTGGGCCGATGCCAGAGAGGACTACATTGAGTTTGCCAGCCTGGATGGGACCAACAGACACACGGGTAATGCATATTGACACACAGTAGCCTACACACACACACACACCCACACACAGATGTGCAGATGCTCATGCACGCGCGCACATGCAATTGTATGAGAGCCACGGTCCAGCGCACTGTTCACAGTGGTGCCGTTTAGAGCCCTGGGCCCATTGGGGGGAGGAGTGGGAGAGAGAGAGAGGGGACTATTGTTCTGTCAGACTACTGATGAGGCTGTTATCTGCATGAGGTCTGAATACCCCAAGCCTCGTTACCAGACAATGGACAATACTTTATATTGTCAGCCAACCGTGCAGAAGAATGCAGGGATGCGGAGGAAGTTCCCGATGATTTTTGAATTCCTCACATTCACAAACCTCCGTTTGAAACTAGGGCACGTTGCACATAAAGCGTGGGTTTGAGAGGATTTATCTTCCCGGCCGTCTCCTCTTGGTCGTGGCGGAGGTTTCATAGTGGAGTAGGGATATGCGTCGGCTGTATGCGTGTTCTGTGGGCCTTGGTTCCTATTGCCTGACGGAGAGAGGTGTTCGGTAGTCCGCAGTGGAGCCGTGGGTAGCCCACCCGTGGGTCATTAACCTTTGCGCACACAAACTGCCTTTCTAATGGGGACACAGGCTGTTTGAGTTCAGATAAGGGAGGGAGCTGGTCAA
The DNA here is from genome assembly GCF_901001165.1 of Salmo trutta. Classification (NCBI taxonomy): domain Eukaryota; kingdom Metazoa; phylum Chordata; class Actinopteri; order Salmoniformes; family Salmonidae; genus Salmo; species Salmo trutta. The sequence continues at coordinate 9,078,859 of NC_042986.1, read as the reverse complement.
AGGCCACTCCGTGTAGATCCACCAGCATCTCTTCTCAGCTCCAATATCATAGAACGAAACTCCCTCAGGACTTGTCCAGGTGGCAGGAGACTCGCATACCGTTTGTACCACAACACTGATTAGAATATCAATTAAACAATGATGAGACGCCACCATCCTAAATCTAACGTGTGCTGTTTCAAATCCAGGATGTGGTGTGTGTGTGTCCTGTGCTTTTACAGCAGAGGACAGTCAGGTAGCTAATGGTGTGTTTCCATAACAACATGGAGCAAACAGAATGAGTGCATTGATGAGGAACATTCTTAAGCGCATAGTCATGACCGTAACCGTGAGAAGTATGCAAGCCCCAGCCAAGCCTGGCTCCTATTGCTTAACCCATAGACAGTAGTGAGTTGGTGTCGTGAATGGCTGCTGCCCCATCACCATTGTGACTATATACATTTGACTGACAACTTTGTGATGTAATTGATGTCCCCCAGTGTTTGGACTAGGAAAAACTCTTGGACCCAGGTTTTAGCCGATAGAGATTTTCCTGGTCAGGTCACAGCCAGGTAAAACTCAGGGCCCTGTGTGTAATATGATACTAATGATATCACTGCTCTATGGCTGTGTGTTTGTGTCCACAGTGCTTACCCAGGACATCCCCCACATCTTCGCCATGACCCTGTTTGAGGAGTACATCTACTGGACCGACTGGGAGACCAAGTCTATCAACAGGTGTCACAAGACCCTGGGTATCAACAAGACCACCCTGATCACTACCCTCCACCGGCCCATGGACATCCACATCTACCACCCTTACCGCCAGCCTGAGGGTAAGAGATCAACACGCACACACACACACACACACACACACACACACACACACACACACACGGTAGTTCTTGTTAAGAGTTCCCTTCATCCCCTTTGCTTCCAGTGTTTAACCACCCGTGCCAGACAGACAACGGCGGCTGTAGTAACCTGTGTCTGCTGAGCCCTGGCGGGGGCTACAAGTGTGCCTGTCCCACCAACTTCTACCTGGCCAACGATGGACGCACCTGCATGTCCAACTGCACTGCCAGCCAGGTGAGGGACTGCGGAATGATATGACTATTGAGGGGCCAGACAGCTAGGGGGCAGCAGAGCCACTTGTGGAATGAGGGGATATTACATTGCTGTTTTATTATGCTTTGTGAGTTAATTAAGCATCATTATCTACACAGTACAGTGTGTCATCACCTTAAATTCAGCCTCTTACCTGGGCGTTGGTAGTAGAACTAAGTAGAAAGTAGAACATTCCCCGTTTAGCTGTGGTATTAATAGATGAATGGGAAGGCGTCAGACTTCCATTCCGTCTGTTTAGGATTCATCTCAATGATATGATCGGCAGAGACTTAAATGGCAACGAGTTGAAGACTGTTGTTAGAGACTGCTGAGGTTATGCGGCATTAG